>NC_066624.1:56810278-57144734 GCF_025201925.1 Gopherus flavomarginatus
AAACCATTGTGGCTACATAACAATGAAGCAATTTACACATCCTTGGTTCAGACAACAAGATACAATCAGCAAGAGAGAAACTTCTGTGTGAGAAATTTAACAGCATATATCAGACTCAGCCCTTGTGAAAAGAACTGAGTAGTTAAAGAAACAGATGGGAAAGGGGGACAGCCAAGGAAAGGAAGTTCTGCAGCTAGTGGCCCGAGCATGCTTTCATTACATACCCCCTGACTCATTTCTGCCACCCAACCTTGTCCCTGCCTCTGGTCACTGCATGTTACCTATGCTCTGTGCCCAATCCGGGGTACCCTCTCTGCACTGGGCACCTCCCTGACCCACTGATAATTCCATACAATTTAAAGCAAATACAAGTTGTTTAATTAACAATTCATTTTAAAAAAGAATAAGGAAAAATGGGAAAGGTTACAGGAAAACACATCACCCTGCTCTGTGGCAGGGAACATTACAAAGAGCGTCTCTGGACATCAAGGCAGTTCACAGTCTGTTCCTTGTAGGTCCCAGGCCTCCGTCTCAGGCCCTGGCTGTGCTGCAGGGATGCTGCGGGTTGGACACTTGCAATGGTGGTGGTCCCACATCTCTGGGCTTTGGGTGGTGGGACCCTTCTTCCCAGTGTCAGCCATCCATCAGGTTAAGAACCTTCTCCCAGCCTGGCCTGCAATGACCCTTATCTGGGGGTGTCTTTCTGCACCGGGCCCTTTGCCCAAGGTCCCCCCGGCCCTTGGCTGGCCCCAGTTGCTCACCACACCAGGCTCTGTGGTTGCAGCTCTGCTCCCAGCACAGGATCTGCTCTCCCTGGGCTGGGTCTCTGGCTCTATGGCTGCAGCTCTCTGCCCAGCATTGGATCTGCTCTCCCTGGGGTGTCTCTGGCTCTATGTCTGCAGCTCTGCTCCCAGCACAGGATATGCTCTCCCTGGGCTGTCTCTGGCTCTGTGGCTGTAGCTCTCCACCCAGCATTGGATCTGCTCTCCCTGGGCTGTCTCTGGCTCTCTGGCTGCAGCTCTGGCCCCTCTGGATCTGGCACAGCTCTGCTCTCCAGCTTAGCTTGGGCCCCTGCTTTCTCCTTATCTCGGCCCCACTCTGTCTGACCCAGGCAATTCGAGCTCAAATGGAGGACGGGACCCACCCTGGCCTTCTGTCTCCTTGATTAGCCTGCCCACCCTGTCAATCAGGCTGACCAGGAGCGTTGGCCTCTCGCCATTGTTCCTGGGGACTGTCAGTCTCAGGGTCCTGATTTCCCATCGACCCCTCCCCTTTTAGTGCTGGGAGCTAGCCAACCAAAACACCCCCACTGAATATTAGTAAGGGGAAAAGAGTCTCCTTACACAAGCACTGATCAGTTTAATTTTTGTAAGTGTTTGCTTAGCTGGTTCCAGAGACTGGTGATGGGAGATGAAACCTTTCCCCTCTTCAGCACCCTTTCAGATCCAGCTCAGGACAACAGAGAAATGGAATGAAATGAGTTTGAGGACTTAGTTCAGTTGCTTGTGAACAGATGTTCACATCACAAAGCCCACCAACATGGGCTGCTGCAGCAGAAGAACTAAAGGAGGAATAGGTCCCACAAATGAACTTCTGTCTCAACTGGGGTGGGAGTGGGCTCTACAGGTCAGGATTGAGACTCATGGGTGAGACAGGGTGGGGGGGTGAAGACTGCCCTGCCTGCCTGCCTGTGCAGTACCCAGGCTTGCAACCAAACAGATGCTCATCTGGCTTGAGGCATTTACTGGTTTTGCTAGTCTCTGATCCTGTCAGTGCCAGAGACACAATCCCAGACTTGGGATGAGCCAGGGTGGCAAATCTATATGAAGTTCTATGGCATCAGCATCTCAGGATCAACCCAGAGCAGACAAAGGCTTGCACAGAACTGCCTTCTGAGCACCAGTCAGTGTTTTGTATTATAACACAAAAGAGTGGGCAAAATCCCAACCTAAGAACCCTTCCAGGAGATGGGTGCTACGAGTTCTGACATTTTTGTTGTTGACAATCACAGAGTTAAAGCATTAACAAAGGAAACATTTTCTTGATCCCTCTCTCCCCTTTCCGCATGTGTAATATTATTGCACACACATATATCTCAACAGCATCTGGGGTCACTGACCGGACTGGGACTCCATTGTGCTATACAAACAGAAATTGACAGTCCCATATCCAGTGAGCTTACTATTATCACGATACACATTTCTAAAACATATTTCGCAACACTGTGCCCACCATTTAATTATTATAATTACAAGTAATTAACTGCTAATTATTATTAAAGTACTTCCTTTATTTTAAAAAGGAGAGCTATGGTCTCCATACCCACGTAGCCTTCAGCTTGAGCCCTGACCACAATATAAAAAAAGAAAAGTAAAGACACCATTTTCCCTGGAGTCAAGGGCTCAGCCAAGCCTTACGTTCACATTACAGCCATCTCATCGATGAAGCATCATGAACAGCTCTATTTTCAACTGAAAATGTTCAACTTTTGCAATGGAAAACAGCTTTCTTTTTAACAAAATGGAATTTTTTTGTCAAAAAAATCAATTTTTGTCAAAAATTTTCAAGGTTTCATAAAAAAAGACATGAAAATTTGTTAAAAACTGAACAAAAAATTGGGTTTCAGATTTTTGGGTTTGTTTTTTTTTTAATGAAAAGCCACAATTTTTGAGGACACATTTGACAAGCTTAGTTTTCATTTACAGTTGTTTTGCAGGCATAAAAAATAAACTCAATTAATACTCCTGAGCTGTTCTCCTCAGGAGCCTTTTGCCTTTGGAGAGCTAGGTCTGCATGTTGCCTTGGCTCACAAGTGAAATGAGCTGGGCACGGCTGCATCACATTTCTTAGCCACCACATCACTTGCTGAGATGGCCAAGTCTCTGTTAGGCAGAGACCTAGAACTAGACCAGCAGGTGGAGTGGAAAGGATGTACCAGGATTTGAGGTGCAGTGGAGAAGCTGGGGTTGACAGAGGCGCCTGCCTACACTAGACCGGCCCTACCTGTGCTGTCAGTCCCATACCTCCCTTCCAAAAGCATTAATTCACATTCTAATTCAGAGATAAGCAAATAAGCCTCTGCAGGAGAAAAGGTTTGCCAGAAGTTTCATAAGTCTCCTAGCCCTCCATCATCGCTCTCTTGCTCTCCAGTCCATCAAGTTAATACATACAAAGAAGAGACCAGTTCTTACTCAGTATATAATGATCCAGATCTGGCCCCTCCTAACATTCTGGTCCACTCAGGTTCTCATACCACACCCAGCACTCTGGTAGCCCAGCAGCACTGGGACCCAGGCTATTACCGTCCATTATAGAGGGATTTCAGATACAGGTCCTGCATGCTCCGCAGCACGCTGAGAGCTGGGATTTTGATTCAGGTCCAGCTCTGCTAACAGCAAAAGCCTTTGGCTGAATCCCAGCACTGGCAAGTTATAAACAGCCTTTTCTTTCAGTGAGCAAGGGAGAGAAGGGGAGAACAGAAAGACAGAGGCTCTGTCTCGCTCTCTCCAGATGCCCCGAGAAGCATGAGTGGCCCTACCTGTGGCAGCTCTTCAGCTCAGGTTTCCCCCAAAGACGAACTTGAGAATGGTATGTGAAGTGGCTGGAGTTGTCTCCCTCAGCTCCCTGCAGGTCTCTTCTTTGCACTCCCCAGCAGCTGCAGTGGGTTACCTGCTAGGGCTGGCTTCCAAAAGCCAAGCCTTGTTCTGAGGAGGAGATATGGGTGTGTCTTGCCCTTCAGGGGAAGATCAAACAGGTTCCTCTGTTCAGATGCAGTCTCCCTGCCTCTCACCAAGGAGGTGCCCTTCTCCCTCCGCATTCTTCGCATACCCTGGTGACGCTGAGTGGTGCTCAGATTATTACGAAAATAATCTGGCTAACAAATAGCAGCCAGAAGCAAAGCAAATACACTGTTCCAACCACTGCTGTTCTAGGGTGGAGCCAGGCTGACAGGACACTTGGATTGGTGCTCTGAGTATCATGCTGGTGGCACAACCGGACTTCTTGTTGAACAGGTTGTGTGCATGTGTCTCATCCACCAACCAGGCCAGCTAGACAAGAAAAAGCACCAAGAAGAAACCATTACTCCACTGGTTGTCCTCGGAGGTTGGCAAGGGGTTGAAAGAAACTTTCATCCTCACAGCACGCTCCCTTCTCTAACCCCAATGGCACATGACACTGCAAAGAAGGCAGCTTGCTCTAGTGCAAGGCCTAAGGCAGTTGGATCATAGCAAGTCTAAGACAAACAAAGTGCTGAGCTGGATCTGGGGGCAGGTAAATATCTGTCCAGGTTTGGCTGAGGGGGAAGTGGTCAAGACTGTGGTAGCATTTCCCATTGAAAAAGGGAGTGCATCGTTGCTTGACCCCATAGGAAGTATGCTTGTAAGTATCCTGGACTTTTCAGCATGATGCCATCATATATATTTGTACCTGCACCAGGTCAGGAGCTCATCAGCTTGGAAATAGACTTCCTGGGGTTAATTTGATCTGTCTTGTGATTTTTGAACTCTTGGCTTTATCAGTCTTCCCATGCATTAGTCAAGAACTGGCACCACATCAGAGACTATAGCAATTGGGGGCAGTATATAAACATAGGGGGGTCGCTATCCTGAGATACTGCTCATGCTACAACATCCACTCTGCTATTTTTAACACCCTAGCTCCAGCAGGTCTGGCCACCTGGGCTGGGAGGCTTGCTACTAGTTGCAGTATAGATAGATATACCTGAAGAGGTGCCAAGGCAGTCATACTGTGCTCCCCAATTGGCAAATTCAGACATAACATAGAACTAGGCCTTCTGTTTTTCAGGATTCATTAATTTCATTTGGGGGAGTTACTTTTAGCAATTTTTGTAGATGTTCAGAAATGGTAGGTTTCAAGGCTCTTGCTTTGACACTGTAATGGGAAGACTGTTTGGGTACTACACAAAATTCTTGTCTAAGTAGGATCTGTGTTAATTTTTATTATATATATACCCACACATACAGGTTAGTTTAAGCTTTGTATCCATGTTATTGAAACCTTGGTTTAGCATGTAGTGCATCATTCCCTAGGGCACATTAACATACTGTGTCAAACAGCACTACAGTAAAGCACTCTAGGTAAACTTTAGTGCACATGTTAATGCACAACACCAGGAGAATCAGGCACAACACATTAGTGTGCTTTAGAAATCAAAGCCCCCTAGCCCGCATTCCAACTCCATGTAGACAAGCCCTTAGGTACAAGTCAGGGTGCAGGGACATCGCCTATATAACAAAACTGCACTGGGAAATGGGTGAAAGGAACACAAACTGAGTAACTGGTGTCTGGTCGGTGTTGATTGGCTAAACACCAATTTCTTTTTCTTTTTTTTGAATGGGGAGGTTTTTTTTTAAATCAGTGTTTATTAGTTAAAATCCTAAACCCAGAAGCCCTACATATAATCTCTTCTTCAGATATCTAGTGTCAAAACCATGGCCCTGCCCCCATCACAGGAAGCAATGGCATTGTCCATGGATTGACACAATGTCTAAGTGCTCACATTTGGTTATAAACTACTGAATCTTCATCACCGGGACATGAGAAACCCAGCATTTCTTTGCAACTGGTTTAGCCCACAATGATGCCAGAAAGGCACTGAGAATGAAGAGCTGAAGCCACAACAAATGTAAACAGGCTTTCTTCCATTGATTTGTATTTATATCTGGTGCAAAGGTAGCCCTAGGAAGGGTCCAATTCTTCCTACGGCCACTGGCCTCCTTGTATGACATTGGAACAAGTCACTTGACCTCTGTATACATCAATCAACACTGCTGGAAACTGAGCATAAGAGAAAAGAGCAGGTCCATGGCAGAAGCCAGAAGCTCTATGCTAGCTGAGTTTCTCTGGATGAATGAACTAACCTTGCCCTCCCATGGGAATAACAAGCAGTTTTCGGGACAGGTCAGAACGCAACGACAGCATGTCTTCCTGCTGCTCTTGCGGCAGGGCCACCTGCTGTTAATGTGCTAAAGTGAAGTATTGTTTCCATTCAACTACTTCCTGATAAATATGACACTGACTAGCTTAATGCTCTGGCCCATGGGGCAGGTTTTGGTTCACATTTGGGTTCTTGTCTCTCATTCCCCATTTGGGAGATTCCCCCCTTCACTCATTTCTTTTGGCAGTAAAGCAGTTCCACTGCACTGTCAATCACTAATAGAATAATCTTGGCTACTGGTACAGAGTACTTACCTTGACCTTTGATTTCCACATGCTGTTCAGATACTAATCATCATGTCACCACTGTTTTGTATTGGTCAGGTTAGGAATATTCAGCTCATTGAAATACTTGATTTGCCAAACCCCTCATTGTGGTTTATTTGAATTAAGCTCTCAGACACATTGCAGTGTTAAACACTCCCTCCCAAAGCTGGGCTGAATGTTACCCATAGCAAGCACACCCACGAACCCTGATTAGGATTTTTCTCCCTCCTAATTACAGGTGTTTAATTTTTTTAAATGAAAGTGCATGTGAAAATAGTAGCAGCGGCCAGAGGCAGGAATTAATGCTAGCAAGTGTTATGGATACTTCCCACACTACCTTGTGCCAGTCCCCCAATTGGTGAGCTGCAGCACCTCTGGGCCTTTCTTGATCAGAGGCTGCCCAGCATGTAGTTATATAGAGGGGCAAATATCCAGGCACTCATGTAAGCCAGGCTCTTTGTCCCCTATAATTGCTAAACACTGTATAGGGGTTTATGAGCCTGCTATTGCCCCAGAACTAACAGAACCAGTCCTTTAGCACAAGCAGTTGAGGCTCATGCTTTTCCAGGCAAAGGTTCCCGGATTCAGTACCCATAGATGTGCTATTACTTCAAGGTAGAACTCATGTTCAGTTGTGAGCTAAGTCAACTTTTGAAACAAGTTTCTAGAGGAAGCAGGTTAACTCTCTGTGAGAGGAACACTGACAGGAGCAGATCCTGGGCCAACTGAAGTCACTGGAAAAGCTTCTGTGACGTACAATCAGGCTCCATGTGTGATAACTTTAGTATATGCAAGGAAGGCCAGCAGGGCCCATCTAAAAGCCCCTGCACAGCTGCTGCATTTCTGGAGTAACTCTGTAAGCCAATAGACAATGGAATGATTAATGCCAACATAGCAAGTGTGCCAGGGAAACCAAGTCACTCAGCCCAAATGTGAGTGGAATTATCGTGACATGTTTCAACAACGCAACATTTCTATGGCAACACATGCACATTCCTGCAGCAGAGGAGGGCTTTCTGGTTTGACCGGACCCTAGTTCCATTCATGGAACAGTGCTCTTAGGTAAATCTCAGCCTGGAGTATCTGATTTCACCCAGAATGGACGCTGGCTACATCTCCTTTAAGACATGGCATGAGCTGGCCCCAGGGTGATGTTGCACAATCTAGCTACTGATTGATGGAGGCTGTCAGAGTTCCCTCCCCACTATGAACTCTGGGGTACAGATGTGGGGACCCACATGAAAGATCCCCTAAACTTATTTCTAGCAGCTTAGGTTAAAACTTCCCCAAGGCACAAATACTTTCCTTATCCTTGAATGGTATCACTGCCACCACCAAGTGATTTAGATGAAGATTCAGGAAAAGGATCCTTTGGAGTTCCTATTTTCCCAAAATATCCCCCCAATCCCCTTCACCCCCTTTTCTGGGGAGACTTGAGAATAATATACCAACCAATTGCCTTTAATAAAAGTACAGACCAGATCCTTTATTTTTAGGACACTAAAAATCAATCAGTTTCTTAAAAGAAGAACTTTATAATAAAGAAAAATGTAAAAGCAGCACCTCTGTAATTTTAGATGTATAATTTCAAGGTATCTTTTCAAGAGATAGATTAGCTGCTTGGTCTCTCTCTCTCTCACTACCCAGAGGGAACAAACAAAGAGAAAACATACAAAACCCACCCCCCTCCTCCCAGATTTGAAAGTATCTTCTTTTCCCATTGGCCCTTCTGGTCAGGTGCCAACTAATTGAACTGACTAACCACTTACAGGTAAAATGATTCTGTACCTCTGTCTGTACCTCTGGCCAGGAGGGATTTTATGTTATGCATACATAAAGATTGTTACCCTTCCCTTTATATTTATGACAGAGGCCTTGGCAAAATATTCCTCCTAAGAGACATCGGTAGGCCAGGAAAGAAATATATCTTTGGTGAGCTCCAAAGCAGATAATTTTCAGCGAGATCAGCAAAACACAAGAAAGCTTGTACTGAGCAGGCAGTAAGTCCCTAACGCTATAAAACGCAGCCAGCAGCCAGTTATGCAATATGGTGGGGTGCCAAGTTGGGCAGCAATTCCTTCCTGACCCAGGCAGACATTGACAGCATAACTGAAGCATATGACTTGATTGCCACTATCTTGGCTTGCATCACAATAGATACTGTTATGGGTCAAATTTATCAAGCCCTTTCCAGCCACGGTATTTGAGGCTGTGACCCCCAGCACTGGTGAATTCCACAGGCTGACTATACACAGTACAAGATTATTTCCTTTTATTTTCTATTTACTAATCTCTACTTTAATTGGCTATTGTGGGCAAAAGGAAGGTGAGCAATCAATCCCTCCCTTTGGCCTCCTGCCAGGGTCACACAGAACTAAAGCTTTCCTCCTTTAAGTTGATTGAAGGAGACTGTGAAGCATAGAAGGGTGTGTAAACCATAACACTCACTTGCTGCAAGGGAATTAAACTGGTTTTTCGCCAGTTGTCATTACCTAGCTCTGCCAAAATGCCAGACCTCACCGTCCTCACTCCAGTAGCAGGTGTCAGAACTATGCCTCGCACCCTTCCCTGTTTTGCTGCGACATACAGAAATCTCAGCAACTCCGAGGAGTCTCATGTTGGTCAAGGCACTTCCCTGCCAGAGTTGGTCAAAAAATCCTGGGTTAAGCCTCCTGCTCCAATGTGAAATGGGATAACAGGATGGGGGGGGGGTCCCTAGTATAGGAGCACTATTAGAGAGAAGCCACTCCAAACTGCAGCTGCTCATCTACATCCAGAGAAAGCCCAGCTCTGGCATTGCATTTGGGTTGAAGAGCTAAACACATGAAGTGCCTAGAGGAGGCACAAGGGAGCAGCATGTCAGGGGAGAGGAGTAGGGCTTGAAGGGTACAATAAAACCAGGAACTATTTCAGAATGTGTTTTACGGAATGCCCCCACCCTGCCATCCAGCCCCCAGTGTACAAAATCGGCATGAGCCTTCCCCCAACCAGGCTTTCAAAACATGCCCAAACCTCATTACTCCAAGCCCAATGGGCCAGAAAGTCTCTGTTTCCCCCTCCCCCAAATATCATGGTCTTGTTATAACTCACATTTAGTGAGGTTCACCTCTGTAAAGATAGCAACAAGGGGTTCCATCATTATGGCCTCCCACCAGAGCCAACTCAAGTGTGCTCTCTTTACAGCTAAAAAGATTTTTTCCCCTGATCATCAGCCTTGTAAATGCTCTCTGGGATCTGAATCAAGCAGGGTGCTTTCCTGCTCTCGTATCAAAGACCAAATTACATCTGTGCAACCCCAGGGTCTTCAAAGGGTTTGCACAGGTGTAACTGAAACTTGGTGAACAATTCTGTTGATGAGGCACAAGAAGAAATAAGCGTCAGCCCACTCATTCTCCCTTGTGCTGGATCCATAGGGCTAATGGGAGTACAAGGCAGTACAAATGTGTGCATGTCACTAATGTCAGCAGATAAGACTCTGGTACACGTAGGGATCTGCTGAGTAGGAAGGTGCAATTTTCATATAGTCTTTTTAAAAAAACCCGTACTTTACCATTGGGATACTAAAAACAAGATCCTAACATAAGAGACATGGAAGGTAGCGTACCTCCAATGGGAGATGTAACCTGTACACAGTTCAGGCTCTTAGCTCTTTCCCCTGAAACCTACCACGTACCCGTTCCTGGGACTGACTCAGAAATCAGTCCCCATGTCTTTGTGCTTCCAGGGTATGCGATTTAGCAGTAGACACAGCATGGCTGCTGATCTGCTTTGTACTGATTATTCTTCTTACCTGCTCCCAGCTTCTAACCATTCTCCTACAGCTAAGCAATGCTTTTGCCTTTTTTGGTAGTTGGGTGTGCCTGTGCTGAGAGCTCTACAGCAGCTCTGACTCAAGAGAGTAGACTGAATGATTGGCATCCTCAGCGATGGTAGTTCCAACAAAGTACCGGGTAAAGCTCTTGAACTTAGCCCATGATCATCCTACTGGCCATGCTATACCAAAGACTCTTTGGGGAGGTCATTCCACTGGGAGGGAATAGGCAAGATGTTTCTACTTATGTCCAGTCTTGTGAGGTGTGCCAAAGAGTGGGAAAACCCCAAGACCAGGTCAAAGCCCCTCTCCAGCCACTCCCCATAATTGAGGTCCCATTTCAGCAAGTAGCTGTGGATATTCTGGGTCCTTTCCCAAAGAAGACACCCAAAGGAAAGCAGTACATAATGACTTTCATGGATTTTGCTACCTGATGGCCGGAAGCCGTAGCTCTAAGCAAGACCAGGGCTAAAAGTGTGTGGCAGGCACTAAAAGACATTTTTGCCAGGGTAGTTTGGCCCTCAGACATCCTTACGGATATGGGAACTAATTTCCTGTCAGGGACCATGAAAAGCCTGTGGGAAGCTCATGGGGTGAGCTACTTGGTTGCCACCCCTTACCACCATCAAATGAATGACCTGGTGGAGAGTTTTAATGGAACTTTGGGGGGCCATGACATGTAAATTTGTAAATGAGCACTCCAATGATTGGGATCTAGTGTTGCAGCAGTTGCTCTTTGCCTACAGGACTGTACCACATCCCACGTTGGGATTTTCACCATTTGAACTTGTGTATGTCCGCAAGGTTAAAGGGTCATTACAATTAGTGAAGCAGCAATGGGAGGGTTCTACGTCTTCTCCAGGTACTAACATTCTTGACTTTGTAAGCAAACTACACAACACCCTCCAAGACTCTTTCGCCCTTGCTAGAGAAAACCTAAAAGAGGCTCAGGAAGAGCAAAAAGCCTGGTATGATAAACATGCCAGACAGAGTTCCTTCAAAGCAGGGGACCAGGTTATGGTCTTGAAGGCGCTCCAGGCCCATAAAATGGAAGCATCATGGGGAGAGCCATTCCTGGTCCAAGAGCAGCTGGGAGCTGTTAACTATCTCATAGCATCCCCCACCTCAAACCTAAAGCATACCATGTTAATTCTCGAAAGTCCTTTTATTCCAGAGAACTAGGGTATGTCTACACTACAAAATTAGGTCAAATTTATAAAAGAAGTTGTTTTAGAAATCCTTTTTATACAGTCGATTGTGTGTGTCCCCACACAAAATGCTCTAAGTGCATTAACTTGGCAGTCTGCGTCCACAGTACCGAGGGTAGCATCGACTTCTGGAGCATTGAACTGTGAGTAGCTGTGGGTAGCTAACCCACAGTTCCCGCAGTCTCCGCTGACCATTGGGATTCTGGGTTGAGATCCAATGCCTGATAGGGCAAAATCAGTGTTGCGGACGGTTCTGGGTACATGTCATTAGGCCCCATCTCCCTCCCTCTCCCTTCATGAAAGCAATAGCAGACAATTGTTTAGTGCCTTTTTCCTGAGTTACCTGAGCAGACACCATACCACAGCAAGCATGGAGCCTGCTCAGCTCATCATCACTGTACGTCTCCTGGACACTGGCAGACGTAGGACTGCATTGCTACACAGCAACAGCTCTTTTCCTTTTGGCAGCAGTTGGTGCATTATGATTGGTAGCCATTGTTGTCGTACTCCTGGGTGCTCTTTTAGCCGACCTTCGTGAGGTTGGTTGGGGTGCCTGGGCAGACATAGGAGTCTGCTGCCAGCTTAAGGTGTAAAAGATAGATGTTTTGTGAAATCAAGAGCCTGCTAAACCCAGGGTTTTAAGTTCAATCCTTGAGGGGGCCATTCTGTGTGACAGTTGTTTGTGTTTCTCCTTGATGCAAAGCCACCCTTCTCTTGATTTTAATTCCCTGTAAGCCATGTCATCAGTCGCCCCTCCCTCTGTCAGAGCAACAACAGACTATTGTTTTGCACCCTTTTTCAGTGCAGAATCAGAAGGTGCAAAAGCAAAACCAGGCAAGGAGGCGACGGCAGCGCAGTGACGAGAGTGATGAGGACATAGACTTCTCACAAAGCATGGGCCGGGCAATGTGCACATCATGCTGACAAGCTCCGCATGGTCACCTGTGCTGATCAACTTGCCACGCTGGCCAAACAGGAAATGAAATTCAAAAGTTTGCGGGCCTTTTCCTGTCAACCTGGCCAGTGCATCTGAGTTGAGAGCACTGTCCAGAGCGGTCACAATGGAGCACTCTGGGATAGCTCTCGGAGGCCAATAACGTCAAATTGCATCCACACTACCGCAAATTCGACCCAGCAAGGCCAATTTCAGCGCTAATTCCCTTGTTGGAGGTGGAATAAAGAAATCGATTTAAAGAGCTCTTTAAGTCGAAGAAAAGGGCTTCGTCGTGTGGATGAGTCCAGGCTTAAATCGAGGTAATGCTGCTAAATTCGACCTAAAATTGTAGCGTAGACCAGGCCTTAAAGGTTTGTCAGTTTACAGCCCAGGGAGGAGACGACGCTGCATGGCCTGAAGGTGTCTACTATGAAGGAAAAAGTGATGGTGGCGTGGAAGAGGTGAATCTCTCCGTGACCCTTGGACGTATGCAGCGACAGCAGATCAAGGAGCTGTGCACTAGCTTTGCGCCGATGTTCTCAGCCACCCCAGGACGGACCGAATGGGCATACCACTCCATTGACACAGGTACTGCTCACCCAATTAGAGTCCAACCTTACCTGTCTCCTCATGCTCAAACTGCTATAGAACTGGAGATCCAGGACATGCTACAGATGGGTGTTATCTGCCCCTCTAACAGTGCATGGGTATCTCCGGTGGGTCTAGTTCCTAAACCAGATGGGGAAATATGCTTTTGTGTGGACTACTGTAAGTAAATGCTGTAACTCGTCCCAACAACAATCCAATGCCACGCACAGATGAGCTATTGGAGAAACTGGGATGTGCCCAGTTCATCTCTACCTTAGACTTAACCAAGGGGTACTGTCAAGTACCGCTAGATGAATCCAAGGAAAGGTCAGCCTTCATCACTCATGTTGGACCGTATGCCTTTAATGTGCTCCCTTTTGGGCTGCGAAATGCACCTGCCACCTTCCAAAAACTTCAAGATGGTCTCTTAGCAGGATTGGGAGAATCTGCCATCGCCTACCTCGACAATGTGGCCATCTTTTCTGATTCATGGGCAGAACACCTGAAACATCTGCAAAAAGTCTTCAAGCGCATAAGGGTAGGACTAACTGTTAAGGCTAAAAAGTGTCAAACCGGCCTAAACAGAGTAATTTACCTTGGACACCAGGTGGGTCAAAGAACTATCAACCCCCTACAGGACAAAGTGGATGCTATCCAAAAGTAGCCTGTCTCAAAGTCAAAGAAACAAGTCCAATCCTTCTTAGGCTTGGCCAGATATTACAGGTGATTTATACCACACTACAGCCAAATTGCTGCCTCCCTGACACACCTAACCAAAAAGACACAAACAAATGCAGTTCAGTGGACTGAAGAGTGTCAGAAGGCCTTTAATCAGCTTAAAGCGACACTCATGTCTGACCTTGTGCTAAGGGCCCCAGACTTTGACAAAAAATTCCTAGTAATCACAGATGCGTCCGAGCGTGATGTGGGAGCAGTTTTAATGCAGGAAGGACAGGATCAAGAATTCCATCCTGTAGTGTTTCTCAGCAAGAAACTGTCTGAGAGGGAAAGCCACTGGTCAATCAGTGAAAAGGAACACTATGCCATTGTGTACACCTTGGAAAAGCTACACCCATTCGTTTGGGGATGGCGTTTCCAACTACAAACTGACCGTGCTGTGCTGAAGTGGCTTCATACTGCCAAGGGAAACAATAAAAAACTGCTTCAGTGGAGTTTAGCTCTCCAAGATTTTGATTTTGAAACATAACACATTTCAGGAGCTTCTAACAAAGCGGCTGATGTGCTCTCCCATGAATATTTCCCAGAATCAACTGATTAAAAATTGTTCTTGGAATGTGGGACATATTGTTAGTTTTTATATAATCAGTAGCATGTCTAATGTGTCTTATTAACTCTGTTTTCTCCTAGAACTCCAGGAAGAAATCAGTGTGGAACCAGCTGTCCAACACTATCCGTGGTTTGGGGGCCATGTCATAACTCTAAAGGGAAAGGTAACAACCCTCCTGTATACAATTCTATAAAATCCCTCCTGGCCAGAGGCACCAAAATCCTTTTACCTGTAAAGGGTTAAGAAGCTCAGGTAACCTGGCTGACACCTGACCCAAAGGACCAATAAGGGGACAAGATACTTTCAAATCTGTGGGGCGAGGCTTTTGTTTGTGCTCTTTGTTTTTGGGTGGTGTTCGCTCTTGGGACTAAAAGGGACCAGACATCAATTCATGTTCTCCAAATCTTTCTGCACAAG
The DNA here is from genome assembly GCF_025201925.1 of Gopherus flavomarginatus. Classification (NCBI taxonomy): domain Eukaryota; kingdom Metazoa; phylum Chordata; order Testudines; family Testudinidae; genus Gopherus; species Gopherus flavomarginatus. Next base: position 56,824,750 of record NC_066624.1, read on the forward strand.
TCTCTCATATTTCAAACTTGTAACTAACAGCCAGACAAGGCGTGTTAGCTTTATCTTTGTTTTCTCAACTTGTAAAAGTTCCTTTTGCTAGAGGGTTTACCTCTGTTTGCTGTAATTTTGAACCTAAGGCTACAGGGGTTCCTAAGGGCTCTTTGAATCTGATTACACTATAATTTTCAATCCTGATTTTACAGAGATGAAGTTTACCTTTTCTTTTAATAAAATTCTTCTTTTAAGAACCTGATTCTTCAGTTCTCTTGAGTTCAGAGTGGGGAAGGAACCTTGACAGGCCTAGTAGTTGGCAACCCACACCTATTGACCAGAGGATGAATAAATTTTATGCTCAGACAGGTCTAGTCCGAGTCTTTATTCTTAGGGGTAGCCCCAGGTTGATCCGGTCTCTCTCTGTGGCTGACTGCCTCTACCACTAGGGAACTGGGAGCAGGGTGGGTATAAAGGTACTTGTGACCCCCTCATGTAGCACCAAAGCTACCCTGGCCAGGGATATGGGGCAGAGATCAGAGAGTCTGTGGGCTCCTTTAATTCCTGCGCCTAGAGGCCCAAGTTGGCGGCGACCCTCTAACAGCTTCTGATGTGTCTTAGCTTCATCCTGAGAACCAGTGGAGAGGGCCCCACTATAGTTTCGTCCGGCGACAATGAGGAGGAAGCCAGTACCAAGGAGTCTTCCGCAACCAGAAGTGGTCCAGCAGCTTGCTCGCCCACTTCCTCCTGTGCCTCTTAGAGCAAATTCATTTCATGATTTGACAACAAAATATGCAAAGAAGTAGTGATGATAAAACATGGTCACCATTATGTTTTGTTTAATAGTGGACATAAGTTTTAAGGGTATCGCTTTGGCTGGCTTTCTCCCCTTAAATCTCACTTGTTCCTCCAGCACATCTCCCAAACACACTCTTCAATGTATTTTGTCCATGACTGCATCATAAGAAATATCCAACACACTCAATTAGTGGTGGGAGGTGGATGAAAGTGAAAATTGTTTAGAATGGCTGTTACTCAATCCACAGCCATTAGGATAGGCTAGCATAGTCACCAAAACAGCAAAATAGAAGTCATGGGCGGAGACAGCAGGGGATAGAATCTGGATGTGCTAGCTCACTACTTTAGGAGGAAATATTAGGGTTGTTAATCAAACAGAGTAGCAGCCAATAGCTATTTTAGAACAGGCTGTCACACAAAGCAGTCACAGAGAGGTACGGGCTGTTAGTACAACAACAGGAAGAAGTCCTTCAATCCAGAGAAACTTGTTATCCCTTGGAGAGGCTTGAGGAAAGGTTCATCTGTCCACAGAATTCAGGTCTCTTCAGTTTCTCTAGGTCTCCTTACTCGGCCCGGCGGAGGTGGGAAAAGCTCTGGATAGTCCTCTCCACTGCTTCATCCAGGCTCACCACCGGCTTGTAGCCCATGTCCCTTTTGGCCCTCTTGCAACTGTAGTAATGGAATGTCCCAGCTAATGCTACCCGCATGGGGGTGAAGGTAGGTTTGATCGTTATGAGTGGACTCAGCAGTAGCAACACCAGAGACAGTAAGAGGGCTAAGTAATATGCCACCCAATAGGGGATTTGGTATTTGGGTGCATCGTAGTTCAGGCCAGTCAAGATACGGGACATGAATGACCAGAAAGGGACTGGCTCATCATTTGTGATGTGAAATGCCTGAAAGAAAAAACAAAAAAAGCCTTATGATTAAATGTGACAATTTGGACACATTTTTATAAAACAATAGTTTTCATTTCATTTTATTGTTCACTAGATTAACACCCGCAGCTTTGCTCTGATGATTCTTAGTATTAGACTTAAAAAAGAAAATTAACTATATTTAATATCAAGAAATGGCCATTAATGGAGCTACAACTCCCTCCCTTGCTAAGAGAATGCACTGCTCCCAACAAATCAGAAGTGAAAATTCACACCCCCAAGTGGCATAGTTAAGCCAACCTAAGTCCCCATGTAGACAGCTCTAGGTTGACAGAAGAATTCTTCTGTTGACCTAGCTACCACCTCTCAGGGAGGAGGATTACCTGTGCTGATTGGACCAACCCTCTTGTTGGTGTAGACAGTGTCTACACTGAAACGATACAGCTGCGCAGCTTGCCACTGTAGCATTTTAAGCGTAGACAAGACTCTGACTATTAGTGATTGTTGCACTGTTTAATTCTTTACCCAAAGATAACCCTGACAATTTCTGCTGCTTTGGAGTAGGTGTTTTATAACTGCTATGTTATACTTTTTAAGTGTCTAGAGCTTTGATTGAGCACTAAGCTTAAGTCTCTCTCTCTTTAACCCTTATGGTTAAAGGCTATTTATTTTATTGCCAATCCTACTAGCAGAAACATGCAGCTATTTCAGGAGTGTGGGCACAGCATGGATAGGGTACCACACTCCCCCAACCCCAGCTAAGTCCCGACCATGGGGTGCAGCAGAACAGTGCATGTTGGGGCAAGGAGATGGAGTCTGAGGGAAGTTTACACAGCACTTTTTCATAGAGGATTTTATTCTAGTTAGTGCAGTCACTTTCCCGTGCAATAAAAATTCATCCAAGTCATTGAGAGGAAAGAAGAGCTAAGGGAACAAAATGTGTGAGAACAAGGAGGACACAAAGAAATGGAACCTCTGATCACACCCAGTTTTGCTATCCATATGCAACGGAAAGAATACCTTACCTTCCCACACAGGGGAGAGTCTTTATGAAGATGCTCTGCAGCTAGGATGTGCCCATGGACCACATTTTCCACAAAGGTAAAGTCTACTAGGTTCTTCCCATCCCTGCATACACAAAAGGAAAAAGCTTATCTCAATGTACAAGGCAGCTGAAAATCAGCAAGTGGCAAAAGGCAAAGCTGAGCTACCAGCTACCTCTTCCCCAGATGTCAGAAAAAGGTGCTGCTTCAGGGCTGGAGCACCCATGGGAAAAAATTAGTGGGTGCTCTGCACCCACCAGCAGCCAAGCTCCCCTCTCCTCTTTCTTCCCTCCCACCCGAGCACACCATGTCCCCGTTCCTCCCCTTCCCTCCCAGCGCTTTCCGCCTCCCGACAGCTGTTTGGCGGCACTCAGGACTTTCCAGGAGGGAGGGGGAGAAGAGGCAGGGAAGGGACGGGGACTTGGGGGAAGAAGGTAGAATGGGGCGGGAAGGGGGCAGGGCTGGGAAAAGGTGGGGTGGGAAGGTATGGGAGTGGGGCAAAGGGGGTGCACGGGCAGGAAGAGGTGGGACGGGACGGGGCCGGGAGAGTCGAGCACCCACCGGGCAGAGGGGAAGTCGGCGCCTATGGCTTCAGGCCAACCTCTTTCTGAAGAAGAAGTCTCTAAGGCTTTCCCTACACTACAGACCTTACAGTGCCACAGCTGTACCGTTGCAGCTGCGCCACTGCAAGGTCTCCCATGTAGCTGCTCTATGCCAGTGGGAGAGAGCTCTACCACCAGCATAATTAAACCATCCCCAATGAGCGATGGTAGCTATGTTAATTGGAGAGAGTTTTTTTTTTCACACCCCAAATCGATAAAAGGGCTAGTGTAGACCAACCTAAATCACTATTCAGGAGAGCAGAGCAAGCCTGGCACCATCCCAGCTCCTGCCCAAAGCCTTCAAAACCCGCAGTCACATCTAATTGAAATCTGAAGGTTTGGGGACACACAGAACATCAGTGGAACAATCCACAGACGCAGGACAAATACAGATATTGTATCTAGCACAAAAGTGGTCATTTAAGGACAAGCTTTCTGCTCAATTATGAATTTGCCTGGCTCATTAAATTTAAAATTTCATCCAAATTTAGCCCTGGCCAAAGCGAGGGGGGATCTTCACCTGCTTACATCAGAGTTGAATTTAACCCACTGTGTTCATTTCTCTTTAAGAGCCTAATGAAATCAACAACTCTTCCAGCCCCTATCCCTGAAAGCAAATTGTTGTGAAACGATTGTCCTGATGATTTATAATTTTCAGTCATTGTGGCTTTAATGGGTCATACAAAGACAGAAAAGAAAATAGTCTTCACTGGAAGGGAATACACGAGTGTTTCTAGTTCTGCGGAGCCAACAGCTTTCTGATGGAGGAAAGTGGAGACTGCACAAGAAATGTTTCCATATCATAAGATGGGAAAGCTTAAATTTATTTGGATTAATGATTCATAAAGCAGTTTGAGAGGGGAAGTTTAACTGATGGTAGAGGTGCAAGCTAACACAAAAGCCACACAAGACACCACTCTTTCTAAATATCAAGGGGTAGCCGTGTTAGTCTGTATCCACAAAAACAACAAGGAATCCGGTGGCACCTTAAAGACCAACTGATTTATTTGGGCATGAGCTTTTGTGGATAAAACACAAAACAAACAAACAAAAAAAAAAACTCACTTCAGATTTTTTTTTACCCACAAAAGCTCATGCCCGAATAGATCTGTTAGTCTTTAAGGTACCACAGGACTCGTTTCTCTCTCTAAAGTCTCACACACACACACACACACACACCTACTCCTCCCAGCATGCAACTAAACCGATCATAAACTGGACGGGAAATGTATTTTTTAAATCACAATACATGAGTCTAAGAAAAAGTCTTAATGGCAGTCAGTACTATTTCTTGCTCTAAATTTTAAATTCCACACTACAAGCTGTGCCACTTGCAACGAGGAAGCAAAGTTTTTGAACCTTATTATAGTTATCAATATGAATATCAAAATACAGTTTAAGTGCTGAGATCACAATAAGAGTTGAAAGCAAGAATTGTATAACACTAGATGAGTTAATGTAACAATCCATGCTCTATCAGGTCTTGTTGCATATTATAGATGAACACAATTGGACCATGCTGAATGTGTGACTGGTCAGCTTTGAACTACTGTCCCAACTACTAGGTCTGTGGCATTTGAATGCAACTGCTCTCTGATTTACAGGTCAATCTTTGGTTTGACCTGTAATGTCACAATCATAATTTAGCCATAATGATCAAGAATCTTCACTATAAGCTAGAATAGAACAACAAACTCAAAGATGGTCTATCTGATAAAGGCTCATATGCCACTCATTACTGTTGAGTTTTAGCACCTTCCAGTAGTGCATTAAGCAATATTTGTACATAGTTATGTTATTATAATTATATACATTTGTTCTAGATTGTTCATAGATAGCTCAAGTGATGTAGTCTCTTCAAACAGGAGACAAACTCATCTCAGTGCCAGTATCCCACAAAAGAAGGCTTCTTCAAAATGAATCCTGGGTCAAAGCAGTGGTGGTATAGCTGGGGAACCCAACATTTCCTGGGAATTTTTTTTGATTCCTGAATAGGTTCTGTGCAGAAGTTGATGGACTGTTAAATCACACATTCTGCCTAGTTCTTGGGCATCTCCAGTCAGGGCCTTAGATTTAACATTGGAGAAGCACCATCCACATCTTTGATACTACAGATTTAATAATACTCTCTTCCAAAAGGGGCATGTCACTTTGTTATCAAATTTCCCATGAGACAAAGATGTCTGAGCCTCTCTCACCCAATCATGAACTTCATTTTGCCACTCTTAGCTGCCTGAATGAGGATGGGAACCAGCTGCAGGTCCCTGGGACCAAATATCCCATGAGGGCGAATGGCAGTTGTGAAGAAATTATCATCTGGATCGTTAGCATTTAGCACTTCCTGTGGGAGACAAAAAGTTAGTCAAGAAAGACTGGTGAGACCAACAGACAGCTTAGAAATCCATCCCTTGTGTCATCTAATTGAACTGCTTCTCACGAGAAAAATGTTTCCTCCGCATCTTTTCGGGAAACCTCTCTCCAGCATGAATATATGAGCTAATGCCCATCTATGCCTTTGGGGAAGACCTTTTTCCTCTGGATAGCCTCCTTTTTTCCCCCTACTTGTCTTCCTGTCAGGAAGGCAGCAGACAAGGCCGCATCCAGTTTCATTGTCAGACACAACTTCACAGATCGGCCAGCAAAGGAGAAAGCAAAGGAAGTTTCTCAACAAGGACCAAGGAAATCATATCTATAGGTGAACAATGGAACCCTGGAACTGCACCACTCCATCCCATTCCTTGCTTAGGTAGTAAGGAATAGGAGAATCACAAAATTATTTTTCTACCCCAAAATCCTTTAGCTCGTCAATAAATGAAAGACTTCCATCATTAGCTTCCTTAATGCACCTTTAGAGAAAGAATCATCTCACTCCACTGGAAGCACCGATAACATGCAGACTTAGGTTTAGTTTTAGTTCCATTAGGAGTTTCCAAACAACATGTTCTACCATATTCCAGCAGCTGGTGTCTTTCCCGGAAAAAAACCATGTTATTTGTTATGAAGTACTGAGTTGTATGTGCAAATAAATATGGATATTTCCACTGCTTAGACCAGGGGTTGGCAATCTATGGCACAGGTGCTGAAGGTGGCATGCAAGCTGATTTTCAGTGGCACTCATACTGCCCAGGTCCTGGCCACTAGTCTGGGGGGCTCTGCATTTTAATTTAATTTTAAACGAAGCTTCTTAAACATTCTGAACCCTTATTTACTTTACATACAACAATAGTTTAGTTATATATTATAGACTTACAGAAAGATCTTCTAAAAACGTTAAAATGTATTACTGGCACGCGAAACCTTAAATTAGAGTGAATAAATGAAGACTTGGCACACCACTTCTAAAAGGTTGCCGACCCCTGGCTTAGACAAAAACAAAGGCATAATTATGGGCATATTGAGCTGGATTTGTCCAATCGTGTATTCATAATCCTCCTACTCTACTATTCATCAATCTGCAAGGCAGCTGAGTTTGCAAATGAACGGATGCTCTGATGAGATTTTTGAATAGCAAACTCTTGATTTTTTTTAAAAAAGCTGTGTGTTTTTTCAAGGAATGTAAAAAGGCTGTTACGCCTAATACTTTTGCTTAAGGGGCCACTGTTAACTTAAATTGGTATTCAAATGTAAATTGTTGAGATTGAAATTGTTTCCATACCTTTTTTTAAAATTCCAACTACAAGGATTTAGTTGTGTTTCATTTAAACAGTCTCCTGCCATATTTAACACCCAGCTCCTGCTCTTTCTGTGTCCTGGGACGAAAGTTCTTGCAGATGCAATACATTTCTTTTATGTGGGATTCCACTAGACACTTCAAACAGCTGTCGTGCGGGTCTCTAACAGGCATAGGCCTGTTGCAGTCAGAGCAGGGTTTAAAATCTGGAGACCAGGGCATGCCTTGCCTGGAGCAAAGTCCCTACCTGGACCCTAATGGACTATTTACTATATAACTACTACATAGAAACTATTATAAACAAATTATTTATAGATATAGCATAGAGATCAAGTAGGAAAGAAAATGCTGACCATCTGTGAAGTAAGAGAAAGAAGCACTCCTACTAACCACCATGGTTGGTAAGAATGAACTGAGAGGATGTAGGGATGGCGGCACCTGATATACCGATGCACAAGCGCAGCACTCAAGGGGGCACCACAGCCAGCCCTCTGGATATTGCTAAGGCAAAAGTCTCTGATAACTGTGCACGTGGGTGCACACACACTTAGAATGGAATCGACATGAGCAAGCACCTAAAGAAGAACAGCTCTGGTGAAATGAATGGTACATTTTATATCTTAAAACTATCCTTTCAGACTCTGAGAACTCAGGCAAACTTTGCTGCATCAGTTATACTTGGGTAATGTTTTAAAGGTTTTCTTTGCAACCACAAGAGCTAGAGATGTCTTGTTTTTTAAATGAAAGCTAAGACTCAGAAAAACAACTGAGAAGTCTGTGCACCCCATGGCTAGTTTTCTGCCCCCACTGCACAAGGCATGCCCCACTTTGGGAAGAGGAGGTTACTTACTGTAATTGGATACTCTTCACAATGTGCGGTCCCTATTTGGATTCTAAATGTGGGTGTGCATGCTCACCATGTGCTGGAGCTGAAATTGTTCATAGTAGTGTCCGCTGACCACCGCATCCGAGACTTTAAGAAGTTGGGCAGGTCAACGCTGCTCCAGTTCCCTCTTCCTGGCAATAAAGCAGCCCAGAGTAGAGGGGAAAGAGAGCAGGACTGGAGTCCAGATAGGGACCACGCATCTTGAAGAACCTCCAGTTACAGTAAGTAACCTCTTCTTCTTTTGAGTGGTGGTCCCTATGTGGATTCCAAATGTGGGAGAGTAGTGAGTAGTGCACAGGTAGAAGGTGGCTGTGAGGGCTTGGAAGAAGAGATAGTACGAAGAACAGCATGGCCCACTGCAGCATTTGTTGATTTGGCAGAGGTGATGGCATAATAAGCAGAAAAGGTGTAGACCGAGGCACAGGTGGCAGCTCGACAGTTGTCATGCCATGGGACATCTGCCAGGAAAGTGGATGTAGCAGCGTGAGCTAGTGTGGACTGGGCCATGACTCCCGGAGGGAGGGAGGGAAGAGAAATATGGGAGAGCATGTAGAGGTCCATGATGCAACAAGAGGCATTGCAACGAAAGGGCATGGCTGCAACAACACTCTGCAATAGTGATGAAAAGCCAATGAGGAGGCCTGAAAAGCACTGGGTACGCTGGAGGTAAAAGGCCAAAAAGGCAGACATCCAGGGTGTGAAAACACATTCCTGGGGAAAGGCCTGCAGTTTAGGGTAGAAGGTGTGGATGTGCACAGATTGGTTGAGGTGAAATGGGGAGGAATTTGGGATGGAGACAAAGGGAGACCTTGTCCTTCTGCAAAACAGTAAAGGGGTGGTCCTGCCATCATGGCTGCTAGGTTCACTGGAGAGATTTGGGCGAGCGAGCACGTTCCAAGCAACTCAAATGGTGGTTTGGTGAGGGCCAAGAGGATGAGGTTAAGGTCCCAGAGAGAAGTAGGCTTTTATATGGTGAGGAAGGCGTTAAGGAAGCTAGGAAAAAGGAGGAGGAGGTAGTCGGGTGGGTGAAGATGGAAAAAAATCGAAGCACTAAGCATCGCCAGGTGGATGCAGACAGAAGAGTGGGCAAGGCTCGACTGATGGAGGTGGAGGAGGTAGTCCAGAATGGCAGGAACGGAGATAACCCAAGCGGAGCCCAGGCACAAAACGGCATCCTTTGGCATGGTAACATGCCCTAGTAGATGAGTGGCAACTCTGGGAAAGGATGCCATGAACAGGAGAGGAATATGTGTTGTTATATCAAATACCAGGCCGTGAAGTGGAAAGGACCCAGGTTGGAGTGGTGGTGTTAGCCATGTTGTGTGAGGAGATTCAAGATGTCCAGAAGACGTATCTAGGGGTGAACAGAGAGGTGGAGGAGAGTCATGTACCAGTACCAGTGGGGCGAGGAGGGGGCACTGAGGAGAAGAGTTGCGCAATTTCGCAGAGGACTTGGGGAAGTAAAGAAATAGGCAGGAAAGCATAGCATAGCATAGACTGGGGGTCCAGGGAACGAGGAGGGCGTTGCCCTAGGTGCCTGGGCCTAGAGCACCTCTGGAGCAAAAGAGGGGAAGTTTGTGGTTTTCTGGCATGGCAAAGAGGTCCCAAATCAGCATGCCCCACAGGTGGAAAAGGGACCGGAGGTGTAAAGTTCCCACTGATGATTGGCATGGAAGGAGTAGTGAGCATGTCTGGCATGGAGTTGCTGGTTCTGGGAAGATGTGCTGCCTGCAACATGTCGTCGTGCTGGAGGCACCAGTTCCACAGGAGGATGGCCTTGGTAGAGAGATGGGGATGGGGTGCCACCCTGCTTGCTGATGTAAACAACAGCCATCATGTTGTCCAAAAGCAGTTGTACATAGCAGGATCGAAGGAGAGATAGGAAGGCCCAGCAGGCAAGGCAAACAGCTTGCAGCTCTAGGATGCTGAGATGCATCTGTGCCTCCCTGAGTGACCAGAGACCAGAGCCACATGGTTGGCTAGATAAGCGCCCCAGCCAATGAGCAAAGCATCTGTCGCAAGGGTAAGGTGGAGTGTGGGAGGTGCAAAGGGAACGCCAGTCAAAACTGTGGCTGGATTGCACCACCAGGTGAGAAAGGCAAGAACTGGTGGGGGAATGAGGACTCATTTTGTTGAGGTGGTCGGACAGCAGGTTGTAGATGGACCGGAGCCACAGTTGGAGGCAGCACAGATGGAGATGGGTGTATGGGGTAATGGAGGTTCAGGCTGCCATATTACCCAGAAGGGAGAGGCAAGACGGATGTGGGTACATGGGTGTCAGCAGAGCTGTGCAAGGAGGGTGATGAGAGTGGTGAAGCATTCTGAGGGAAGGTAAGCCCAGGTTGCAACGAGCACCTATAAAGGTGAAGGAACGGGTAGGGGTGAAGATAGACTTTTCCTCATTGATGCAAACCCCTAGGGAGCCAAGGAGGACACGCAGGGTTTGAATAGTGGTGAAGAGATGGGCTTGGGGTGATGCAATGAAGAGCCAATCATTTAGGCACGGGAACACAGAATGGCCCAGGCAGTGCTGACATGAGGGCAAAGACCTTTGTGAAGACACGGGGAGCATTAGCAATCCCAAAGGGGATGGTCCGGAACTGATAATGAGAGCGATGACTCTGAAGCAGAGGAACTTGCGATGAGCAGGGTGGATGTCAGTATGGAAATATAAATAAAGGATGCCTTCGTACTGTGAACCAAGCTCCATGGGGAGAGGGGGAATAATGAGGGGGAGAGTGAATCATGAGGAATTGGAAGTTGCAAATAAATTTGTTCAGAAGGCGGAGGTCCAAAACAGTACTGCGGCCACTGTCCTTCGAAAAGAGGAAATAGGGGGGAACAGAAGCCCCAGCAGCGCTTGAGTTGGAAGACATATGCTTCCTTCTGGAAGAGGAGAGAGTGTGATAATGTGGCAGGGTGCTCCCGGGATGGGCAGCAAGTCAGGAAGGAGATAAACTCAATCAGGTACCCACAATGAACAATGTCCAGCACCCAGCAATTTGTGGTAATGCTGCCCCGGTTGTGAGCAAAGAGGGCAAGGTGACCCTCGAAAACCACCTGTGGAGTGGAGGGAAGATGGTGGGGAGGTTCATGGATCTCAGGGAAGGCGTCAAAAGGGCTGCTTTGAGGAATGTTGGGGACAGAAGAAGCAGCAGTGGCAGGGAAGCAAGGCTGCTGGGTGCACAGGTGGTGCCAAAAAGAATCCTGGGAGCGCTGAGAATAGGGCTGGTGGTAAGGCTGGTACATGGTCTGAGGGCGGGGTCAGAAGGAGGACCATTGCTGGTAACGAGTAGGGGGAGGATAAAAGCACAGAGACTGGAGAGTGGCACAGGAGTCCTTGAGGAAGTATAGGGACTCATCCATCTTGAAGCTGAACAACTTATGGTTGTCAAAGGGGAGGTCCTCAAGAGTGGTTTGGACCTCTTTCAGGAAGCCACTGGATTGAAGCCAGAAGTCTCAACAAAGGACAACCCCGTATGCTAGCAAGCAGGACGCAGTATTGGCAGCATCGACCACAGCCTGGACAGCAACCTTGGCCATCAACTTGCCTTCATCCAGTTGGCATTAGGAGTCTTGTTGCTTCTCTGGGGGAAGGAAGTCCTGGAAGTCTGCAAGCTTGGAGTATGATAGGAAGTCATACCTGGCCAAGATGGCCTGGTAGCTGGCAATGCAGAATTGAAGACCAGCAGAGGAGCAGACCTTGCAGCCCATGAGGTCCAACTTCTTGGCAGCCCGATCAGGGATGTGGACCGCAGGTGTTGGCGGTCATGCTCGGTCACAGGCAAGTTATGGAGTGGGTGGGTGAATGAAAAGAAAGTCCATGCCCTTAGAGGGAATGCAATAGCAGCATTCCACCTGCTATGGCGTTGGGGCACAGGAGGCCGGGGTGTGCCAAACAGTCTGGGCCGGTTGTAAGAGTGCATTGTGAATGGGAAGGGCAATACATGAGGATCCAGGAAAACGTAGGATGTCCAAGAATTGATCCTGTGGGTCCTGGACATCTTGAACAGGAAGATTGAGGGCAGTGGTCATATGCTGAAATAAGTCCTGGTACTGCACTAGGTCGGCAGGAGATAAGAGTGTACGAGGGATGATGGCATCATCGGGAGATGAGGAAGTGCCCGTATGGACTGGGGTTGGTAAGGTCACTGTCAGTAACACCAGTGCTGCTGGAACAGGGACAGCCTGTGGGTCCTCAAAGATGGAGGAAGGGGCCACATGTGTTGGGGATGGACAGTGTCACAAGTGAGGTGGCATGCCATGGTCACAGTAGGGCTTCCACATGGCCCAGCATATGGGTCACCAGGCAGGGGTGGTGCTCGGAAGTAATGGTACCATGGATTGGTCGGTGGGGCATATGTGGGAGGGTATGGATGGCACTGAAGGTCTGGGCTGTAAGGCCATACAGGCGAGAATGTGGCGTTCAGTTCGGAAGACCACTTAGATTTGGAAGACAGGTCTGGTAGGGGCAGAGCCGTCAGGACCATTGGCATCGCTGGTGTGGGAGGACAGTCCAGAGCAACAGGGGCTCCTCTGTAGATGGGCCCAGCATAGAAGAGCAGAGAAGGTTGGAATAGGAGCAGCTCGTCCACGAGGGATGGTAGGCGGATAGTGACAGAGGTCCCGGGACAGGGCAGGGAGACCATGTATGGCAGCATAAGCTCAGCCGTTGGTGTAAGGGGAGACATGCGTCCTGGTGTACATGGTACCAGGCAAGTATGTCTGGATGGACTTGGCAGGCTGAACAGAGCCAGAGGCGACAGCGGTGGGCCAGACACCGTGGCCGGTGGCAGTGCCAGCAGAGCGCGGGTCTTAGATTTGTGCTCAGAGCGGGACTTCTTTGGAGCAGGAGTGTCTGAGTTGGTGAGCAACTTCTCACCCGACCTGGCACGGCTCAGGGAGGCAACACTGTGCTTGGAGGCAGTTGCCATCAGGGAGCTCCCTTTGTACCTATGAGTGTGCTTTTTATGTAGCTGGCGCTGGGTGGGGTGGCTCTAGAGAGGTGTTCACTGCCAGTGTTTAACTCCACTCCAGCAGATCCTGGAAGCACACATGGTTGCATCGCATTGCCTCCTCCATGAAGTTTTTGCGGAGGTGATGTTCTCTGGCCTTGCAGATGCGTGACAGAAATGAATGACTGACAAACAGAGCAGCGGGCAGCAATATGAGTTTTGCCATGGCAATGGTGGTGCTCATTGCTCACAGAAAAGGACTGCAGCATGAAGCATGGTATTTGAACTCAGCTTGCCAGACAAAAAGTCCCTAGAGGGGAGAAGTCCAGTGGAAACAGCTAACTAACTAATGATAAACAAATAAGTACACTACAAAAAACTAACTAAGGAGAAAAAACTATGTACAATTGACAGAAGCAGTTCTCTTATCAAGCTAAGAGCAGCAAGGAACAGGGGTTCCAACTCTGGCCATGTGGTGGTAAGAGAGAACTGGAGCGGCATCGACCCACGCAAGCTCTTAAAGCCTCGGCATGCGCGGGTCAACGGATACTACTATGAACAGTTTTGGCTCCAGCATCTGGCACACATGCGCACCCACATTTCGAATCCACATAGTGACCATCACTCGAAGAAGAAATGCTGGTTTAAGCACAGAATGTGATAGTATTAGCAGCATGGTGCTGTGTACCTTCTCCTGCAGGATCTTGGTCTCTGTGTAGTAGTCGATGGGCTTCTTTGCATAAGGGAGGTCTTCTGTTCCATTCTTGATGTCTGTGCCCTCAAAGACTACACTGGCACTGCTGGTTAACACCAGTTTCTGACAATAGTTATGGAAGAAAAGTAATGTATTAGAGGATAAGCCAAAAGATATATTGTTTACAAAGGCTGCATGAAAATCCAATGTGAAGGAACAATATTAGCCTCTCCTTGGCTAGTTCTACACAGAATGCAGCAGTTCCTTTTAGAGATGCTTTAATTGAAAATGATCTGAAAATTACAGGTTATAAAAACCCCATATTCATAACTGAGCTCCATTAGATGGCACACTGCTGTAAAAATCAGAGGAACTCCCTATTCTAAGGAATGTATTTAGTTATTTATTTCTATGAACTGTTTATTAATTTTTTAATGAAGATAGAAAATGCAAATAAAATATACATAAACTTCTTATAATATATATGTGATACTGGCAAACCAGATGCCAGCTCTTGCCCAAGCTGCAGACATTAGCTAAGAACTGACAAACTCATAGCTGGAGACCAGACCAGTTCACTTGTATGTTAGTTTTGCTCAAAAAAACTAACGTATTTAATGTTTAGACTCTACGAAATGCTTGTAAAATTTTGCATGCATTAATCTCACTTGTAATGTTGGTATTCCATACTAAGAAAATGCATAAGTTTTGCTTTATAACTTTGAAAATATTTACTCTGAACTTGTGAACCCAGGCACTGGGAGTCATGCATCCCGCTCATCCCAAAGGACTATCAAAATCAGATGGGCCATCAAGGAACATCGCAATACAAAGGACTGGTTAATGGGCCTCTCGCACCTGGGAAATTCTAATAAAACAAAGTCACAAGAAGATTTTTTCTCTCTTTGCAGTCTGAACTCTCACAGGGCCAGAGCTACCAAACTGAAGCCAGAGATCCCCAGGGGCTGTCTTCTGGGTATGCTCTGAAAGACACTTTGAATTGACAGATTACTATAACTCTGTCACTCTTCGAATTTAAATGATAAGTAATTTGCTCGCTTGCTTTAAGTTGTAACTAACTCTTTTTCCTCCTAGTTAAAAAACCTTTAGATAATTTATTACAAGACTGGCTATAGGCATTGTCTTTGGTGTAAAATCTAGGGAACCAGTTGATTTGGGATAAGTAACTGGTCACTTGGGATTGGAAACAATGTGAATATGGTATGATTTTGGTGTACGTAACCATTTATCACCAAGGCCAGTTTATCTGGATGACAAGATAGACTGGAGAGTCTAAGAGGACTGTCTGACTCTATGCTAAAACTGTTATAGTGATCCAGGAGTTCACATTTGGTGAAATCTAATTATAGAATACATCACCAGTTTGTGGTATCTGCCCTGGTTCTGACAATCTGCCCTGAGATAGAAACTCATGGTTGTGAGCCACTGCAGACTGCCTGACAACATAAACGTCTCATAATATATCCTACTTGAAGGATTTTATAATCCTACTGAAGTGATAAAATGCTTCAGAAACAGGTGAAGTGGACACTTCAGAAAATTTCCAGTGTTGTCAATCAAGAGGGAAAAATAGTTTCCAAGGAGAACTTGAATGCCCACTTAGCCTGCTTTCCTGGCACATTTCAACTCTTCATACCAGTGGGTGCTTTTTAAAAGGTATTTGCTAGTCTTTAAAGTATCTTAAAAAATATTTTTATGCTGCATTTGTTAGAATATGATATGGCCCAGCAGATTTGAAATGGGAAGTCAAAGATATATAGAGAAATATCATCAACCAAATTACCCTCTGAAACACGACTTTTTAATCTTTTACACTTTAAAAGAGACATTACTTTCTGCCTGAAGTGCCGCACTCAGATATACTCCTTGTTTTGACAAATCTCAATCTGAAACCTGAGGTAAACAACACATGGCCCATTTTCCTCCCAGCAGCCTATTACAGAAAGAAAGCAGTTGTGGGGTGGGAGTCCATACTTGACATGCATCATTTAATTCTGTGTATTGTTTTAGTAACTCTGTATTTCCTCCTAGAGACTGTACAATGGGTGTATTTCATAAGCAACTTTTCCTCCACCAAAAAATAAAGTCTCTCATTCATCCAGTGCTCAAGGATTTCAATATGCAGAAATTGAAATAAAAAGCTCGTGTGATGTCGGAAAGATCAAGGGGAAAATGGTGCAGTTGTCTTACAGTTACTATTGGAGTCACTGAGTTCACATTTCTTTAATGTCGCTATTGCTCTATATCCTTATATCAGGACTTCAGCATCTCACATCCCTCCCATACGCTGTTCCACTCTTACCTGAACCCCAGCTTCTTTGCAGGCTTCAACGACAGTTTTGGTCCCCATAAAATTCACCTTGTAAAACAGATCCCTGTTGTCACTGGAAGGGGCTGGTGAAGCACAGTGAAAAGCCACTGTCACACCTTGTAGAGCTGGGAACAGGTCCTAGCGGACAGATGAGACAAGGCACCAGTGAAAACACCAGGAGTACTTTCCATTCGGAAAGTGTATAGGTTATATGAACACACACGCCCACATTTTTGTTGTGAAACAGAACAGCCACATCATCTTCATGAAGCTGAAGAGTCAAGATATAGGTCCAGCTCTTGTATCTCCAGACTTCTTACTGCTAAGCAAGAAGCTCCATTTGTTGTTTTTTCTCCCCAGGAAAATAATCCAGAAGCTTCCTAAGGCTTGGAAACAACTAGTCAGGTGCAGGCAGAAGGCCAAGGACACCTCAGATAGGAGTTAACTCAGTATGGAACCCTTCCAAGGATTTAACCCCCAAATCCCAACGTTACTGCCCAGCTTTATGGTGCATCCCTTGTAAGGAGTACATCATGCCTGTGCAGGAGTCCTCTCTAAGACAAATGCAGCAATTTATTTCCAAGACACATCATGATGCATGTCTCCACATTGCAAGGCAGGTATAAGCCCTGCCCTTGTACAGATACAAGCTAAAACAACCAAGGAGTGTTCCAAAGAGTTCAAGAAGAGTCCCCCCTTAGGGATTATTTTTAGCCACTGGTGAAAGAGAAGCGAAGGACTGCACTGGCAGAGAGGGGACATAATTGATCACCCTTTCACAAGGTCGTACTGAAACCTTTCCACAAAATACTGCTGTAGCGTTGACCTTCCCACCTTTCAAGTAACACATTACATGTCTCATACAAAAATTGAGTCAATTACCTTGGGGAATATGCCTCTACGAGATCCTAATCTCAGTCTATATATTTCACTTTTGTTCCCTAACACAGTATTATATTTCTCAGCTCTGTTCATACTATACCTTTTTACAGCAGAGATCTCCCAGGAAAAACTGCACTTTATCATTCTCAAACCCCTTTCGGATATCAAACACATTGACAGTGTAGCCTTTCTCCAGCAGCTTCTCCACCATGTGTTGGCCTAAGAATCCTGAGCCACCTATCACGGTACATTTCTTACTGGCCTGCAGAGGCAAGAAGGGGAGAGAAGTATCATAACAAGCAGACACACTTGTGAAGTCCTTCAGTAAACCCAGGATTGAACTTCACAGGATCATAGGAGTAATGATCTCAGTCGCTTGGCTGAAGTTCAGAATTCAAATTTTCCACTGCTGCAGTTAGACAAGTCAGTAATTAGGCTGACCAGAGGACTCTGAATCCAGGTATTAAGCGACTCACTGGCACAGCTTATGTCATTTGTAAGAAAACCCTGTCTCATTCTCTCTCATTGACTAGGTTTATCCTGACTGTATTTACCTTCCCAAGGAGGTTGATTACAGTGCAAAATTTCATTAGATTAATTTATTTTGTTTAATTTCCCAGTTCTTGTATCAGCAGGCTAAAACTGCTCTAGAGCCAGAGACATGGGAAAGAAGAGCTTACCCACTCCTAAAAATATGATGAACCAAGTTCTACACAATCCTATCTGACTTTATGTACCAATTCAAAACCCATGTAATACAGGGCTCCCCGGGGGGGTGGGGGGGGGCAAGAGGGGCAATTTGCCCCAGGCCCCGGGCTCCACAGGGGCCCCCACAAGTTTTTAGGGGCCCCTGGAGCGGGGTCCTTCACTCGCTCCAGGGGGCCCGGAAAACTCTTGCGGGGCCGGGCCCTGGAGCTTCTTCCGCTCCCAGTCTTTGCCGGCGGGGGGGTCCTTCCGCTCCAGGGTGGAAGGACCCCCCACCAGTGAATTACCGCCGAAGCGGGACCTGCCGCTGAAGTGCAACCCGGTCTTCGGTGGTAATTCGGCGGCGGGGGGCCCTTCCGTTCCGGGACCCACTGCCGAAGTGCTCCGAAGACCCGCAGCGGGGGCTCCCCGCTGCCAAACAGGGCCAGCTCTAGACATTTCGCAGCACAGGGGGGGCCCTGCCGCTTGCCGGTCCCGCGGCTCCGGTAGACCTCCCACAGGCACGCCTGCGGGAGGTCCACCGGAGCCGCCTGCCGCCGACGGCCCCAGGCCTCCAGAATCCTCTGGTTGGCCCTGATGTAATGCCACTAATTTGGCTCAGGTATAAAACAAATACATTAGTTTCCCAATATTAGAAAAATCCGTTCAGTTTCCTGTAAACAGGAGCTGCAATTCTTGGGCTTTGCAACATGCCACCTATCTACCCCCTCCCTCATTCTGCCAATGAGCCCCACTCTTTATATATTCCAATTGCTCACTCATTTACAATCTCGATCTCTAGGGCACTCAGATCGCAAAATTCTTGTCTACTTCGATACACACATGTATTTCATACTGTGCAGGCAGTGTATCTACAAACCAAAACATGAATGATAGGTGCAGTTGTAGATCTATTTTCCCCCAAGTGTCTCTTAAAATCAATGAGAACGAAGTCCACTCTGTCAGTAGCTCCTAGTCTCCAGAGGTTTCCTTCATATATAGCTGTAACCCTCCCACAAACTTAGCTTACTATAGTTAATTCCAAGAGTTTCATTCTCAGTGGTGGAAAGAAGCAGGTGAAACTAGCTCTCAAACAAAGCCTGGAGCAGGACTAATGGGTCCAAAACCAGGAAGGCAGCCAAGCTGTCATGGTATAATTCCCCACTCTGAACCTTAGCATCCAAAAGATGGGGTACCAGCATGAATTCCTCTAAGATCAATTACCAGCTTAGAACCTGTAGCGCTGCCACCAACCAGGAATTCCAGTGCCTGGTACACTCTGGTCCCCCCAAAACCTTGCCCAGGGACCCCCAAGACCCAGTCCCTCTGGATCTTAACACAAGGAAAGTAAACCCTTTCCCTCACCATTGCCTCTCCCAGGCTTCCACTCCCTGGGTTACCCTGGAAGATCACTGTGATTCAAACTCCTTGAATCTCAAAACAGAGAGGAAAATCCACCTTCCCCCCTCCTTCTCTCTCTCCCCCTCCCAGACTCTCCCTGAGAGAGGAAAGTAATCCTAACACAGAGAGAAAATTAACCTCTCTCTCCCCCTTCCATCCTTTCTCCCCACCAATTCCTGGTGGATCCAGACCAGTCCCCTGGGGTCTCACCAGAATAAAAAAACAAACAAACAATCAGGTTCTTAAACAAGAAAAGTTTTTAACTAAAGAAAGAAAAAAAACAGTAAAAATTATCTTTGTAAATTTAAGATGGAATATGTTACAGGGTCCTTCAGCTATAGACACTGGGAATACCCTCCCAGCCTAAGTATACAAGTACAAATTAAAATCCTTTCAGCAAAATACAGATTTGAACTCCTTCCAGCCAAATACACATTTGCAAATAAGGAAAACAAACATAAGCCTAACTCATCTTATCTACCTAGTACTCACTATTCTGGACATATAAGAGACTGTATCAAAGAGATTGGAGAGAAACCTGGTTGCACGTCTGATCACTCTCAGAACCCAGAGAGAACAACCACCAAAAACTAATAGCACACACAAAGCCTTCCCTCCCTCAAGATTTGAAAGTATCTTGTCCCCTGATTGGTCCTCTGGTCAGGTGATAGCCAGGCTCACTGAACTTGTTAACCCTTTACAGGCAAAAGAGACATGAAGTACTCCTGTTCTATTAACCCTTAACTATTTATGACACAAGCAGATACAGCTTATCCTTTTAATTAATCCTTAGCCTTTCTTCTATGAAGACATTGGTCAGAGTCAACATCAGGCACTCTGGTCTAGGTACTCACCTGCCTGAAATAAGACCAGTGACCTATCTGCTCAGCACCGAGTGAGCAACTGAGGCTTTGCAGAACAGCTTTGTACAGAGAACCCTCTGTCTTGGTTGCAAACAGAGTTGCTCCTATTGTTGCTACACAAAAACTCGCCTCAGCAAATCTTCTACAGAGTTCAAGGGGAAAATTATCCCAGTGAAACTGCCCAAGGAAGGTGATTGTTCAATGGATTCTAAGTGCTGTGTCTTTAGACTGGGATCACATTTGCAGAGTACCAGTTTTCCAGAACGGAGATGAGAAAAAAATATTTCCTTTGAACTTACTGGTCTGAGTCGTGTGGCCATTTCTTGGAGGATTCACTGCAAATCTAATTCCAAAAAAAAAAGAAAAAAAAAGTTAATACTTTAACATACCATATTTAATTAATGAGTGGTGCAAAGAACTTTAAACATCTGCCATTTAAACTGGAAAACACAGATTTTCCCCATATAACATTACCACAGCAGATGAGTAACTTGGATCAATCTTGTATACTTTATTCACTAGCATCATCCTTGTAAGGAGAGCACACTGTTTTTGTGTAGGTCGCACAAAAATAAAATGGCTATTTTTTATAAAACACAGTTGAGCTCTTACTATTTCAAACTCCAGAAAATACATAAATTATTGAAATTCAAATTGATATAAAGTTTCTATGTCAATAACAGAACTCTAAACAGGTTTACGTAGCTCAGGTAATTGTGTATTTGTGGAAAAATGACTCTTAATCAGCAAATACTTCTCATTTTAGCCAGTTTAAACTGCTGTGTCATCGCTGAACTGAACACTAGAATGCAAACACATCAGCAGACTGTACAAAATAATTCCCAGAGAGCAGCCTGGGAGTGGGGCAGAAGCTCCCTGCAAATGTGGGGGATTGAGAGGTGGTACTGAGACTCAGCCAGGAAATAGAGTGTTTCTAGGCTGGAAAGGAGGCTCCCAGGAGTACCTGCCTACTCCAGCCCCTGCAGGTCCCACTCTCTGGCCTAACCCCCAACCCCTGGTAGCCACTCCAGCCTCTCTGGCTCCCTCTCTTATCTCCCCTCCCAGTATGAGTTTACTGTGTGACTATTGCAGGGGTGGGGGCTAGACCGTCCCTCCAGTTCCACCACTCTGGGAGCTGGCACACTGGGCCCATCACTAACTACTGCAGATCTGTGGAAGTCTAGCTGCACAACATCCAGAGCCAGAGGAACCAATGGCCACATGGTTTATCCTTAGCCAAGCCAGGATTGAAGCACCATAATATAAAAATATTTTCTAATAATAACCGCATTGCAAACTCCCAAATTGGAACTAAGGCCCCATTGTGCTGAGCACCGTACAACAGAGAAGAGAGACAATCCCTACCCTGAATTGCTTACAATTTAAAGACAAAAAGAAAGACTATAACACAGGGGTTAGCAACCGTTCGGAAGTGCTGTGCCGAGTCTTCATTTATTCACTCTAATTTAAGGTTTCGTGTGCCAGTAATATATTTTAATGTTTTTAGAAGGTCTCGTTCTATAAGTCTATAATATATAACTAAACTATTGCTGTATGTAAAGTTAATAAGGTTTTTAAAATGTTTAAGAAACTTCATTTAAAATTAAATTAAAACGCAGAGGCCCCGGAGCAGTGGCCAGGACCCGGTGAGTGTGAGTGCCACTGACAATCCGCTCGCATGCTGACTTTGGCCATAGGTTGCCTACCCCTGCTATAACGTAAGCAAATGAATCTGGTTATGAATTGGCTTATTTAGTTACACTGAAAAAAAACAAGGTACACTAACTGGGGAGGAAGAATCACAGCTTGTCTCTAGTCCAGCTATGATTAACAGGCTGGGGTTTGTAGGTATATCAGCAAAGGTGACTCTTAAGGAAGAATCTGAGGTTAAATTAGCAGCGGTTAGGATTTTATCAGGGAGATTTTGCCAGGGAAGAGTAGTATTGTCAGTCCTCAGTCTTCAAAAATCAGAGTCTGACCCTGAAAAAACATTAGATTGGCTTAAAATTCATGACGTATTTTACATGATAAAAGATTTCTGTGCCTTCATGGTGCACCTGCATCCTCACCATGACAGCTAGAATCTTTCTTTAAGAATGAAAACTGAAGTATTGTACTGTATAGCAGTTCCAGCACCTGGAGCTTTAATAAAAGCACAAGAGTTGGCAACACAAAGGCAACATGGGAGAGAGCCCCTAGGTGAGTCCCTTCCCCGGGCTAAAGCCTGGGAAATACCACCCCTCCCAACGCCCATATTAAAATGACACATGTGAATGACAAACACAGTCCATAACTCCCCCTGTTCATGGGCAGCGAGTTCTATGGGCCCTTGGTGCCTGGGCACCAGGAATATCCCTGGCCCAGGGGCCTGGCTCCAGCAGTTTCCCTCCCCTCCCCACCTGCTGCCCCCGGCAATTTAAAACAGTGGGGCTGAACGGCTTCTTGCAGACTCATTCCACGTGGCTGCCCACACGTCCTGGCAGCCCACGGGGGGAGGGGGCAGTAGCCCCCACCCCGAATGCCCCTGTGGCCAATGGGAAGCTGCAGGGGCAGTGCCTGGGAACAGCAGCATAGGGCCGCTGTTGGAGAAGGTGCCCCAGGTAAGCACCAAACCCCTCATCTACTTCCAAAGCTTGCACCCCGACCACCTCCTCCTCCTCCATCTCCACCCCCTGTCCCAGCCCAGAGCCTGCACTCAGCACCCAAACTCCCTCCTAGAGGCTGCACCTCAGGTCCCCTCCCTGACCCGAACTCCCTCCCCGAGCCAGACCTCTCACCCCTTCTGCACCCCAACTCCCTCCTAGGACCTGCCCCTACCCCCCAATGCCCTGCCCCAGCCCAGAGCATGCACCCCAGACCCCCTTCCCCACCAAACTCCCTCCCTGAGCCCAATCCCTCATACCGCCTGCACTCAAACTCTCCCAGAGCCTGACCTCTCACCCCTTCTGCACCCAAACTCCTTCTCAGAGCCTACACCCTGCACTCCTCCTGTACCCCAATCCCCTGGCCCCCTCAAATCCCCCCCAAAAAAACCCTCCCTCCCAGGGCCTTAGGCAGGTGGTGATGGGGAGTTTGCCGGGGGGGGGGGGGTCTGGGAACCACCAAAATTTCTACAAACCTGCTCCTGTTCCTATAGCCCAAGGACTCCCATTGCCCCCCCCCCCAGCATTCGGGACTCCCCACGCACAGGTCCCTACAGCCGTGAGCACCCAGACACCCTCCCTCCAGCCCTGCCGCCTCCCAGTCTCCCCCCATGTGCCCCCAACCTCCTGCCACAGCCCTTCCCCACCCTACCTGGCGCCCAGCCCCGCCGCTGCGCTCACCAGTCCCGTCCCAGCCCCAGGGACCCAGACACCCCCCTCAACCCTCCAAGCGGCAACAGCCTCTCCCGCTAGCTCCGCCCTTCTCGCAGCCCCGCCCCTGGGCCGAGAATCAGCCGAGCCCCCAACACGCTCACTGATTGGAACCCCGGATACTCAACCTCAGCCAATCAACTTGGCGGAAGGGGGGAATAGACCCCCCCCCCTCCTTCCGGATCCGCCCACTAAGCGTCTTGACCAATCGGCATAGGAGCGGGTCTCCAGAGCGAGGCCTTCAATTAATGAAAAACGTGGTTGCTATGGCACCGGGGTAGAACTATTGGCTCATGGGGAAGGCTGCCGTTGATACAGTGCCCGCCCCTTTTTTCCTGTTCGGAGCGGAGGCGCTGCTCCAGCACATCAGCCTGCGGGATGGTGAGGGGGGCGAGGGCGAGGGCGAGGGCTGCCCGGTCCGGAGGACGGGACGGGGGGCACAACACGGCGTGGCGCGGGCTAGGCAGGCTACTTGGTGGAGTGACCGCAGTGGGGTGCAGCAGCAGCAGCAGCAGCAATAGGCCCCCAAGCCTGTCACAGGGACTTAGCAACCCCAGCCCCACACAGCGGCAGGGGCAGTGGACCCTGGGGTAGTCATCGCCCCGGGGCAGGCAGCCCTGAGGTCCTGGGGCTGGGTCCGGGCTGGCGTGGCAGGTACCGAGTTCCTAGTTGCATCCTTGCCCGTGCTGTAGTGGTGCTTCCAAGGGGGCTGCAGACCCCACATGCGCGTGTCCTCCTCCCACCCTGCCATAATAACACCACCCAGCCCTTGTCGATGTCAAAGTACATTGCAAAGGAGGGTGGTAGCATTATCCCCATTTTACAGGTGGGGAAACTGATGTGGAGAGCAGAGACATTACTTACTGAAGGTCCCCCTGCAGGCTAATAAAAGTGTTGGGATTAGAACCAGGTCTTCTGAGACTGGTTCAGTGCTAATTTATTAGGCTACACTGCCACAATGTGTTGCTCCAGTTGATCTAGGTGGCATGACCTAGGTAGGCGACAGGCCCTAGTGTGTGCTACATGGTGCTGGACCCAGCTGTGTGGCTTGCAGACATTCTGGTTGGCACTGTATCATCTTGATCCCAACCATGTAGCCAGGCTGTCGCTAGGGGTGTGTGGGGCCTGGGACTACTCCCCCTCCATCCCAGACCCCACCCCTACTCCATCCTTTCCCTTAAGCCCCCACCCGCTTCTTCCTTCCCCTACTCCGCCCCTGCCTTGCCTCTTTCTGGCTTCCGCCCCCTCCTCTGAGCAACATTGGGAACTGGCAGGGAGGGTTGGGGTCACTGCTGCCGCTTCCCGCTGGTGAGTGCAGACCTGACCTTTGCTGCTGGTGCCAGCCTGTGTGCCCCCCGCCCCCAGTCACACACACCCCAGGCTGGCCTACTGCCCCGCCGCACGACACACTCACAGAGCCGTCCCTAGGGTATGGTGATTTGTGGCAGCTGCCGTGGGGCCCCCCAAAGTGCTGGGCCTGATTCGCCGTACCCTGCAAAAATTAACAGTCTCAGCATGCGTTCCACTGTCTCGATTTCAATGCACTAATATACAAATATAGATGGAGCACAATATGCAGGGATCTATCATCCCTGCAAGTTACACCTTCAGGCTGGAACTTTCTTTCTTCACAAGCCATACTTCTGTCCTTTAAAAGGGCAGCTTTTTACATCTTTGTGTGGCCACAGTGTATTGTTCTCTGGCTTCTCTGGAAATCACAAGGGTTGCTGAGAATGGAAGCTTCTGATTTCATTCCGGATTGTTCTCCCCTGACACTGAGAGTCTTGTCTGCCTGGTTTGGGAATCTAATTCTAGTCTCTGCTCTTCTGTTAATATTTCAAGGCTTCCAGCTTCAAGAAATCTACATTAGGGGCAGTAGCCCAGAGGAAGAAGACAGGTCCTAAACTTGAACTAACTGAAGACCAGAAGCAGGAGATCCGAGAGGCTTTTGATCTGTTTGATACCGATGGCACTGGGAACATAGATGTTAAGGAGCTAAAGGCAAGATTAAACTCAATGTTAAAGAGAAAAAGAACCTAGACGTATAGAGACCTAAACTAATTTAAGCTGGGGCAGAGGAGGTTTGATCCCTTTACAACACAAAGCCACTGCATGCCCACACAACTGCTATCTGTCGCTCTTTGTGCTGTCCCCTTCTCCCATGGGTCTCTTTGGAGCTGGGTTGGCAAAAACACACTCTGGATTGTAGTTCTAGGATGTCTTGAGCTTTGTATGTGTTGGTAGAAGGTCAAAGGTTTTTGGTCATTATGAAAGCCACCTTAGGCTCATACCATTATGAAAGCCATTGTTAAAGAAAATGCCAGTGTCGTCATTTCTGTGTCTCTGTGACAGAGCAGATATTTGGGGCCTCCACCTCACTCATTCTGCTAGGGAGGATGAGTATTAACCCTGTCTAGGATTTTCCTGCTTTCTGCAGCTCCCTCTTCTGCTTCTCCAGTTTAAACCCTGCCACACTCAGAGGACCATGCAGAAAGGCAACCTCATGGCAGGAGGGATAGCTCAGTGGTTTGAGCATTGGCCTGCTAAACCCAGGGTTGTGAGTTCAATCTTTGATTTAGAGACCTGGGGCACACAAAAAAATAAAAAAAATCTGTCAGAGATAGTGCTTGGTCCTGCTCTGAAGGCAGGGGACTAGACTCCATGACCTTTCAAGGTTCCTTCCAGTTCTATGAGATAAGTATACTTCCATAACAAAAAGAACAATCTTCAAGTCTGCCATTTGTCTCTTCACCAGGGAATGTAAAAGCAGTGTGTGGAGAGGTGGGCAAACTCTCAGATATGCTGAGGGGATTCTAAGTGTATTTTCTACACTCTTTGAGAGAAATTTCCATTATGTCAGTGGAATGTGGCAGGGGCTGAACCAACTTCTATGTACATGATGGACAAAACCAACTATTCAGCTTTTTTAAAGGAGACTTATAGAGGAACCAGAATCCCAGCTGTTTTAGACTTTCTTCTGAAGGTTTATGTCAACGTGTAAACGCAAACTCCCCCTGGGCTTAAATGCTGGTTGACTTGAGGAGCACAGTAGATTGGAGTTCAGTACAGTACTAGACATGATGGGATCTTCTCCAATGGGGTCACGTTCCTTGAAGGCTGTGACCTTTCTTTTCGCTCCAGTTACCTCCCTAGAAGCCCCAGGAAGTTTGTATATCTGAGGTTCCTCATACTGAATGTATTGTCCACATAGTAATGTAGTGACCCTTTGACCAGTAGAATAGGAGAGCTCTCTGCATTTTCCTGTACCCCATCCACACTTGATTTCCCATAGAGAAAAGGTGGTCTTTTAGATCTGTTCTATTTGTTTTCCCAAACCTTTCACCTAACCAGAACACTTATCCTCTGAGTGGGTGTCCAAGTTCTAAGCCAGAAAGAGGGAAAACCCAGACCTCAAAAAGTGACTTAGAATGCTAAAGATCAAATGAATAAGGTTAAAGACCTGAGGATCAGGGGAACAATTTCTTACGCAGCATGGGTGATGAGTTTTACATCTTCGGCTTTTTTCTTATTGGGGAAAGAGGGTCTGCAGAACACCAAAAACTTCTCTCTTCCATTAATTTTCCCCTTTACTGACTCCACTTCCTTGCTAGTACTGACTAGAGAAGGCTGGACGAAATATTCTCCAGAGCACGTCTAGAGAGCTCCTATACAAGCCGAAGGAGTTACTGTAAAGGCATTCAGCTCTCTCCAGGTTGCTAAGTGTTATTAGGAGACCATTTTTCCATCACCTGCTCTTCGACCTTGCTGTTTACCTTGAGGGAAAAATACCTAATTTAACCACAGCATGACACAGTTTAACTTTTTTTCTTTCATACTTCTATTTCCATTGCCCACTGAGGAGCTAATCTTTTTTCATTGTTTGCAGGTGGCCATGAGAGCACTAGGGTTTGAACCCAAAAAAGAAGAGATCAAGAAAATGATATCAGACATTGATAAGGAAGGAACAGGAAAGATCAGCTTCAATGATTTTCTGGTGGTGATGACTCAAAAGATGGTATGTAAATTGGGACAGTTACAATGAAACCAACTTTGCAAGTTGCTGAATGCTTTTCAATTCCTGTTGACTTCAGTGGGAATTGAAAGGACTCAAAACTTCCCTGCCTAATCTTAGCAACCACATGTGCAAAAGTTATGGTTGCAAATAGGAACCATTCCATCATAGCTGGTGGTGTCTTTGAGATCTTTCTCTGTGATAAGTTTGGTTAAAAAGAAGGGTGTGGAGAGAAACTAATATCAAAACCACACAAGAGAAGAAAAACATTGGCCACCAAGAAGAGAAGCTGTGATAAGTTTTGGTAAGTTGTGAGGATGACAGTGATAGTCATTATGCCAGTACAGTGTTTTTTCAGATTTAAGATCTCTACTGCCATGATCTGTGTACTTTACCTAAAAATTCTTACAAAAACTCATTGATAACAAAATAGCATATTTGACAGTGTAGAAGCTTGATGCTGCAAAACTTTAATCATGCAAAGATCTGGTCCTAGACATGAAAGGAACAGAAAAGTGACATTCAGAGAACATGATTACATTGGCAAAATTAAGGCTTGCTAAGTGCTTTCACTCTCTATTTGCATAATTTCTAATAATTCAGTTTCTTTTATATTGAATCTTATCTGAGTTTCCTGTGTTTCTAATGTTTATTTTGATAACTACAATTTTACACTTAAGTTATTGATATGTACTCTTAGACTTAACTACAAATTAACAAAGTTTTTGGCTATGAACTGGTATGTTGTTTACTTCTTTAAGGCTGAAAAAGATTCCAAAGAGGAGATTCTAAAAGCCTTCAAACTATTTGATGATGATGAAACTGGCAAAATCTCTTTCAAAAACCTTAAACGTGTGGCCAAGGAACTTGGGGAAAATCTCACAGATGAGGAGCTACAGGTTTGTGCCTTGTATGATTTTTGCCCACATATGTTGTATACATAGTAGTTGTGACAGGTTGGATTGGCTCACAGAACCCCCCTTGGGAGCTGCCACCTGATGTGCCAAGACTACTTCTACCTTTGCCATCTCTGCCAGCTCGGGGCCTCAGCACCTTGTCTTGCTGAGCCAAACACTCCTGTCTGCTCCAACAAAGACCAGGGGTCTGAATTACTTGCCTCAAAGCTGCAAGTTTACCTGAAAGCAGCTAACAGAAGTGTTCCTGTCTTTAACACTCAGATGCCCAACTCCCAATGGGGTCTAAACCCAAATAAATCTGTTTTACCCTGTATAAAGTTTATGCAGGGTAAACTCATAAATTATTTGCCCTCTATAACACTGATAGAGAGAGATGCACAGTTGTTTGCTCCCCCAGGTATTAATACATACTCTGAGTTAATTAATAAGTAAAAAGTGATTTTATTAGATACATAAAGTAGGATTTAAGTGGTTCCAAGTAGTAACAGACAGAACGAAGTAAGTTACCAAGCAAAATAAAATAAAATGCGCAAATCTATGTCTAATCAAACTGAATACAGATAATCTCACCCTCAGAGATGCTTCAGTACTTCTTTTTTTTTTCCCCTCTCTTCTCTGACTGGACACCTTCCAGCCCCGGGCATAATTCTTTCCCCTGGTACAGCTCTTGTTCCAGCTCAGGTGATAGCTAGGGGATTCTTCGTGATGGCTTCTTCCCTCCCTTTGTTCTGTTCCATCCCTTTATATATCTTTTGCATAAGGCGGGAATCCTTTGCCCCTCTCTGGGTTCCCATCCCTTCCTTCTCAATGGAAAGACACCAGGTTAGAGATGGATTCCAGTTCAGGTGAAATGATCACATGTCACTGCAAGACTTCATTGCCCACTTGCCAGTACACATGTATACAGGAAGACTTACGGGTAAAACACACCCATCTGCAGACAATTGTCCTGATTAATGGGAGTCATCAAGATTCCAAACCACCATTAATGGCCCACAGTTTGCACAATTACAATAGGACCTCAGAGTTATATTTCATATTTCTAGTTTCAGATACAAAAGTGGTACATTTATACAAATAGGATGATCACACTCAGTAGATTATAAGCTTTGTAATGGTACCTTAGAAGAGACCTTTTGCATGAAGCATATTCCAGTTACATTATATTCACTCTTTAGTATATTTTTATAAAACCATATAGACTGCAACGTCACAGTAGTCACTGATTGTATTACTCCATTCAGATTTAATTCATTAACTTTCATTTTTTAATTTAAGTGAAACTGCTGCAAAATCACCAGTCTGCTGCACTAGAGTGCCACAGAATCCAGAAGTTTTGCAACAGAATTCTGGTTTAGTTTGTCACACAGTACATGGAGCCTTGAATATGTTCTTTTTAAAGAGATGGATGTATGATGTAGTAGAAAGAGCCCAAAATATAAGCCCTTTTATGAGACCTTGTCAGGGTTCCCTCCCCACTCTGAACTCTGGGGTACAGATGTGGGGACCCACATGAAAGACCCCCTAAATTTATATTCCACCATCTTAGGTTAAAACTTCCCCATGGCACAAATTCCTTTTCTTGTTCTTGGACGATATTGCTGCCACCACCAAGTGATTTAAACAAACATTCGGGGGGCGCCACTTGAAGCCCTATTCCCCCCCCCCTCAAAAAAAATATCCCCCCAAGCCTCTTCATCCCCTTTCCAGGGGGGGGCTTGAGAATAATATACCAACTGTTAAGTTAACAAAGTGAGCACAGACCAAATCCCTAGTTTTTAGGACGCTGAAAATCAATCAGGTTCTTAAAAGAAGAATTTTATTTAAAAAAAAAGGTAAAAGAATCACACCTGCAAAATCAGAATGGAAGATAACTTTACAGGGTAAATAAAAAGATTTAAAACCCAGAGGATTCCCCTTTGATTCTGCTTCTCAGTTACAAAACAGGAATAAAATTACCTCTTATAATAGGGAAAATTCATAAGCTAAAACAAAAGATAATCTAACGCATTTCCTTGCTATTACTTACAATTTGTAATCTTAGATCCTTATTTCAGGTAGGGTTTTACGAGATGTGTTTTTTTCTTGCCCTGGTCCCTCTCTGTCCGAGAGAGAACCCACAAAGAGAGCACCAACAAAAAACTCCCCCCCCACACACACAGATTTGAAAGGATCTTCTTCCCTTATTGGTTTTTTTGGTCAGCTGTCAACAAAGTTATTTGAACTTCTTAACGTCTTACAGATAAAGGAGAGATTTTATGCTAGTTTTCACTGTGTGTTTGACAGGCCTGAACTAAAGTAGTGGGCAAGCTCTGCTGATATAAAGCAAATTTAGGCTGTGAGCAAACATCAGGCTTTGCCTGCTTGCACATTTACAGAATTTGGCAAGAACAAGACTAATATTGCACAAAACACACATTTCTAAGAAGTGGTAGGCACAAAGTACTTATGCAAACTCATTTTAGAAGAGTGGTACCAGAGCATTTCAGTATTAAAGATGGTACAAAAACTTTCCCCAAAGATAACAGGGACACATTGACCCTCCTAAAAGTAGGGTCAGAATAACAGTGTAATGAATAAAAATGTATAAGGTGATGGGTGGTAACTGGCTATGTCAGAGGGTGTTAACTAACCACGTCAGAGAGGCAATACTTAACTTGTTTATGCTAACGTATAAAATTAAGTCTCCGAGGAAGTGTTTTTGGCCAGCCTAAGGGCCAGTGAAAAGTCCTGCCACTAACTAAGCTGCATCCATTGTCCTGGGCATACGTGTTTTAGTATCCTCGTATAGTCTGCCAGGTGCTATTACCGTGCTTCATCAACAATAAACCTAGCTGTGTGTCTTCATTCCTAAACAGATCTTGTGGTCATTGGGTGGTTTGCTGAAGGTCTGCACAGAGCTGGGACAGTGCACAGGAAAAACACATACACGCAGCCGAATATCTAACAACATTGGTGACCCACTAGATCTTTTTTTCTTTCAGACTCCTTAGACCAGATCCCCAGTCCCCGACATATCCCCTTTGCATTGCAGTGGTAGTGCAAAAGGTCCGTAAGACTGCCCTAACCAAGTACTTGAGGATTTCCCTTGTGTGGGAAAATTCCTTGGTGGAATAACTGGATCTATGTTAAAACCCTCTCAGTCTTCAAGGCATGGGGATGGTAGGGCAAGGGAATGTGTCCAGAGTGCTGCTGTGTGCCTGCAAACCCTGGTTCGTGTTATGGCTCTGTGGGGGCTATTCTTAGCCAGCACAATCCTGTGGCTGCTCTGGCTTACGTGGAAGAGGCACACCACGGGCACCAGGATCAGGGATGGGATGTAAAAGTTATTTAAACCCACTCTTGCCCTGGATGCAAGCAGGTAAATTTGTAAATTATCTTTGTAACAACAGAAAGTGCTGAGTTTTACTTAAATTATCTCCATTTCCCGCTGCCCTTTCCTTTCCCACTCCCTCCTGTTTCCTGTACTCTACTGGTGTCATTCTGGCTCAAATGGCAGTACTCTGGGACTAAAGATTGCAAGCTAAAGATCCACACCACAATGGGAGCTCTTGCCCAATGCAGACATTGTAATGTATTAAGTTAATGTTGTGCTATCCTTCTGCATCTTAAATCAAAGTCCTTTCCATGTGCACTACTACAAAAAATAAAGTAAAAGAGTTTTTGAATATCTGTGTGTGAAATAGGTTCTAAAGGCCAAGACTGTGTTGAGTATATATAGCCGGAACAATCCTACTTACAGTTTCACTTTTGTACATCCCGGGTAACTCCAATGACTTCAGTGAAATTGCAGTACTCTGGAGTTACGAAGATGCAATACAGCAGGATCTGTTGTTTTCTTCCAGGATAGTTTCTGTACCACACAGTGTGTATAGTAGCATAACAACTGCTTTTGAATAGATTGGATGTGAAATTTGCTGTAATAATATCCTGTGTCCTTTTCATTCTATTTCCCTCCCTTCCCTGATATACCTTAATGGACCCATCTAATTTGGTCTCTGAATCTTTAACATCATGCAGGAAATGATTGATGAAGCAGATCGAGATGGAGATGGGGAAGTGAATGAGCAGGAATTCCTGAGGATCATGAAGAAGACCAGTCTTTACTGATATGTTTGTTGTGGATTTTCTTTTTATACAGTTGGAAATATATTTGGTAGGTGCATGAGTTTTCTCCAGCCTCTGTCATTTCTCAGGGACAAAGGAAAAGTTGGGTCATTGTGTTCTGTGTGTCTGATCTTTAAACTTGCTTTGTGAAATGTTCCAACTGCTAAGCTGAAACTGTTTTCAATGAGAAAAACCTTCACACATTTATTCTTGTAGGTTTTTCACACCCAGTTTGTTTCAAATATACAATTCGTATTTGCAGAGCCATATCTGACTAAAAACGCACTGGAAAGAGGTTGTGTAAGCTTACAGAATTGTTAATACAAAAGAGGACTCATAGCCAGAGATTTCTGATACAAACTGCCTCATAGTAAACAGTGCATTTGAATCCAGAGTTTTGGTTTGGGCCGAGTGATATTAAATGCTGCATTTAACAGAGTAACAAGGACCCTTTCTCTCTTTTATTATACTGTTGAAAAACATGTAAGTGAGCAGATTGTTACAGTTTAACATACTGCTATCAGAGAAGTTGTTCTTTGTGCAATCTGCCCTTAATAGTGGGGGATGGGGAAGAAGAGAAGTTACAACTGTTAAAAAACAGAGAGCTGTGTGTTGTGGGGAATATTCAGTGGCTCCTAATTGTACAATTTTGTTTGAAATGAAATAGTGGTATTTTTTAGACATCATGGTTGTAGAAATAAACATACACAAACATTAATATAAAGGGACACAGCTGCCTTCTTGAATTTGCAAACAACCTAAAGCAAATGTGCCAGATTCTCCTAATAGACTGTTAATAGATTAATGGTCAATTTTAGATGTGACAAAGTGGGGGGTTTTCTTAGTGTTTTGTGTGAATACCCTATGTGCTGCATGTTTAACGAGGTGGTGGGAGAGAGTGTTTGTTGTTGCAGAGGACCAGGTATGACCTCACCTAGTAGCCTGGATCCCAGACAATGATCTGGATATTGTGGAACTTAGCAACCAGATGCCCAGGGCCAGATTCATTTTTTGTGGGCCCTGCGCCAAACATATTTGTGGGCCTCCTGGGGAGTTATTGTAAAAGGGGCTGGGAGCAAAAACACGGGGGGCGGGAGCTAGGGTTGGTTCCTGGAGCAAGGGAGGGACCGGGATAAACTGCAAGCACAGCAGGGCTGGGGAGGGGGTAAACAGGGTCTAGCCCCCCCCATCCTCCGCCCCTGCCCACATAGGGCGGGTACCTACCTGGTTCTAGCCCATTCTCTTCCTCTCTCTCTGCACTGAGCTGTCCAACCCTCTGGGGTGGGTGTTGGGAGAGGAGGCTAATGTGGTTACTCCTATAACCGGACTTTTAGTTTCCAGTCAGCACTGCTAACCGGACACTCAGTCCCGGGTTCTACTGGAGTTTCCAGTCTAAAACTGGATACCTGGCAACAGAGCTGTCAGAAAAGACTAGGGGGGTCAAGCAATCATTTTTAAAAATGAGAGGGCTAAGCCTTAAGCGGGCAGGGAGAGAGGGGAAGCAAGTGGTGGGTGGGCTAGGGAGTGGAGAGGAGCTAGTGGGCAGGGCCAGGTCCGCTGTAGGTCCCAGGTAGGTTGGAGACTGGGATGATCAACCCAGGTGACGTGACAGCCAGTGGTGGATTTAGAGTTAGTGGGGCCCCTTGGCCATGTGCTCAGATTCATTTTTGGGGCCCCTCCTTGGGACCCAGCCAAGAAAAAGAAGAGGGGGGCTGTTGCGAGCTGTCAGTCTCCACTCCAAACCCTGCTTTGTCTCCAGCATTTATAATGGTGTAAAATGTATTAAAAAGTGTTTTTAATTTACACGGGGTCACACTCAGAGGCTTCCTATGTGAAAGGGGTCACCAGTACAAAAGTTTGAGAACTAGTGATATAGAGCTTCCTTGTTGGGTCTGAGGATTGACCAGGGATTGGCTGGTGGAGAACTTTTGTTTTGCTGATGTTCAGAGTTAGCTCTAGGCTTTTTTAAGCTTCAGAGAAGCAATTAAGGGTGTTTGATCCTCTTTTGAGCATGCAACTATTGCACAAGCATCTGCATACTGGAGTTTGGTTACTGTTGCCAATATTACTTTAGTTCAGGCACAGAGACGAGAAAGGTTGAAGAAGTTGATGTCAATCCTATATTGGATGCCAATGCCCTATGGTAGACTGTCTTGGATTAGTGTTTTCATAGCTGCTAAGTAAATGGAGAATATGATGGATGCCAGTACACAGCCTTGTTTTACGCCAGTTCGAATGACAAAGGGCTCATAGGTAGAGCCACTGCATAAGATGGAGGCAGTCATCTGGTCATGGAGGAGTCTTACAGTGGTGATAAAATTGCTTGAGCAGCCAAACTGTGACATGATTTTCCACAGAGGCTTATGGGTGACAGAGTTGAAGGCTTTGGTCAGAGCCATAAAGGCCATATACAGCTCCTGGTGTTGTTCTTGACATTTTTGCTGGATCTGCTTGGCTGCAAAAATCATGTCGGTTGTGCCTTGTGATGGTCTAAAGCCACACTGGGACTCTAGAAGTACTTCCCCTGCAACAGGGAACAGGCAATTCAAGAAGAGTCTGGCAAGAATCTTCCCAGCAATCAAGAGGAGGGCAATGCCTCCATAGTTGCCACAGACAGCCTTATGTCCCTCTTTGAAAATAGTGAGGATGTTAGCATTACATAAGTCAACAGGGATTTCTTCAGTGCGCCAGATTTTGAGGAGCAGGAAGTGAAGCTTGTTAGTTTTTCTTCTCTCATTTTCAGTACTTCAGCTGGCATGTCATCAGGGCCTGTTTTTTTTATTGTTGTTCATGTGTTTAATTGCTTTGCAGACCTCCTCAGATGTTGGTGGGTTGGCAAGAGTTTCCCAGGGATGGAGTTGTCACTCACAGTTGAGTCTCAATTTAAAAGCTTTTGGTAGTGTTCCATCCAGTGCTCTTTGATGGATTCGTTATCTTTAAGAAAGGTACTACCATCTTGCATATACTTAAGACCCTAATAACGATGCTGTCTGTAGTCTCGTACTTCTGGTAGGGTCACCTATGGCAGTGTAACCCTTCTTCCTGTCAAAGTCGGCAGCAACAAGGGCTGGGTTCAGTGTCTAGGGGTTCCTTTTCAATAACACAAGGCAAAAGCGGCTCAAGCCCCTACCCAGTGACCTGGGACAATTACATTCCACCTCCCTGGCTGCCTCTAAAAGGCAATACTTCCCCTCTCGCAAGCACAGAGTCTGAGTGTAGCAAAAACCTTTTACTAAAGGAGGGAACACCACAAACAAGATTCAGAACACAAACCATGAGCAAAAGACCCACCCCCAAGTAAGTTTGGCAGTGTCCTTTTCCCCTCAGGGTCTTAAGTCACCCCCCTCCCCCCCCCACAATGTCTGTCCTTGGTCAGTGCAGCCCCAGAGTTTGGAAGT
This sequence comes from Gopherus flavomarginatus, assembly GCF_025201925.1. NCBI lineage: Eukaryota > Metazoa > Chordata > Testudines > Testudinidae > Gopherus > Gopherus flavomarginatus. The sequence continues at coordinate 56,860,207 of NC_066624.1, forward strand.
TCATCTGCAGAGTTTACCTCCCAGCCTAAGTGGAAGAGGGGAAGGTATGTGGGCTACTTACATGCTCCGTTGCTCACGTCAACGGCCAATTGCCATGTCTCTCCGCCAGCCCACCCAGCTAGCAGCTCACCATGTCTTCAGCTCCCCCCGCCCCCATGCTTAACACGGCTCTCAGTGACTTCAGCTTTTAGTAACTTTAGCTCTTCAGTGATTTTAGCTGTTAGTAGGGGAGCCTCAGTGCTGGCACACCCAGAACCACTAGCCCAAAGTATGTCTAATACTTAGACCTAGGAATCAGCCATTTCAGCTCTACAGCACATAACAAGACTCCTAATGGAGTCAGAATTAGCTTTGTTGTTATACTGTGGAGAGACAAAGAATCAAAGGGGTGTTTAGGGCCCACACTACCAGGTGCACATACCCATCCCCAGCCTCTCTCTATTCACTGGGCTTTGGAACCCATGCCCCTTGCAGAGTGAGTGCTACTTAGTTGAGGGCGAGTCCCTCCATTATAAAATGCCAAGTACAGTTCTACTGTCCTTGATTCACATAACCAGGATAACAACACTTTATTACTCCTGCCCCAATAACAACGAGACTGGGGATCCCGCAGCAGCCAAATTGACCATTTGGGCAAGCAGTCTCATCATGCTAGGCAGGGTGGGTGTGCCCATGCAAACTAGTTCAGCCCCTGAACTCCTTTTCCACAGCTCACCACCAGATGTCAGGGTAGAGCTTACAGCAGTAAGGTCAAAGGTGAAGTGCTAGACAAAGTGCAGCCTAGCACAGCACAACCCAGTATAAGACCTCAATGTCAGAACAGGTAGATGAAGCAGGGTCACCTCTTAAGGCTGCGAAGGCGGACAAAGACTGCAACAGAGGAGAAACCCCTGGTCATCTTGGACCTCCTTGCCACCAGACACAGGTGCCTCTTCTGCCAAGATTTGTGTGGCTGCTGGTGCACATCAGCTCCTCCACATTAAACTACTCATGCGCAGGCTTCTTTCATGGGAAGAACTTTTTCCCCACCCCTACCCATAAAAGTCCTGCGGCAATGAGCAAGTGGCGATGGGAATAGGTGAAGAGACGCACACACAGACAGTGACTGCAAGATGGTCATCATCCCTGTACTGGGATAGGAGGCATTTTCAGCAGCAGTAGTCATGACTGAGCAAGCCTTTTTAGGAACCCCTCTGCTCACCCCATATGGAGATGGGACTAAAAGAGAGATATAGGCTATATCCCACAATACCTGACTGGAAAACCATGTCCAGAGGGATCACTCCCAGTGTGGTCAAAACCAAAAAAGTTTCTTGCAACTTGGAATGTCTGTACTCTACTAGATGGATCAAAAAGTGAAAGACCCAAATGCAGAGAGAGCAATTGTTGATCGAGAACTCTCGAGGTACTACATTGACATCATTGCTCTCAGCGAAACAAGACATGCAGATGAAGGCCACTTGAGGGAAGAGAGTGGCGGATGTACTTTCTTCTGGAAAGGAAACCAGCAAGCGACAGGTGTCGGCTTTGCAATCAAACCTGCTAGTCAACCGCCCGACTGAGCTCCCTATTGGCATCAACGAGCACCTTATGACCTTCCACATCCAACTGGTTAATCAGTCATTTGCCACTATGATCAATGCATATCCACCAACTTTTGATGCTGAAGAGGAACAGAAAGAATCCTTCTAAACTGACCTTGATAACATTTTGTCATCCATTCCAAAAACATAAGATAATCCTTTTAGGAGACTTTAATACAAGAGTTGGCTGAGATGCTAACATATGGAGTAGCACCATTGGGAAGGAAGGACAAGACCAGTTCCAATGGCATCCTTCTACTCAGCAAATGTGCGCAGCACAACCTTGTGCTCACAAACACAATCTTCAGACAAAGAAACAAGTTCAAAACAACTTGGCAACAGCCCCACTCAAAACAGTGGCACCTCCTAGACTATATCATTGTAAGAACACAGGATTGAAGAGATATCCAAATCACCAGTGTCATGGGAGGAGTCGATGATTGCTGGACTGACCACCGTCTGGTGAGGTTAATCATGTCCATCAGGATTGCAATGAAATATAGAACGCAGTCCAAATCTCACAGACCGCAATACTACATCCAAAGACTTCACTCCTCAGTGCACCAAGAGAACTTCCAAACACTCCTCAGTGAAAAACTGGCCATATGCACACCTGGAAATGACAGCACAAGTGTCAAAGAAGACTGGGAAGCCCTAAAACAGACCATCCATGAGGTTTGTGAGGAATCCATTGGCCTTGCTACCATCAGGACTGGTTTGACAACAACAGCATTAAGATTACAGCCCTTTTGGACCAGAAGAGAAAAGCTTTCTGTGATTGACAAAACCAACCACTATCCAGTCAGAAGCAGCGTTCTTTCCATCAAGTTCAAAGGAGGATCTGAGAAATCCAAAACAAAAGGGTTGGAAAGACTTTGGCGTACTTGGCCTCCGTAAGGCTGATGAGTGACATCTGGTAAGTTTTGGGCATATGTATAGGAACTTTTATCGTTTTGCATATGCTTTCTCTGAAATGCTTTTACCTTAAGAATAAATCTGCTTGCTTAGAAAGAGTTGCATAATAACTTGTAATTGCTGGGAATATGCTGTTCGTAGCCATCAGTGAGGCAATTAGGCAGGGTGGCTTGCTGGGGATATCACAGCGTAAGGCAGGCAGCTGGGCAGATTTAAAAACCTGGTCGTAAGGAAGTAGGACATGGGTACCTTCCCAGAGACGGATGATGGTTGGAGGCAAAGTTGTGCACATTCCACTATCTTGCTCTCTGTTCTCATGTCACAGGGACCAAGGCCAATAGTGTGGTAATGCCAATCAGTTTGACTGAGCCATGTGTTTAAATACTAGATGGATGCAAGTGGAGATGGTTGGATTGCCAGACTGAATCAGTGAGAGGGTTGAATACAACTGTAAACTACCCAGGTGATGGCTGAGATATAGTATGAGCTGACAATCCATCATTGTATATTATTTATTATAGAGGCACTGGGCCTTATGGTACTGCGTAGGAATCCCCAGATTTCTATTTAGATAAGGGTGCCATTTGGGTATATATTTTAAAGACTCAGTTGAATAGTGCTGTGATTGTACATTCATCGGGCAGCACAAATATGACATGCTGACGGGTGAGCTGATTGGGAGAATAGATTTGAACAGGAGTCTCCCATCTTTCGCAGGGCTGTTAATGCTGGACAATCAAGGCATCCAGCCCCACAATCTCCCACCAGGGGGTTCCCTCCCTGCTTATAACACCTGTAGATCAGTGATGCTGAATTCTGTGGCAGCAGCCAGAACTTTTAAAATAAGGATGTTTTGACAGAAATGAATACAAACATGTTGGTTATTTTGATACAAAATTGAAAAGGGCCCTTATCCTGATTGCAATCTCCAATTACTACAATACAAGTCAGTAATAAAAGTACGAAGTGGCTACAAAATATGTAACAGTAGTGTGTGTGTGTGTGTGTGTGTGTGTGTGTGACATTCCTCAGGATACAATCTGGACAGAAGGACAGCTGCATCCCCTCAAATCTCCTACCTGGGGAGAGTAATCATGCCTGGTCCTGCTCTCACACAGCCTCTAATATGCAAAAATCACTCCTATCTGAATTGTAAGCATGTCATAATATTACATTACAGGGTGACAGTAAATTCCCAGTTCCAGGCTTGTCCCCAGAAAAGTGTATCTTGTACTGCCCAGCTCTTTCCTTCTGTGCATTACGAGCTCACAGAAAGTCTGTCATTTCAATAATAGAAAATGATATGCACAAATCAGGTAATCCCAAATAGAGGTTCCCAAATACTTCACTCCAAACATACACTGACAAAACAATAAAACAAGGGTATTAACAAGAGAAAGATTTTAAGTGATTACAAGTCATGAGGCATAAAAGTCAGAATTGATTACAAAGAAAATAAAATATAAAACACAAACTAATAGCTAATTGAGCAAGCTCAATGAATTCAAAGCATAGGCTTTTCTGATCTCATGCTTTTTGCTGAAAGCCTCCCAGTCAGGAGTCCGCCCCCAGTTCAGTGTTTCTTCAGGTGGTGTTGCTGCAGTGAGCAGAGAGGAATGGAGGAAATAGGTAATTTGTGTTGAGTGGCCTCTATTCTTACGCCTTTCTCTCCTCTTTGAGGATTATCTCCAGGTGGGGTACAGGCGACAGCCAGTCTATCACACAGGAACCCTCAACTGTTCCCTTGCCTAAAATGTAAATTTCTTTTTCACACCCTACTTCCTGCCAAAGAGTGGATGTTTACCCAGATGATAGTCTATTTGATTATACTGATACCTAGCTGAGGTGCTTTTTGTCTCTGAGAAACTGTTTTGGGCTGTTTTTCTAACATTAGAACATACCACAGCAATGTCATAGAGTAGAATCTTATAATATTACATACAAAGTTGCCACACACATTTTACCAGGACAATAACGTTTAGCAGTTTATGAGTTTTCAAATGATATGTCACAAGGCATACTTTGTACAAAATGTATAATTGTCTTGTAAACGTGATGAACATGGAGTACAGGCTGTCACAATGTGTGCAAATGTTTGTCTATGCATGCAAAACAGCACTCATTTCATTGTTACAATTAACGTATACATTGTAAAAGTCCTCATGGCATGTACGCTTAGAAGCTGGCCTGTGTTTCAGGCAAAGATAGCAAAGGAAGACGCAGGGGCTGTAGGAAATCAAATTCCACTCCTGAGATTTATATTCTGCAGATAAATGTGCTTAAATGAGAGCAGATAAAAATAATTATGTTCAAAAAAATCAGTGTGGTTGGTTTTATTAAGAAAATTATAGCAGAATGGAATTAAGATACGGAGGTAGGAAAGGAAGTTAAATCAGTTTCTTTAAATGTAGCCAAAACATAAGATGTGAGTGAGTTTTTGAAAGGAAAACTGTATCTTCAAATAATTAGAAATGTCAGACACTAATGTCTTTAAGTTTCTTGTTTGCTTTTAAAGTATGGCTCTTTCATTAAAAATAGGAATTCCCAAACACAAATGTTAAGGTTCAGCATATTTATCAGTAATTCAACCTGAAACACATGGTATAGGTGGTGTAGTTATCACAAAAATGAGTTGTCCAGGGTGATCCCCCATTCTGGCACTTCGAGTGCAGGAAGTGGGGGCCCACAAGGATTTTAAAAACTAACACTGGCCACTCCAGGCTTGTATTAAACTAAAATTAAAATACCTTTTCTCTGACCTTGGCTTGGTAAATGCGGCCACCACCCAAATACAAACCCCCTCTCAGATCCCAGGAAGGCACGCTTGGGAATTCCTGCTTGTGGGGTATCCTCAGCCCTTTCACACACACACACACCCCTCCGGGGAAGAGCTGAGAAACAAAACAAAGGAAATTAGGTGTTGCCACCAGGTAATTTAACAACATATGCAGCAAACCTCTTAGAATACCAAAAATCCAATCCTGTTCTTAAAAAAGGAAAATTTTATTAAAAACAAAAAGAAAATACATCTGTAACTTAGGCTTTTGTGAGATTTTAAAGGAGCAATTCCAAAAATTAAGCACCCAAAATAGCTCTCTTGAGGTTCAGCTTAAAGGTTACAAGCAAAACAAAAGCATCTGACTGGCTAACCTAGTGAGGAGGGCTTTAAACTAGGTTTGACGGGAACAGGTGCACAAAGCCCACAGGTAAGTGGGGAACATGGAGACCTGGGAGATGGGTCGGAAACAAGAGGGAGTGTGGGCTGTAATGGCAGAGAGAAAGGAGGGTCAGGGCAAAACTAGGAGGCAAGATCAAACCAGTATCTTAGATGCCTATATACAAATGTGAGAAGTATGGGTAATAAGCAGGAAGAACTGGAAGTTCTAATAAATAAATGCAACTATGATATTGTTGGCATCACTGAAACTTGGTGGGATAATACACATGATTGGAATGTTGGTGTGGATGGGTACAGCTTGCTCAGGAAGGATAGACGGGAAAAAGGGAGGAGGTGTTGCCTTATATATTAAAAATGTACACACTTGGACTGAGGTGGAGATGGACATAGGAGACAGAAGTGTTGAGATCTCTGGGTTAGGCTAAAAGGGGTAAAAAACAAGGGTGATGTCATGCTAGGAGTCTACTACAGGCCACCTAACCAGGAGGAAGAGGTGGATGAGGCTTTTTTTAAACAACTAACAAAATCATCCAAAGCCCAAGACTTGGTAGTGATGGGGGACTTCAACTATCCAGATATATGTTGGGAAAATAACACCGCAGGGCACAGACTATCCAATAAGTTTTTGGACTGCATTGCAGACAACTTTTTATTTCAGAAGGTTGAAAAAGCTACTGGGGGGAAGCTGTTCTGGACTTGATTTTAACAAATAGGGAGAAACTCATTGAGAATTTGAAAGTAGAAGGCAGCTTGGGTGAAAGTGATCATGAAATAATAGAGTTTGCAATTCTAAGGAAGGGTAGAAGGGAGTACAGCAAAATAGAGACAATGGATTTCAGGAAGGCAGATTTTGGCAAGCTCAGATAGCTGATAGGTAAGGTCCCATGGGAATCAAGACTGAGGGGAAAAACAACTGAGGAGAGCTGGCAGTTTTTCAAAGGGACACTATTAAGGGCCCAAAAGGAAGCTAGTCTGATGGGTAGGAAAGATAGAAAATGTGGCAAAAGACCACCTTGGCTTAACCACGAGATCTTGCATGATCTAAAAATTAAAAAGGAGTCATAAAAAATGGAAACTAGGTCAGATTACAAAGGATGAATATAGGCAAACAGCACAGGAATACAGGGGCAAGATTAGAAAGGCAAAGGCACAACATTAGCTCAAACTAGCTATGGAATAAAGGGAAACAAGAAGACTTTTTGTCAATACATTAGAAGCAAGAGGAAGACCAAGGACAGGGTAGGCCCACTGCTCAGTGAGGAGGGAGAAACAGTAACAGGAAAGTTGGAAATGGCAGAGATGCTTAATGACTTCTTTGTTTCGGTCTTCACTGAGAAGTCTGAAGGAATGCCTAACAGTGAATGCTTATGGGAAGGAGGTAGGTTTACAAGATAAAGTAAAAAAAAGAACAAGTTAAAAATCACTTAGAAAAGTTAAATGCCTGCAAGTCACCAGGGCCTGATGAAATACATCCTAGAATACTCAAGGAGCTAATAGAGGAGGTATCTGAGCCTCTAGCTATTATCTTTGGAAAATCATGGGAGACGGGAGAGATTCCAGAAGACTGGAAAAGGGCAAATATAGTGCCCATCTATAAAAAGGGAAATAAAAACAACCCAGGAAACTACAGACCAGTTAGTTTAACTTCTGTGCCAGGGAAGATAATGGAGCAAGTAATTAAGGAAATCATCTGCAAACACTTGGAAGGTGGTAAGGTGATAGGGAATAGCCAGCATGGATTTGTAAAGAACAAATCGTGTTAAACCAATATGATAGCTTTCTTTGATAGGATAACGAGTCTTGTGGATAAGGGAGAAGCGGTGGATGTGGTATACCTAGACTTTAGTAAGGCATTTGATACGGTCTTTCATGATATTCTTATCGATAAACTAGGCAAATACAATTTAGATGGGGCTACCATAAGGTGGGTGCATAACTGGCTGGATAACCATACTAAGAGAGTAGTTATTAATGGTTCCCAATCCTGCTGGAAAGGTATAACAAGTGGGGTTCCGCAGGGGTCTGTTTTGGGACCGACTCTGTTCGATATCTTCATCAACGACTTAGATGTTGGCATAGAAAGTACGCTTATTAAGTTTGCAGATGATACCAAACTGGGAGGGATTGCAACTGCTTTGGAGGACAAGGCCATAATTCAAAATGATCTGGACAAATTGGAGAAATGGTCTGAGGTAAACCGGATGAAGTTTAATAAAGACAAATGCAAAGTGCTCCACTTAGGAAGGAACAATCAGTTTCACACATACAGAATGGGAAGAGACTGTCTAGGAAGGAGTACGGCAGAAAGGGATCTAAGGGTTATAGTAGACCACAAGCTAAATATGAGTCAACAGTGTGATACTGTTGCAAAAAAGCAAAGGTGATTCTGGGATGCCTTAGCAGGTATGATATGAGCAAGACACAAGAAGTCATTCTTCCGCTCTATTCTGCGCTGGTTAGGCCTCAACTGGAGTATTGTGTCCATTTCTGGGCACCGCATTTCAAGAAAGATGTGGAGAAATTGGAGAGGGTCCAGAGAAGAGCAACAAGAATGATTAAAAGTCTTGAGAACATGACCTACAAAGGAAGGCTGAAAGAATTGGGTTTGTTTAGTTTGGAAAAGAGAAGACTGAGAGGGGACATGATAGCAGTTTTCAGGTATCTAAAAGGGTGTCATCAGGAGGAAGGAGAAAACTTGTTCACCTTAGCCTCTAATGATAGAACAAGAAGCAATGGGCTTAAACTCCAGCAAGGGAGATTTAGGCTGGACATCAGGAAAAAGCTCCTAACTGTCAGGGTGGTTAAACACTGGAATAAATTGCCTAGAGAGGTTGTGGAGTCTCCACCTCTGGAGATATTTAAGAGTAGGTTAGATAAATGTCTATCAGGGATGGTCTTGACAGTTTTTGGTCCTGCCATGAGGGCAGGGGACTGGACTTGATGACCTCTTGAGGTCCCTTCCAGTCCTAGAGTAGAGTCTATGAATTGGGGGTTAGCACAGAGGAGTCCACAAGCCTTACAGAAAATAAAATAAATAAACCTAATCACGTCTATCTAAACATTCCCTGTCCCAATGAATCCTGCTACGTATGGATGATGATTTTTCATGCCTGGTCCAAACTTTACACGGCATTGCAGCTGCCCCTGTCTCTTCAGCCCGTAGAGAACAACAAAGAGACAAAGGTGAAGCTTTTCCCCCATTTTAAAAAGTTCTAGCCTTCCTATTTACTCTTTTGGTCAGGTGCCCACTCCCTTTTCTTTACCTGGGGAACTTTTTTAACTCTTTACAGGTAAAGCAAGCAGCCACCAAGAGGGACTTTGTAGCTAGCTGGCTGGCTGGCTGTCCATAAAAGGGAGCTACCTCCCTCCTTCATTTATCACACAAGCAATATAAATGCAGGAAACTGTGAGGTGCAGTTAAACTTGAGCAATCCAAAGATGTGAAGGCGCACCTGCAGTGATGCCACAAGACAAATAAAAACATGTCTTTAAAAATCAGTTACAGCTAATTGGAGACTAAAAGCAAATGCCTTAATCAGACTGATGTTTGCATGGTGTCACTCCAGGACAGAGCTAAGACAATACCACATTTGCAATGCTCTTCCAGTTAGGATTATTAGGCTGCAAATACTCAGGGACATGAATGTGTTGATGAACAGTGTTGCTTTGCTCTCCAGGTGGCCCAGCTTCCTTCCTTGAATTGCTCGGTATTCCCCAAGAGGCCTCTTTCACAACATCCTTCACCAACATTTTTGCCACAGATGCAGGTATGCTTGTGGCTAGTCACAGCAGCTCAACTCTCAGGCTTCCCACTGTCATGTGTGTGGAGGCCACAAGAGAATGTTGACGTCTGTGATGGAAATGCACCTTAATCATTGCCCTCAGCCCAGCTCAGTGCTTCCCCCTGCTACAGCCCTGCCATGCAGGGAGAAGGGAGAAAATTCCCTCCGAGCAGCAGTGGAACTCCCTTCCCCAGGTGAGGGCACAGTGGATATATGTTTGCATGGGGAGGTTAGTGGAGTGAGGTCTGGGCAAATGAGTAAATGATGGGGTGTCCAAAGCAATGAGAGAAGAGACTGCTAAGGAGGCAGACTGAAATAAATTTCTCCTTAGAATCGTAGAATATTAGGGTTGGAAGAGACCTCAGGAGGTCATCACCAACTAAATCATCCCAGCCAGAGCTTTGTCAAGCCAGGCCTTAAAAACCTCTGAGGATGAAGATTCCACCACCTCCCTAGGTAACCCATTCCAGTGCTTCACCACCCTCCTAGTGAAATAGTGTTTCCTAATATCCAACCCCAACCTCCTCCACTGCAACTTGAGACCATTGCTTCGTGTTCTGTCATCTGCTACCACTGAGAACAGCTGATCTCCATCGTCTTTGGAACCCCCCCCTTCAGGTAGTTGAAGGCTGCTATCAAATCCCCCCTCACTCTTCTCTTCTGCAGACTAAATAACCACAGTTCCCTCAGCCTCTCCTCGTAAGTCATGTGCCCCAGCCCCCATATAATTTTCTTTGCCCTCTGCTGGACTCTCTCCAATTTGTCCACATCCCTTCTGTAGTGGGGGGATCAAAACTGGATGCAATACTCCAGGTGTGGCTTCACCAGTGTTGAATAGAGGGGAATAATCACTTCCTTTGATCTGCTGGCAATGCTCCCACTAATACAGCCCAATATGCCATTGACCTTCTTGGCAATGAGGGCACACTGCTGACTCATAGCCAGCTTCTCGTCCAGTGTAATCCCTAGGTTCTTTCCTGCAGAACTGCTGCTTAGCCAGTCGGACCCTAGCCTGTAGCGGAGCATGGGATTCTTTCTTCCTAAGTGCAGGACTCTGCACTTGTCCTTGTTGAACCTCATCAGATTTCTTTTGGCCAAATCCTCCAATTTGTCTAGGTCTTTCTGGACTCTATCCCTACCCTCCAGCGTCTCTACCTCTCTCCCCAGCTTAGTGTCACCTCTGAACTTGCTGAGGGTGCAATCAATTGCATCATCCAAATCATTAATAAACATGAACAAAACCGGCCCCAGGACTGACCCCTGGGACACTCCGTTTGATACCAGCTGCTAAGTAGACATCAAGCCATTGATCTCTAGCGTTGAGCCTGACAGTCTAGCCAGCTTTCTATCCACCTTATAGTCCATTCATCCAATCCATATTTCTTTAACTTGCTGGCAAGAATACTGTGGGAAACTGTATCAGAAGCTTTGCTAAAGTCAACATATATCACATCTGCCGCTTTCCACATATCCACAGAGCCAGTTATCTCATCATAGAAGGCAATCAGGTTGGTCAGGCATGACTTGCCCTTGGTGAATCCATGTTGACTGTTTCTGATCACCTTCCTCTCCTCTAAGTGCTTCAAAAAAAAACCTTGAGCACCTACTCCATGATTTTGCCAGGGACTGAAGTGAGGCTGTAGTTCCCTGGGTTCTCTTTCTTCCCTTTTTAAAATTTGGGCACTATATTTGCCTTTTTCCAATCATCTGGGACCTTCCCCAATCACCACAAATTTTCAAAGATAATGGCCAATGGCTCTGCAATCGCATCAGCCAATTCCCTCAGCACCCTGGGATACATTAGATCTGGACCCATGGACTTGTGCATGTCCAGCTTTTCTAAATAGTCCTTAACCTGTTCTTTCACCACTGAGGGCTGCTCACCTCCTTCCCATACTGTGTTGTCCAGTGCAGCAGTCTGGGAGCTGACTTTGTCTGTGAAGACTGAGGCAAAAAAAGCATTGAGTACTTCAACTTTTTCCACATCCTCTGTCACTATGTTGCATCCCTCATTTAGTAAGGGTCCCACACTTCCCCTGACCTTCTTGTTGCTAACATACCTGTAGAAATCCTTCTTGTTACCCTTCACATCCCTTGCTAGCGACAACTCCAATTGTGCCTTGGCCTTCCTGATTACACCCCTGCATGCTCGAGCAATATTTTTATACTCCTCTCTTCTCTTGTGTGTTGTCGTGTTCCCAATTACAAAGGGCTAAAGAACATGAATGAATGTGTCAGTCAGTCTAGATGCCTTTTATTTCAGATTAAGGGGAGCATACAGATTTATTTTTAATGGAAAATAAGAACAAATCTACATTCTATACTCAGGAATAAACAAAACTGAAAAAATCCTACTACCTCTTAAACAATTTTCCTGTGAGATAAATTCAATAACATATTAGCAGATAGGGAAAGAAGGAGAAACAAAAATCCAAGGGATGGTATATAATCCTTTGTAGATTAAGGAAGTGAAGTTTTTGAAACCCTTAGACCCTGAATCCCTCATTATATTAATTTGAAACCAGCCTAGCACTGTAATAAAGAGGTAGAAGTGGAAGTAAATGAACAGGGATTCAACATGGGAGAAGGGTTAAAATCCACGTGCATTTTTTATAACAACCTGGTATATGGATTGTGCCAGCTCTTTTTCAGACCCAAAGTCCAGAGTTTGGTCTGGAGACCAGAGGCCTAGCAAATAGTGAATAGCTAAGAGAAAGCTGAGGTAAACAAGATAACATTGCCTTTGCTAAGATATGCTTGGTCAGTAGCAATGCCAGATGTTGAAGCAATAACTGAATAATTATGTTTCATCCAATGTTTCAAATTGAACAAAGGATCCCTGTTCCTATTCTGTTTCTCCTGAAGGGAAACAGTCTTCCCACAGATCCAACCTTGAGTTTATGAAAAGTTGGCACATATCAGTATAAAATATGGTATCCTTCCACCTCCCTTCCCAGTGACCAATGCCCTGCCTTAAAACATAAAGGGGACAATCTTTATTGCCATATACTTTCACTGTTTCTTTGCTTTAACCCCTAGGAATGTACCTGTTGGACAATCAAAGGAGTTGCTCCATTTCTACGGACCCCAAATCAGAATTCAACATATATATTTTATACTAATAACATTTTATTAATTTATTAATTAAATGTTAACTTGCTAACTTGAGACCATGGGCGGAGACATTATGTAACCATTTAACCATTGGCTAATGTGCTATCTTGTCTTGCTGCAAAATCTATCCCGGGGTGTGGAACTGCCTACTCCGTCATTTTCCCCCACACATGGAAAACCTATATATTCTATTGTAATCAATTGATTGACAGTGTCTCTGAGCCTAATAAACAAGGTGACACTTCGCCTGCGCTGTGTGTAATAAACGCCTATGCTTGAAATCTACCTTGTGGATTTATATCCTTCAATGGGAAAATCCTGTATGTCCCAAGATGTCGGCACAAGACATTTAAAGATGATTAGTGTCAAGTCCAATGTATGGAGGGCAGCAAGTTGGCATGACATGTCCACAATTACAACAGGAGCTAAGAGAAAAATCCGTGAGTATCTGAGAGTGGACGAGACATGTTCTGGAATGCCCACTGCAGAATCCCATCAAAGGAGCTCTGGAAGACAAAACAGAGGCAACAAAGGGGTAGTATGTATTTAGGGCATCTCAGGAAAGCAAAGGAAGGGCTTCAGGAGGGCAGTAAGAAGGTTTTCTCCAAGTGAGAGAGGAAGATTAGGAGAACTGGTTCATCTGGCTATATGAGGCACTTGCATGTGCACACCTTTGCTCTCTGTCCCTCGCTTTAATGGTCTCCCATTTCAAACACAGTATACAAAAATAAACCTGCTTTACGCATTATCAGCCTTGTAAATGGGCCTGTTTAGACTCTGACCCTGCCTCAGCCTGTACCCTGGCTCCCCAGGAGCCCTAACCTACACCTTTTGCCAGCAGGGGTTTCTGATGGTGCAACAAGGCTTACAGGGATACTCATTGACACTGGACTGCCCATTCAGTGCAGTCATACCTGGACTGCTGAAGGTGTTGCAGTATTTCTGTACTTGGACCCAGCTGCTTTTAGGCCTGGATTGGGTGAGGGGCCTTTGCAAACAGAGGTGAGTGGAGTGTCTGTGAATTCCAGGACCTGTAGGAACTGCTCTGTTCAGATTGTGGACTATTTTCTTGCATAAAATAAAATCAGAGAGATGAGAAGATGAAATGGTTTATTACCTCACCCAGGAGAGAGTCCAACTCTTCTTTATTCAGGATCGGGTCATTCCCAGCAGATTCTTCCACTGCCTGGAATCAAGAACATGGCCAGACTGCTCAGTTTCCCAACATGAAGATGAAACATTAAACACAATGGGTCTGAGTCTCTACCCAGTAACACTGGTTTATGATGGAGTAATACCATTGTCATTGATGGAGTTGTACCAACATAAGCCTTCTGTAACCAAGAGGAGAATCAATTCCAGTTAAGCTCATCTGTTACTGAGAATTAAAGACACTTGTTGCTCCATGAAGTTTGTTTAGAAGACAGTTGGGAATTGGGAAAAAAGTGCTGCTAAACTCACAAGAACCTAAGCCAGAACAGGGATGTTACACAGATGATTATGCCAGACATGGCCAAACTGTGGTTTGTGAGCCACCTGTGGCTCTTTTACAGGTAAAGTGTGGCTTGCAGAGCCCTTGCCCCCATTTTCTGCCTACCAGACTGGGCAGGGGGAGGAGGAGAGCTCAGGGCTCAGGTGGGGTAGTGAGACTAGTGGTTTCTCTTCTGCAGAGAGGGAGGTTTAAGGGCTTTAGCCCTGTTAGGAGGGATCAGGGCAGAATCCCTATCCTCCAGAAGGCGCCGCCCTTTGAGCCAGATTGTGTGTCTTGTGGCTCTCAAACTTCTGAAGATTATTGGAGGGTCAGTAAATGTGACCACTCCTGGTTATGCTTTCATTATTTGGATTAGCATGGTGGTCCCTTCTGGTCCTGAATGACTAAGGTTCTTGCAGTGAATATTGGCACGGTGACTGGCTATGTCTTCTCTGCAATCATTAGAGTGGTTAGTAGGTGTGGCAATGTCTATGAAGTGATATACTGCGATATGTGCTTCTCTGGTAACATTCTCAAAAGGGCTTCTAAAAGTTTGACCTCCAGTCTATGCCAGGCTGTACTGGGGATTCCCTTAACCAGATGGACTTGGAATGGTGTACTAAGTTCACGGGAACTGTGAATCTTGTTACTCTTTTATGATAAGCATGTTATACTGTAGCCCTACACATGTGTATGGTGCTTTACAGAAGACGTGGATCAGCTAGGAAGGTTGGGCTTGTGATTAAAGCACATGACTGTAAGTCATGTGATCTGGATTCTGTTCCCCCACAGATCCAGGTAGAGCACAACTTCTCTCTGCCTCCATTTCATCATTTGTAAAAGAAACTGGAGCTTTCCTACCTCGCAAGGCTACTATAAGTATACCTGTATTTGTGAAGTGCTTTGAGAGTCCTTGATGGAAGATGATACAGAAGGGCTAAGCATCTGCTGGAAGAGGTTGCTCCCACTGATACGCACTTTGCTAAGTAGCCCTAAAAATGTCATCTAGGACTTCTGCATGCACTGCAGAAAAGTACTGACCTTTGCTGCTCTTAGTGCATGGTTATTTGAGGTCACTGTTCCCTCCAGGCCACTGGTTCCAGAGCTGCCAGAGCAGGACTTGCATAGCAAGATTTCACTGGAACAGAAGATAAAGATTATGGATCCTAGTCAAAGCATCACCCTGCAGACTGAAAAAATTAAGGAGAGCCTTTGTATGTGTTGCTGTTTCGGATCAGAAGAGATAAGTGAGGCAGAGTACTATGAAGGATTTAAGACAGTGCCATCTTTGACAGCAAGCCAGTAGCCTTCAGCCTCTAAAGACTGGCCAGACCCCATAGTGGAATATAGTGTGTGTGCATGGGGTCTGGAACATAAAGCATGAGTGCAAAGTACCAGAGTCATGGGGAGCTACCAGAGATTTGAGAGAATCAAATGTACTTTTGATCTTGAGAAACTGGAGAACAGAGTGTCCAGTGACTGTAACTTATCCCTTGTAAAATAATAGACAAAATACCTGTTTCTGGATTAAATCAGGTACACCCAGGTGGGAGATGGCAATGATTTTGCAGTCGTGCACCTCACCTGAGCCGCTCTGCTTGGGCAGGGAAGTGGCAGTTGGCGTGGAAGGCCTTGAAGCACTGGGCACAGTAGGTCATGTCTCCTCCTCCCCTGCAGACTCCACATTTCTCACCAACTGTCAGTTTCTGTGGAAAGGAAAGGTGGAGAATTTGGATTTTATACTCAGCCCCACTGTGACATTCTATACCTTGGGGGAGCGTCCTGTAACCCCCATATTCCTCATTTTTATATAATTGTGATCTTACTTATAAAGCATGCCTTGTAAGGTATCAGGTTATGATCTGCTGAGTCATTTCTCTATCTATATCTGTATATCATTAATGCGTATGAAGTCATGAGAATTGTGTAGTATAGTTGTCACTAAAACATGCTGTAAATTGGGGAATCAGCCAGACATAGCTCCCCAGAAGCAACAGTAAGGAAAGTAACCAGCACCCAGGCAGGGTTTCAAACAACCCATCAACAACGGAACTACAATTCAATGACTCACCTGCATGAGGCCACACCCGGGGAATTGATCAACCTTGCCGGGAGACTCAGCAATGCTCTCAGACATGCCTAGACTTGTGTTTTCCAGGCACATGGACAGAGGGTATAAAACAGGCAGAGTGGACACATACTGGGCCCTTCTCCTGCCCCCACCCATTCTGCAAGCAACTAAGACACTTGAGATGACAAGACTCCAACAGAGGAGATTGGCCCAGATTTCAGGGGTGAAATCTGTACATTAAGGACTGCAGTATCCAGTGGGGTGAGAAAAACTGCTTGATCTAGTTGTTGCCCAGTCTAATAGGGTTGAGAGTTTAGACTGCATGGTTATTTTATTTCTTTTGGTAACCAGCTCTGACTTTTTGCCTATCACTTAAAACCTATCTTTTATAGTCAATAAATTTGTTTTACTGTTTATCTTTACCAGTGAATTTGTACGAAGTGTGGGGCAAATCTGCTCAGGTTTGACAAAGGCTGGTGTATACCACTGTTGAAGTGGTGAACCAATTAATAAATTTGCACTGCCCATCTTACAAGACAGTATATTCCTGAGGTACAGTGCTGGGAGCTAGGGGGATTTGCCTCTGGTGCTTTTCTCTGTGTGATTCATGAGTGACTCTGGGAGCATTCATGCAATCTAGCTAGGTGAGGGCTCCACATGCTTTTGTGCTGAGTGATCACAGCACCTGGAGGGGTTTGCTGCTTGTCACTAGCAAAGCATTGTGAGAGACAGCCCAGGCTGGAAAGCGTTAAGAGGACACAGCGTTATCACAGTCCCAGGCTATACACTGTGGGGGATCCCATCACACTCATATTCCGGCTCAGTCATGGGGCCTGCTGGGTATATGTGCTCTGATGATCCCTACCAGCCCACCTCCTTTTTAGGTGCAGTGCCTCCTCTGCTGCTGGCCCCTTCTCCTCCCCCTGCCTTCTTTCCCCCACTTTGCAGCAGGCATGGTGCATGCTCTGCTTTACAGGACACACACACTGACCCCACACCTGCTGCTCTGAGCACTGGGGTGGCAACTCCATGGAGTATTTTGGGACACATTTGTACTGCTGGGGATAATAAGCTGCATATGCCTTATAGCCAGCTCAGATATGCTGAACATACTCTCTGAATCTGAACTCTGTGCACACCATGGTTTTAAAGGCCCTGTAGAATAAGGTGGTTGAAAATCACATGGAAAGCAGAGCCACAAACTAGCTGTCTCTCCAGGCCCAGACTTGACAGCAGCTGGAGGGTTGAGGCTGGCATTACCACTGGCATTGGTGAGTGGGAAGGCGCAGGGGGCAGAGGTTGTTTGAAGGTGAATGAGGCATCGGAGCCTGGCGTAGGTTCTTTGATAAGAATCCTCTCTCTGTCTCCAGCTGCCCTCTGTCCATACAGACCCTTCTAGGCACAAACAGAAGTGTCGTTAGTTAGTCCCTCCAGGGGAGGCACCTCAGGCCCCTGCAGGTGGATCTGCTGATGACAGTTCTGTATAGAGGTACTTCAGTCTCCTGGATGGCTATACTGAGTTAGACCAATGGTCCCTCTAGGCCAGTATGCCAGTACCAGAGCTTCAGGAGGAGTGCACAGAACAGGGTATTTGGAGTGATCTACTCCATCTTCTCTTCCTGGTAGTCAGAGGTTCTGGGTTGTCCCAAGCATGGGGTTGGGTCCCTGACCATCTTGGCTAATAGCTATTGATACCTTATCCTCTATAAACTTATCTAATTATTTTTTTGATCCCAGTTACACTTTTGGCCTTCACAACATCCCCTGGCTATGAAGTCCACAGGTTAATTGTGCATTATATGAAAAAGTACTTCCTCTTGTTTGTATTAAACCTGTTAAGCCTATTCATTTCCTCGAGTGATCCCTGGTTTTTGTATTGTGGGAAAGGGTAAATAGAACTTTTCTATTCATTGTTTCCTCACCATTCATGATTTTATAGACCTCTGTCATCCCCCCTTGAACATCTCCTTTCTAAACGGAACAGTCCTAATCTTTAGTCTATCCTTGTATGGAAGCCTTTCCATTCCGTTGATCACTTTTGTGCCCTTCTCTGAACTTTTCCAGTTGCACTATAACATTTTTGAGATGGGGAAACCAGAACTGGAAACAGTAACATGGCATAACATGGATTTATATAATGGCATTATGGTATTTTCTATCCTTTCCTGGTATTTCCTAGCACTCTGTTCACCTTTTTGACTGCTGCTGTGCATTGAGCTGAAGTTTTTAGAGAACTGTGAACAATGACTTTAAGAACTTGATTGAGTAATAACAGCTAATTTAGAACCCGTCATTTTATGTGCAGTTGGGATTATTTTTTTCCAATGTGCATTACTTTGCATTTACCACTGTTGAATTTCATCTGCTATTTTGTTGCCAGTCACCCATTTGTGAAAACTGATAATTTATTTCTACTCTTTGCTTCCTATCTTTTAATCACTTACTGACCCAAAAGAGGACCTTCTCTATTATCCTATAACCACTTTGCTTCCTTAAGAGCTCTTGGTGAGAGACCTTGTCAAAGGCTTTCTGAAAATCCCAAGTACACTGGGCTGACTGGATCACCCTCCTCCATGTGCTTGTTGACACCCTCAAAGAATTCATCCCTACTGAGGGAAGCGAACCATCCCAACAGACTGGGAAAAAACTCTGAGCAAAATCTTGCCCACCCTTTTTTGTAAAAGTAGAAGGGACAGAGGAGGGTGGCCGTAGGGGGGTTCACATGTCACATTACATACAAGGCAGGGTAATCCCAACAGCACCTGGAACATAATCCTGCCATTTTGCCCAATTTCTATCTAGGGCACAGAAGAAGGGCGGTGTGGGGATATCGATAGAGGAGTGGTTGGACGTGGCTAAGTTTGGTGAAGCAAGGCTCCTAGCTATACCTGTGTCTCAGATGGTGGCTCTCTGACCTGCTCCTCTTCTATGTGCTGGTCCTGCTTCACTTTCTCAGTTGAGCAGGAGATGCACCTCCATGTCCCGCTGTCCAAAATCAGATAGTAAAGAAATAGGTAAGCAAATGTTTAGGTGGAACAAAAGAAATGAGAAAGCAAAGCCAACCTGCATTTACTGCAATGGTGCTTTCTTATAGATACAAGGGATTTTTTCTGGAGACTCAACTGATTGGTCACAGTTGTGTAAAGCAACAGTACTAGCTAGTGGCCATTTCTGTGAACAGCAATGAATTACAGTGAAGCTATGCTGATTTACACCTGCTAAGGACCTGGCCCTGCATGTAGGCCCCACAAGTACCCAAGGTCTCTGCCTCTGTAGGAATCACAGAATATCAGGGTTGGAAGGGATCTCAGGAGATCATCTAGTCCAACCCCCTGCTCAAAGCAGGACTAATCCCCAACTAAATCCTATGTTTAGGGAAGAGGGAAGCTTTCCTATATTTAGGACAATAAGTTTTGTTTTTTATTTTAAATGTGGTTAAGAAAATCAGGCAAAATAATGCAAAATTATTTCAGCATTTTTTTAGCCCAGCACTGAGCACTTTGAAAATCCTGCATCTTCCCCCTACCCTTGGACCAGAGTGAGCTGATGGGATGATAGAGCAGTAAATACTCGCTGTGGGGAGTGTGCCTGGGAGTGCTTGTTATTACCTTGGAATTTCTGTCAGTGGGGGCACGAGGCAGGCCAGATGGAAAGCTTTGGGGCAGCCGTCACAGCAGATCAGCTCCCCACCATCCCTGCACACTGCACATTCATCATCGTTCTTCTGACCCAGGGAGGCAAATAGCGCACGATGTAACAGAAAGCAAAAGTACAGAGACTCAAAGCCAACTTCTCCCTCACTATAACTACGGTGATCTGTTACACTAGCGCAGAGCAATCCAGTATACTGCAGGACAAACTGGACTTGGTCTCTTATAAAGGGTCATGTTCCAGCACAGGTGACCAACTGGTGAATCCTTGCTATCAGATGTCACAAAACTAATAACTGGAGCAAAACATTAGTATCCTGGACTTCAGAAAATCTCTCTCCTCCCTACAGGATGACTAAACAGAATACAGAGCTGAGCAACCAAAGGAAGTGAATGCTCAAGGGACAGCATGTAGTACAGCTGGCTGGCAGATGTAGCATTATAACAGAAGCCTGCCTGACTTCTGTAGCCAGGTACTGTCTGGTATTTCAGAGACATTACACCTGGCAGATGCTTCCTTGCTGGGGATCTGGCAAGGAATTAAAGCAGTGAATGCTTCATCCTTAATTCCAAGCTCCAGAATCCCACAAATTCAACAGACACTTGTCTCCATGGGTTATACAACACATCTGACAGCCTGCAGGGAAGCTCTGAACCTCTGAAAATCTTTCCCCATTTTACGCTTTCAACATGTAAGTCTAGTGCCCACACAGAGACCATCAGTTAAGCAGGGAGCTCTTGGGCTGGGCAATGGATGGAAATGGTGGCTGTTTCACTTTGGAATCTTCTGGGGAATTCCAGTTTGCCCGGGGCAGGGGGCTTTTTGCTAGCAAATGTTTGTCCTGACCAAACCCTTGTGTCTCCCCTTTTCTGGTAGCAAGACTGCCAGGCTGAGGAAACCAGAGACTGAGGAAATCAGAGACTTGTCATGTACTAATTCCATGCAGCACCCTGAGGCTCAACAGGAGAATCTCACTCTCACTGAGACAAGGTCGTGCAGCAGAGAGGCACACTGCTATCCACCATGAGAGAATCAATGAAAACAAGATGTGGGCCCTGCACAACATTTGGAAAATTCGCCCTGGAGGAGGAGGGAGTGACACTGAACAGAAGCAGTTTGTCTGCTCCTGGCAGAGGGGAAGAGAAGCTCAGCTCCCCAGTAGGGTTTTTACCTGGTGGAGGGTTTGATCCACGATGTGAACAGGGGTGACATGGAGGCTGCTCTGTGAGTTTATTTTCAGCTCGCCATTCTGCAGAGTGAGATGGACAGGGGGTGAGGCAGGAAATGCTGCTGTGATCAGTCTGGCTGTATAAATGCACATCCCATAGATGCATGTCCTGTCTCAGACAGATGCTAGATCTAGACTCTAGAGCATCCTGTGTTCTCCTGCAATGGAATCTGACTCGTGCCAACTGGCTGGAGAAGCTGTTGTGCTGCGGGAAGCTCTGAAAGCACTTTAGGCCAAGCTGGTTCAGAGAGTAGGGAGAGGTTAGAAAACCACTCACACCTTTCACATTCAGCATGAGGTCTGCCCGACCTGCCCAGGGCCAAGCCAAGCACAAACCTGCTCAATAGTTTATGAAGAAAAAGGACAAAGCTGAGCTGAGCTGTATGGGTGGAACCAGCGCAATGGGTGAAACCCCTTACTGCAAAGAGGACTCAAACAGGAAAAAGATGTAAAAACAACTTGTGTTTGCTGAAAGCATACATATTGGGGCCCTTGAAATCCCTTGGCTCGCACACTGGGCTTCAGGCTTCGGCTTTTGTTCTTTCCCCCAGGTTCCTCAAACTTGCTTGGTGCATAAAACTCGCCTCCAACTTTGACACATTTCTTGGAGCCCCCTGGAAAAGAGGACACTCGCTTATGTAAGTTGTGTGCTGGGAGCACACGCACATGCTGATTGAATGATGCTCGGGTGCAGGGGAAGGTTTCATTGTTAACGTGGTAAGGACGCCGGAGTTCAAGCAGAACAGGTGTAAAAGCATTACATTTTAGAAATGTTTGAAAACCATCTTCTCTGTTTCCCTCCCAGAGCCCAGTTCAGCAGTCAGCACTTCCTCTGAAGCAGTTGATGACACCACGGGCCCCAGAAAATGTCACAGGCAGGAGTTCAGGTCCCTGTTTAGCTGCTAGCGATGGGATGGACTCTTATCACAGAACTTAATCCTGAGCCCAAGGCTTGGCAGGTAAATGAAGGATCTGACCTGCATAGGCTTTGTCAAGAATCATCTACACAATATGTTGACGTCTCAAGGGCCAAATCCTAGTGATAGGGCAGAGAGCACAGCAGGGACAGTGGCTGGTAGCTGTACACCCTGCCAGGTGCATCCTGTTAGTGAGAATCATGGGGCAGGATACCACCTGTCCAGCTGGCCGAGCAAGTAGTGCTGGGTCTTGCTGCCACTTGCTACTTCATGTTGCTGCAAAAATAACTCTTGTGCACCATGGCAGGATGCTATGTACATGGCCACATCACAACAACTACTGTTCACAACTCCACCCTCCTTACGCAGGCAGGGGTAGCCAGAAGGCTGTGTTTGTTTATATTCTGCCAGTGACTTTTAAAAAATTAAAGACTATCTATGCTAGGAGGAGGGGGTCTCCCAGTCCAGGGTTACAGTACTTCTATACTTTCCACCTGAACTGGGAATCCCTTGGGGGTTTCCCCATCCTCCAATATCCCATCTCCTCCCCAATGCTGACCTTATCCATGTGTTTGTTCTTCTTCCCACAGCCATCCACACTTTCCACCCATGTATGCTACTTACAGAGCCCTCTGGCTGGTCTGATTTGCTAACTCACCCCCCCCAGGCCCAGCCTGCCGGCTCCACCATCCACCCTACTAGCCCCTCTGCCAGCAAGCACTGAAATCTTGCCCTACCTATAATTGCCTGGGTGGCTTCTAGCTTCAAGAAGGAGGGTCCTTTCACTCTGATTAATCTGAACTAAATCTGTCCCCTGGAACCAGGCTGTCCTCAGGAAGGGGAAAAACCTGGAATGGAATTGGCCCACATTGTTGTCATGAGCACTGTTCTTGAACTCCCTAGATACTCAGCTGTGTGTCTCATTATAGTCACTAGTGGCCCCAAGTTCATGATTTCCTGTCCCAAGAACATTGGTATATCTACCTGACTCAAACACCTGTTTGATGAGAATTCCTTCTACAGCCCCGCAGCTCACTGGCAGTTCACTGGATGACACAGTAACAGCCCTCTGGACTGAGGCAGCCATACTCTGAATGCCTATGGTTTTAAAACAGTCATTATCAATGAAACATGAGGCCTTTGTACATATATTCTCCCAAGGGATGGGGGAGGACTATGGTTTGAAGTATGTTAAAAACTGGCAAGGCATTAAATACAACCTGATGACCCCAATCGGGGGCTCCCCCAATGCTGATGATTGCATCTCCTTGCAAGGCCCATCCCAATCTCTGCTAGATCACAGCCCCTGGCTGGCCACTTGATCTGGTCCCAGGCCTGGCTGGGCAGTAGAATGCAGACCTCTCTTCCCCACCTGCTGAGATCAGCATCTGGGGAGGTCAGTTTAAATAGGGATTTGATTTCAAATGAAAGGAGATTGGTGGGTTCAGTCTAGTCCCTAGTAAATCATTGGTCATATCACACATTGCAGGGCATGACTGAAAGTCTCTGCACACCAGCCAGGCCCAGCTTTGGAGCAAGATGTGCCCAAGGTGTGTTGGCAGAGCTGTGTAGGGAAGGTCATGCAGTTGATGGGTTTGCTGGGTTTTCTTAATCCATTGCTACTAGTCCTTTAGCTTCACAAACACTAAGAATCCTCCCTTCGCCCACTGAACCCTGATCTTTCCCATCTCCTTATACCAGCATGCTGCAACCTAACCCTTTGAGGTGCCTGTGTGGTGCTGCACGTGTCACCTGGTTCTGGGAGCTGCTGCTTCCCTGAGACATTTTACTTAAGCTAATGTTGTGTATGGGAGATGCCAATCAACTAGCACTCACAGGGGCCATTGCTCTGCAGGGTGATGGATTCTCTTCCCATGCTGAAGGAGGCCCAGTGACATCCAGCTCAGGAATGGTTTTAGCCTGTTCATTGCTGGATGGTGCTAACAACAAAGATTTCTTCAAACAGGGCTGAGAGGAAACTTCACTGACGGGGTAAGACACATCACTCACCATTTCCCAGAGGGAAACGTTGGATCTCCACACCTTCTGGTTTCTTTACAGCTTTTGCCTTTGGCAGGGTCCCTGTGGGATTATAATATGGGTTAGAGACAAGGGTACACATTGGATGTTATTAGAAAGAGCTCTTAATTCGCCTCCTGGTTAGATAATGGAAACCTTACAAGAAACTGGAACAGTAGGCAGGGATGGTGAATGCTCCAACGTGAGCAGCCAGATCTAGGTGCTTAGATTGCACCTGCTGGGGTGTAAGAGAAACTATGTCAGCAGTGAGAACTCCTTATTGAAAGTGGTTACATTCCTTCTTGCACATGCAGTCATGGTGCACATCTCTGGGCACAATGGGCAGCTTTAGAAACTCAGCTGAAGTCCAAAGACCATAGATAAATGATTGCATCTCCCTGCAATGTATGTTATGGATTTATAAGAACTTTAAAGAGATTTGTAGATTCTAAGGCCAGAGGGGACCATTGTGATCATCCAGTCTGACCCCTTGTATAGCACAGGCCAGAGACCTGTCCCCAAATAAATCCTAGAGCTGAGCTTTTTGAAAAATATCCAATGTGACTTTTCTTACATTTTCTCTAACTCTTTATTCTTTTTCCTCTTCTTCCATCTACCACTTTTCCTTCCTTTCTCTCTCCATTCTGTTAGGTTCTCTCCTTTCAGCTCTCTTTTCCTCTCCTCTATTTCCTTTCTTAAAATACTCAATCTTCATTCTTTTCTCCTCTCTTCTTCCTCTCCTTCCATCCCTTCTTCCAGTCATCCTGGTTCTCTGCCATACTTTCCATTTCCTTCTTCATTTCTACATTCTCCATCTCATCCTTCCTTACTCCTCCTGCCGCCCCTCGCCCCAACAACTGGCATCACCCTGCAAGGCCCAGCCAAATCTCTGCCTGATCACAAGCCCCTAACTGGGACTTTGATCTGCCCCCCTGCCTGGCTGGGCAGCAGAATGCAGACCTCTCTTCCCCACTCCATTTAGATAGCTGCAGAGAGGATGGGGATCTACTTGAGGCCTACAAGAAGCCAAGATAGAAGCTGTTGGACCCAAGTGGGAAGTGCTGCTTGAAGGTCCAAAACAGGACAGCTGCTCTTCGTTGCCTATAGAGCCTGGGGGAATTGTGAACGTAAGAAGGGCCTGGTGAGATATTTGCTTGATGGGTTTGGGAGGCTGTGTACCAGCACGGCTCAGGATCCAGCATTGGCCAGGCAGTGAAAGAGGCTCTGTACCAGGATTTGAGTTGCATTTTAGCAAGGGCTGAGCTGCCTGGGGAGAGTCCCGTTCCTCTGGTGCTTTCCTCTTTGGCTGCTGTTTGTGCTGCACCAACATCTTGGGGCTGGGGGGTGGTTTCCTCCCCCGGCGCTGTCTGCTGAGATCCACATCTAGAAAGAATGACAGCAGAGAGATTGGCATCAGGGCGGGGACACTCCAAACTCCCCAGTGCTTTGCTAGGGCTTTAAATGTCTTAAGTTCCCCAGTGATCTGGTGCAAGTTCACCCTTTGGTGCTGATCGTTACCGAGATAATCACTGCTTGCTTCTCCCCTCCCGCCCTGTTCCCTGTGCACTTCATTCCTGGGCCGATGGCTGTCATTGTGCACCTCTCCTGGGGCTGGAACTGGAGTACGAGAGGTGAAGCTCTTGGTTCCTAAAGAGGAGGGACCCTCATGGAGCAGAGGCCTGCTAGGTAGGGAGTTCTCTTCACAGTCTGTCTGAGCACCCTCCTACCTTTGGGAAAGTTGCTCTGAATAGGCTGGAGCTTGGAGTATCTCTCCAGGTTGTAATCCTTGAAGAGGACCCTCCAGAAGTCCTGGATGGAGGATGAATCCCGGTTCAGTAGCCATGTCAGCATGGCATGGAAGGCCTTGTGAGAACCCTCCTGCTCCTTCAAACTCAGTGTTTCCTTCAAGAACAAAAAGAGCAGTGTAAGCAAATGTTCAGTTCTCAAGGGCATCCCTCTTGTTCCCATTCCTCCCTTCCCTCCCTCCCCCCCACAGCTGTGCTGGACCCATGTTGTGTAATGCAAGCTCTGGGCAAAGAGGGAGCCCTGGTTACAGCACCTAGCACCTTCTCCCCCAGTGGTGCCTGGGTGTGCATGAATTGATGCTTTAGTCAGCCATTAAAGGAAAGCATAAAGATCACATGCAATGGGGCGCTGGGGTAGGCCCTGTTGTGTTGTGTTGTGGGGGGCGGGGAGTGAGACCCTAGGATGGACTGAATGAGGCTGAAACCATGTTTGACAAATAGCATAAGATTTGAAATTGTATTGCCTAGAGCTGATGATACAGTCACTTTATCATTGTAGCATAAGAGGTGGGGAGGGGGGTGAGTCATGAAAACAGCAGAGGAAGGGCAGAAAGAAGCCAAGAGTCCATTGTAAATACAAAAGCAAAGGACTTTAATCAAAGAGCCCCTAAAAAGTACATTAAGTTGACTTACAATGTTCCCTTAACAACCATCATATAAAATAGCCACCAGACGTGCAACCAGGTTTCTCTCCAATCTCCTTGATCCAGGTTCTTATAGATTCCAAATAGTGAGTACTAGATAGATAAAGCGAGTTAGGCTTATGTTTGTTTTCTTTATTTGCAAATGTGTATTTGGTTGGAAGGAGTTCAAATTGGTATTTTGCTGAAAAGATTCTAATTTGTACTTGTATACTTAGACTGGGAGGGTATTCCCAGTGTCTATAGCTGAAAGACCCTGTACCTATTCCATCTTAAATTTACAAAGATAATTTTTACTGTTTTTTCTTTCTTTAATTTAAAGCTTTCTTGTTTAAGAACCTAATTGTTTTTTTATTCTGGTGAGACCCCAGGGGACTGGGTCTGGATTCACCAGGGAATTGGTGGGGAGAAAGGAGGGAAGAGACAGAGAGAGAGGCTAATTTCTCTCTGTGTTAGGATTACTGTCTCTCTCAGGGAGAATCTGGGAGGGGAAGAGAGAAGGAGGGGGGAAGGTGCATTTTCCTCTGTTTTAAGATTCAAGGAGTTTGAATCACACAGTGATCTTACAGGGTAACCCAGGGAGGGGAAGCCTGGGAGAGGCAACGGTGGGGGAAAAGGTTTACTTTCCTTGTGTTGAGATCCAGACGGTCTTGGTCTTGGGGGTCCCCGGGCAAGGTTTTGGGGGGACCAGAGTGTACCAGGCACTGGAATTCCGGGTTGGTGGCAGCGCTACAGGTTCTAAGCTGGAATTGAGCTTAGAGGAATTCATGCTGGTACCCCATCTTTTGGACGCTAAGGTTCAGAGTGGGGAATTGTACCATGACACCACCAATTCCTAAAAAATTGGTGTTAAGGGCAAAAGTGCATCTGACCTGCAATCTGACCAGCACTAAATTCTAATAACCGAGACTGAGCCTCTAGCACCAGAGTTCAGCTTTATAATTACTTGGCTCCACCTCTTTTAGTTTCATCCAATCTGCTCCCCCTTCCTTCTCATGCTGTTTCCCCCTTTTATTTGTGTGTATGTGTTCCCACCATGGAAACACTTTTCACCTGATCTATTCCAGCCAAGAGGATGTAGGGGTCCCCCATTAAGAAACCATCCAAAACCAAACAAACCAGAATTACAACAAACACACAGAGTATTTACCGTTCCGCTCCTTGGGGGAGGGGGGACTGCCATGCTGACTTCCTTGCAGTATTGTCAGTTCCGGGTTTACAATGGCTCCAGTAGCCCATGCTCAGAAGGGGCCCCAGCCTGCTCTGCTTGCAGTGCACCCTGAGACCCCACTGGGTCCCCCCGCCCACCACTTGCTTCTCTCGGCCTGCCTGCAGGCTGGTCAAGGGCTCCTCCCAGCTCCCTGGCCCCACCCCCTGCTCCTCTCAGCCCCCTGGCTGGACCCCAGTGCACCTCTTGTTGGTGTCACTAAGCATAACCCTAAGTAACTCGGGAGGGTGGAAGGCCACAAGGGTATGGAGCCTTCCTGGTTTTAGGCCTCAGCAGACAAGAGTCCCTCCATGTTTGAACTTTAATCGACCTAAAAGGCCAGGTGTAACAGCCGTTATCAGTTGCAACAGTTCTAACTGGTCTAAAGCAGAAATAATGAGGCCTGTGCACCTTTAGCAGAAGGACAAGATAACTTGCAGTAGGAAAACTTACTAACGAGCTGCCGCGGCCAAGATTACTTAATGCACCTGTGCTTACATCATTGCTACAGGGGGAGGAAGGAGGAGGGCAGAGGAGAAGAAAGACGAAAGAGAAAAAAAACTTATAAAAAGGGAAAAGCCGCTTGTGTAGGGGTGCTGGATCTGAGGCATGCTAAGTCTCCCAGCACTGCTTTGAGACCTCAAATAAACTTTGCTTGCTTCTCCACCCTGGTGTGTTTATTGGCGCTAAGCACTCCGGGCACAAACCACTGTTGCTTGCCTCCGGCACCCTCTGTGCCTGCAACACTCTGGCTCTGGGCAGTCTCTGCTTCCCACTGCCTGTGGGGCCCCGCCTGTCTCCCTGGAGCTGAGCCGCCTGGGACTGGTGCAGAAGCCTGGCCAGTCTCAGCCAACTGAAGGGGGAGACAGTGTGGGGGGCTTAGTTGGACCCCTCCAGGCAAGTGCATCTTGAGGGAGCCCGGCTGGGCAGGCCCTGACCTGGCTGATCACACCATTCCTGAGGAGCCAGAACGAGGGGTGGGGGTAAGGGGCTGCATGGTATGGCATGGGCCTGCCCCCGGGCAGGCCATTATGCATCTGGCAACTGCCGGTTTGTAAATAGTGCCCTGGCACTGGGCTGAGCGGGGCTTCCCCTGCCATGCCATGCCCCATTGTCTGTGGCTGGCCCCTCGCTCTGGGGACTGACCTCCCCGCGCCATGCTCCATTGCTTCCATGGGGGCCCACAAATATGTTTGATGCCGGGTCCATGAAAGGTTAATCCAGCCCTGATTACACTCCAGACAGAAGGATGTGCTATGTAAGAATAAAAATAGCAGCATTTCAAAGCCCCACCTAATGACTCAAATAGAGTCCAGCAGCCACCTGCAGGAATTATGGCCTCTGCTGATTCAAGAGAAAACTCCTGAAAATACTGCCCCCAGGTAAGACTCAGCAGTCTCCACCCTCTGGGGAGGGCAGCTGAAAAAGGAAGTCCGCTCTGCAGCATGTATCCTTCAGTTGTTCCTCCTTCCCTATTTTAACCTTAAGCATTATATATAACTCACCAGGCAGTTTTACTACAACTACATTTCAAATGTCTCTCCCCACAGGCCCAGCCCTTGGGGTTCCACACTATCTGCACAAGCTTGTGCCAGTACGATCATCCTTGCTGATAGGACTCCCAGCTAGCCGCAGTGGGGAAGGGAATCAGAGTGTCAGATACAAACCCAGGAAATACACCTCATCCCTCAGTGGAATATTTCCAGTTTTTCCAATTCCTTTTCAAGAGTATAAACCTGGAGCTCCAGTCAAGCTTTTCATAAATGCCCAGTGGTTTGGGGTGCGCAGCTTGACACCTGACTTTCAGATGGTGGGTACTCAGGACTTTCTGAAACTCCTGCCCCTTTAAGAGGCACCCATAATCACTAGTTACTTGAAAGTCTTGGTTTATATGCATGTACATGTATATGTACATGTGCACATACAGAGCAGTGCACAATCATTGCCCAGTCCTGAAGGAATGTAGTCATAAGCCCAGTAATTCCCACAGTGAGCTTAAAATATGACACTTTCCTCCACCCGCAAAAGACATTGACAATCCCTTTTACAGCTCCTCACATCTCTGAGACCCATTCTTCCAGATTTACAGGTATCCACATTCAAACTGCTTCTAGGGTTAGAATCCTCACTAGAAAATCGCCTCAGCATTAGACCTGAGGAGGTCACTTAGCATGGAGTGCCAGTGTTCTTCTCACCTTGAACATCTCCTCTGTGACAACATCATGATCAGCAAGTCCATGAAGCAATGGGAAAACGTCGTCCACAGCCATGGAGATCTCTGTGCGGTATAGCTTCAGCAGCTGCCGCAGGTCCCCTTCTCCCAAGGCCCTGTCAGTGCTGGACATCCTGCAAGGGACCCTTATTTGTGGGGGTTTCAGCTGGAGCGGGAGAATCTCCCCTACAATCAACACCACTGGGAGAGACTGGAACTGCAGTAACTGAGGCACCTGGGCTGCCTGTGCTCTTACATCATTCCCTGTGAAGCCTGGTTCTGGGAAAGGCAGGCACTGAAACAGGGAGAAGAATGTGCATCTTACTTAGGACAGGACTTGCTGTGTCAAGACAGGTGCCAAACTTCCCCTTTAATAGAAACCTAGGTGTCTTGTCACCAATAGCCAGCTCAGCTGTCAATCACTGGCTATTGAGCTGAACCCAGGAATCCCATTAAGTTCAGTTATTGCATTCACATTTCTATACTCGTGCTAACGTCACTTTCCATGAATTTCTTCTCCTGGCTCTCCTCTCTGACTGTTCCTCACCTGTCCCTGGCTCAAGACACCACCAGACTGGATGTGCTATTCCTCAAGTGCTGACTCTTTGCTCACGCTGTTCAATAAGGCTGGGTGGTAGGTATTCTCCTCCGTGCGCGTGTTTACACAAAGATGCACAAAGGGTGGTTGGTTGGTTGGTTGTACATCCACCAGCCACACTGAAATGTGTCAGTAGCTAAGCTTGGTGTCTGTGAAATCCATCCTTTGCCCTTTAGCATGCAACACTTCCTTGAGCTCTTTATACAGGTTAATCTGTGGAGGGAGGGGAAAAAACAAACTACTATTATTGAGGAACCAATTGGGTCCCAAGGATGAGCTTCTGAAGCTTGATTGGAGCTGGGAAGGTGTCTCTAATTGAGCTCATTTGCTCAGTTTGACTTTATAAGAGTTTGTCGGGTTTTTTTTTCTCCTTGCTTCACTTAAGCCCTGCAGATTATTTTAAATTGGTGCAAAACAAAATTGCTTAGTTAATTTTAGAGAGATGTAAAACTACGGTAGGTGCATTTTCAGATCTGTAATGCTAGTATGAAACGGTCAATACACATCTTATAAACACTCTGGCAGTTAGTGGCCAGAGAGGATTCTCCAGTTGTCAGAGGCCATGTGTGCAGCTTGCTGTATGATTTACTATTTGTGCCAAGTTTGATTTTTTAACCAGTATTCACTATGTAGAAAAATTTCTGCTTATTCAGCCCGTCACATCTGATTTCTGAAGTGTTTAATGTCTGGCTGCTGCTTATACCAGTTGGATGGTTGTCTTTACAAAACAAAGACAGCTAGATGACACATATTTACAGGCTTGCTTGATTAGACTACATGTCAGCTTTTTAATAATTTGATTCATTTGGTGGCAGTAAACTGTTAAGCAG
Source organism: Gopherus flavomarginatus (assembly GCF_025201925.1). Lineage (NCBI taxonomy): Eukaryota > Metazoa > Chordata > Testudines > Testudinidae > Gopherus > Gopherus flavomarginatus. Next base: position 56,891,429 of record NC_066624.1, read on the forward strand.
TACCTGAAATTCTGACCTGCTCATATTGTCAGAATGAAGAGGGTAGTTTCCTGTTCCTCTTAGGAACAGAACCTGCAAAACCTTAAGCACATGCCTAACTTTCCAACCAATTTGAAATCAATACGCATGGGGGTAAAGTTATGCACATGTGTGATTGCAGGATCAGGAAATTAATTTTGAAATTATTAGTTGATACACTTCTGCAGTTCCCACCTAACCTTCAGTGTTTGTTTTGTCAGTGAACCCTTCTAATAATAGATGCTCAACACTTCATTGTATTTGTATTTCAGCCCATGAGCAGGATGAGAGTGTTTTGAGGCTTGGCTCTGCCACAATTGTTTGTTACACACGCTGCACTCTAACTATTTAGGTGAGTATTCTTTCAACTTCTGTAACTGGAGTCTGTATCTTTTCTATGAGTAAAATCCTGAAAACCGCGTCTCCTGCATTGGGGAGCCCCACACCAGCTTGTGGTCGGGAGCCAGCCCAGTGTGGTATGAAGTGCAAAGTGACTACTAAGAGTCTTGGCTGGGCTCCTCACCCATGGAGCAGCAGGGCATGGTTTGGTATTTAAAATATGACAAGCACCAGTTTGCATAGGGGTTCTGTACAATAAGCAATATATTCACACTGGAAAATGAAACTTTTATATACAACTGCTGCCTCAGGGATGCTGTATACTATGGGAAACAAACTTTATACTCCACCACCTAGCAGGAAAGGATCCTTTATTTCAGAATAAATGGGAGATCCTGTTCACCGTGGTAAAGGTAAGGGCAGGTAAAGGTGGGCATTCCAAAGCCTTTGCGAAGATCTGCTCTGTGTGTTTGGGTAACTATTAAATGATCAATGCCAGGTGAAACTTGGAAACTACAGAATCATTCAGATTTCCAAATAGAATATCTCTGCGCCTACACCATTCAATGGTCAGCACTATTTTCCCTATGAAATATAATCTCTTCCTATAGTTTTCATTAGTGTCAACTAATTCCTAGCTGTAGATAATTTTGGTTCTATATTAACCTTGATGAGACAAATTCAGAGATTTCAGCTTATACAAGGAAAAAGTAACCCAATCCTCAGTATATTGGTGTTACTCACAATACCTCTCTTTGTTCTTGTAATGAACTAAGAGTCACCTCAGAATTTATGTACTTTCCAGGGCACCTGTCGTTTTCATCCAGAAACTCTCTTATGTAATTGTATCACTAGCGACCTATCTCTTAATGTTTCTTCCTGTTCTCAGTGAAGTCATTGGAGTCTTGCCATTGACTTCAGCGAAGGCTGAATCAGGCCTGTATTGCATACAGCCTGTTGTGCTATAAGTTGATGGCAGAGAAATTCAGCTCTGAGCTGAAAATCTCAGCAGCCCATGTTGGCTCAAATAAACTGTTAAAATGAGAGCAGTAGACTGACATCACATGTAGAGACATAATCCAGGAAGAAAAATAAAACTGTTGCTTACTGAGGACTACAGATTATCACAGGATTGTAGAAAGCACTGTAATCCAGGGCTGAATATAGTCACTTGCTTATGACCTCTCTTGCCCCTTTAACAATTGACATCTGTTTCCTTACCAACATTTTTTGTTCTTTTCCCATTCCCAGCTCTTCCTCATGCTGCTTTGATACTGTAAGGCTGCTCATCATGTGTGTGCTGAGTTGTTGGCCTCTTCTGAGGAATAGAAAATATTGTAGGATGCAATTCAGTAACCTAAATGTATGAAGTAAATTGTCTTTTGACGAAGTTTGTAGGCCTAAAACATGACCCTTTAGTCTACCCACTTCACACCTGCTCCACAATCCCTCTGAGCCCTGTCCTTGACTAAGGACTCAGTAGAATGTGTGTGAGTGCTCTCCGCATCAGGAGGACTCCCACAAAGTTTCTGGGAACAAGCCAGGCCAAGCTCCAGTTCTCTGGTGAAGGGCTTCAGGAAAAGGCTGTAGATGTTTATGGCAGCTCTGCTGATAAGAGCAATTTGTCAGTGGTGCAGTCGCACCTCTAGAGTTAAGGCTGCATCCTGACTTCTGTTTAAAGGTTGCCCATTCAAAGTCCTCTAACATCAATGTTCAGTCAGATTCCTTTGCAAATTTGTGTGCCTCAGGAGAGTGCAGGGTGTAGGCTTCAGGCCGCAGATGTGGGGTAACTCAAGTGAGAGGGTTGCAGCAATATAAACCCTGAAAAAAATGCATTTTCAAACAGTTTCTAGGTGGTTTTTATTTGTGCAGAGCTAGAGATCAAGCTACTGATGTAGTGCAGGTTACAATGGGCTCACTCTGGACACATTTCCTCAGGGTAATACATAATACACACTAAACCCTTGGAAACCTACACTGAGAATGATTCAAGACAACGTGCATGCCCCAATTAAAAAAAAAAAGGCAGCTAGAGGGTTTCCATTCCTGTTTTATATGCTTTAAAGCTCAACTCTTGTCAGTTCTCTGACATCCAAATGGGTAACCAGATTGCTTCCAAATTTGGTGTGCCTCATGGAGGCAGGGGGCAGCGTTAGTGATCCAAAATCTGGGGCCGTTTGCCCAGAGTATTCTAAGTTATAGGCCCTTGCCAAAAATCAGTTCCCTTCCACTCCCTTGTACTGTTAAACTGAGAAGTACAAATGACTAGATCAGTGGTTCTCAACTTATTTACCACTATGGGCCACATATGCAGCTCTCAAGTGTTATGTGGGCCATCCACACTATATATATTATACCTTTGTGGCCCTGAGGATGTCATATGGGCTGCAAGCACCCCACGGGTTGAGAACCACTGAATTAGATGAATCACAGAGCACATTGAGATTGTTAGTTATGAACTTGCCCTTCAATTAACAGAACTAAGGATAAGTTTCTTACAAGCTACCACCTAAGACATCCTCAGCCATGAAGACCGATGCAAAGAATTAATCTACAGTAGTTTCTCCGCAATAGCCTTATTGTCCTTGAGTGCTCTTTTGCCATCTTGATCAGCCAGTGGTCCCTTTGGTTGTTTTAGGAAGTTTCCTGCTTGTGATGTACTTAATTTTTTTATATTTGGCTAGCTGTTCTTCAAATTGTTTTTTGGCCTGCCTAATTATATTTTTACTCTTTGTTTGCCAGAGTTTATGCTCCTTTCTATTTTCCTCACTAGGATTCAACTTCCACTTTTTAAAGGCTTTTTTGCCTCTCACTGCTTGCTTTACTTTGTTGTTTAGCCATGGTAGCACTTTTTTGGTTCTCTTACTGTGTTTTTTTTTTTAGTTTGGGGTATATGTTTAAGTTGAGCCTCTATTATGGTGTCTTTAAAAAGTTTCCATGCAACTCACAGGGATTTCACTTTTGGTGCTGTACCCTTTAATTTCTGTTTAACTAGCTTCCTCATTTTTGTGTAGCCCCCTTTCTGAAATTAAATGCTACAGTGTTAGGCTGCTGTGGTGTTTTCCCCATCACAAGGATGTTACATTTAATTATATTATGGTCGCTATTACCAAGCAGTCCAGCTATATTCACCTCTTGGACCAGATCCTGTCCTCCACTTAGGACTAAATCAAGAATTGCCTCTCCTCTGGTGGGTTCCAGGACTAGCTGCTCCAAGAAGCAGTCATTTAAGGTGTCAAGAAACTTTCTCTCTGCATCCCTTCCTGAGGTGACATGTACCCCTTCAGTATGGGGATAGTTGAAATCCCCCATTATTATTGAGTTTTTAATTTTAATAGCCTCTCTAATCTCCCTGAGCATTTCACAGTCACTATCACCATCCAGGTCAGGTGCTCGGTAATATATCCCTACTGCTATATGCTGCTTATTCAAGGTTGGGATTACTATCCATAGAGATTCTATGGTACAGTTTGGTTCATTTAAGATTTTTACTTCAGTTGATTCTATGCTTTTTTTCACATATAGTGCCACGCCCCCACCAGCACGACCTGTTCTGTCCTTCTGATATATTTTATACCCTAGTATTATCGTGTCCCATTGATTATCCTCATTCCAAGGCATCATTCTGTGATGCCTGTCATATCAATATCCTTATTTAATATAAGGTACTCTAGTTCACCCATCTTATTAGACATCTAGCATAGGTATATAAGCACTTAAACTTGTCACTTTTTAGCTGTCTGCCATTACATGATGTAATTGAATGGAACTTTTTTTCATTTAACTCTTTCTAATCAGATCTTACCTGTTTTTTATCAGCTTTCATTCTTTCTTCCTTACTAGGTCATAGAGAAACTCCATTAATAGATCCTCCCCTAAGAGATGTCTCTATCTGAACCATGTGCTCCTCTGCACCTGTCGGCTTTCCCCTAGACTTTAGTTTAAAAACTGCTCAATGACCCTTTTAATTTTAAGTGCCAGCAATCTAGTTTCATTTTGTTTTAGGTGGAGCCCATCCTTCCTGCATACTTTCCTCCTTTCCCAAAAGTTTCCCCAGTTCCTAATAAATCAAACCCCTTCTCCCTACACCACTGTCTCATCCATGCATTGAGACCCTACAGTTCTGCCAGTCTAACTGGCCCTGCACCTGGAACTGGAAGCATTTCAGAGAATGGAGGTTCTGGACTTCAATCTCTTACCTAGCAGCCTAAATTTGGCCTCCAGGACATCTCTCCTATCCTTTCCTATGTCATTGGTACCTACATGTATCACAACCACTGGCTCCTCCCCAGCACTACACAGTCTATCTAGATGTCTCAAGAGATCCACAACCTTCGCACCAGGCAGGCAAGTCACCATGCAGTTCTTCTGGTCATCACAAACCCAGCTATCTATGTTTCTAATGATCAAATTGCACATTACTAATACTTATCTCTTCCTAATAACTGGAATTCCCTCCCCCAGAGAGAGATCCTCACTGTGAGAGGATACCACATCATCATCTGGAAGGAGGGTCCCAAATATGGGATCATTTTCCTCTGCTGCGGTTGGATGTTCTCCTTTCCTGAGATTTACATTCTTCCCAACAGCATAGAGGCTGTCAGACCAGGGATGGGACTGTTCTACTGTGTCCCGGAAAGTCTCATCTATGTACCTCTCTGTCTCCCTTAGCTTCTCCAGTTCAGCCACCATAGTCTCCAAAGCCTGTACATAGTCTTTTGAGGGCCAGGAACTCCTTGCACTGAATGCACACATATGCCACCTGCCCATAGGGCAGGAAATCATACATGCTGCATTGGGTGCAATAAACTGGATAGCCCCCACTCTGTTGCTGGACTTCTGCCTGAATTCTCTTTTTACGCCTGAAGCTTGTTGCTTTATTGCTGTTTTGTTTTTAATCACAGGGTGTTTTTAGCTTTAAGGTTAAAGAATGTTAAATTTATCTAGACACTCCTCTCACACACTTCCCCTCTAAACTGCCTCGCAGAACTCCCGTTAGCCACTCCTGTTTCCTAGCTCCTCTGGTCACTTAGGATCAGACATTTTAAAGCCCTGGTCTTCCCGAGTAGCCTACCCCCTGGTTAAGGATTGATGGGTGCTAAAGAGCTTAGGGCATGGCCACACTTGCAGATGTAGAGCACTGTGAGTTAAACCAGCCTTTGGAGAGCGCATTAGGGAAAGCGCTGCAGGCTGTCCACACTGACAGCTGCAAAGCACACTGGCATGGCCACATTTGTGGCACTTGCAGTGGCATTGGGAGCAGTGCATTATGGGTAGCTATTCCACAGAGAACCTCTTCCCACTGTGGCTTGTGGGAAGGGGGCATGGAGTGCAGGGCACTCTGGGTCCCGTCCCAACGCCCCGTGATGCATCGGTTCACATCCCAGCATTCCCTTTGCTTCCATCTACATTTGGTACCATCTTTCAACGTTTTTTGTATTGAACACTCTGTCTTCCTTTTCGGTCTGCAGGAATGGAGCCCGAACTGCTGAGGAGTATGCCGATGAGTCTTGCCAGCACGTCACGTTTGGCAGTCAAGTTTTTCCTTATGATCCAAAGTGACAGTGAGAGCCGACAACTCGAGTAACGCATATGACACAAATTTGCTTGTGGCATTCACGGATATGCTCACCACCTTGGAACGCTGCTTTTGGGCTTGGGAAACAAGCACTGAGTGGTGGGATCACATCGTCATGCAAGCCTGGGATGACAAGCAGTGGCTGCAGAACTTTTGGATGAGAAAAGCCACTTTCATGGGACTGTGTGAGGAGCTCGCCCCCAACCGTGGCACAAGAACATGAGATTGAGAGCTGCCCTGACAGTGGAGAAGTAGGCAGCTATTGCAATCTGGAAGCCGACGAAGCTATGACCCCTTGTTGCAGGTGGTTTTATTTTGTCATCAGGAGAGCTTTCTACGGGCAACAAAGAGCAGCTACACTGCGTACCTTACAACAATGCGGTTGTAGCAGCACAGCTGCGCCACTGTAAGGTACATAGTGTAGACATAGCGTTAGGCACCCCCACTTCCCCAGTTCCCAGGGCTTGGAGCAAAAGATGCACCTACCACTACCCAGTTCCTAGGGCTCAGGGTGTAATCTTTTGTGGGCCTGCAGGTCCTTTTACCAGTGAAAGAGTCTTACACAGTAATATACTTAACTTCTATTTATTAACAGTTACCAAAACACAATATACTTGCTAAGCATACAATGCTCAACACTCCCAATAAGGCAGACAAACTTTTCTTGATGGCTAGTTAAGATTAGATCGTCCTGGGCTTCAGCTTCTGCACAGTATGATTGGCAGGACGTTGAGGTCTGGTGACTCTGATCTTGGGCTGTGTCCTGGAGTTAGGTTCCAAAGAATTTCCTTTTGGACCCATTTATATAGTTAACACTTGGGTCCTACTTAACCAATCATTTTAAACTGAAGTACTACAAAACTATTTTTCACCAATCCTAGCCCATTATGAAACAATTCTTTAACCAATCGGACCCCACCACCTTAGTTGATTTGTTTTTGTCAAAATTTAAATCAAAGAACAGACAGTGATAACTATAGGTAACAAATGAAAGTATTACAAATTAAAGAACATACAAAAGCAATCAATCGTATCTTTTCAGCCAAAACTTCCGGGAAGTGGTTTTGCCAAAAAGAGTGCTACCTTGCAAAGTTCCGTTTACACATTTTAAGATTTGTCTGTTTGGTCACTATTGGTGCTATTAGGGCAGAAATGCTTCTTAACAACCCATTATTATATTATATTATTTTGGTGCAATTTAGATGGGACATCATGTGACTCCCTGCTTCTTAGCTCATGGCTGCTGCTGCTTACTGCAGAAAGCCCTTCAGTTGCAACAATCATTCTATATCTGACCTCTCAGTTCTCATATCAAAGGAAACCTGCAAAACCCCTTGAATAGATGAGCCTGGGAGCTTAAATTCATAACTTAGCTAGACACTAAAAATTATGGACACTTTGTAACCCACTAACGCTCTTCTGTCCTATGACTGCAGAGGTGTTAACTGCACACTTCACTTTGAATAGTCTCTTTGCAACGTGTTAACTCCTTGTCTGCTCCACTGAAGGCAAGTCTACACTTAAAAAGCTGCATTGGTGCAGCTGCACCACTGTAGTGCTTTAATGAAGACACTCAAAGCCAGTGGTTTTCCAAACATTTTTTCTAGCAATCTAATTGAAAAGAAAACTGTTAATACCCATGACCCAAGAGAGTTGGGGATAAGGGGTAAGGGGTTGGAGGGGCTCAGGGCTGGGGCAGAGGATTGGGACACAGGCTTACCTCAGGTGGCAGCGCAGTGGGGGTGCTAAGGCAGGCTTTCTGCCTGTCCTGGCACCATGCTGCACCCTGGAAGTGGCCAACAGCAGGTCTGGCTGCTGGGCAGAGGTACGCAAGCGGATCTGTGTGGCCCTTGCCCGCAGGCATTGGCGCCCCCCCTCCCCCCGGTGCTCGAGGCGGGAGCAGTGCAGAGCCCCGTGGCCCCACTGTGAAGGAGCTGGACCTGCTGCAGGCCACTTCTGGGGTGCAGCGTGGTATCAGAGCAGGAAGGGACTAGCCTGCCTTAGCCGGGCAGCACTGCTGATGGGACTTTTAACAGCCAGGTCGGCTGTGCTGACCAGAGCTGCCGCGACACAGTGCCTTACATTCCACAACCCAGTACTGGGTCATTTCCCACAGTATGAAAACCACTGCTCTAAGCTAACAGGAGAGAGCTCTCCTGTCGGTGTAGTTAATCCACCACCACACTGACATAATGCTGTCTACATGGGGGGTTAAGTTGGTATAACTATGTTGCTCAGGGATATGAAAATGTGGATTTTCATACCCCTGAGCAACATAGTTATACAGATAGAAGTCTGTAGTGTAGACCAGACCTGCATACCTTTGCCTGACCTCAAGAAGAGCTCTGTATAAGCGCAAAAGCTTGCCTCTTTCACCAACAGAAGCTGGTCCAATAAACAATATTACATCACCCACCTTGCCCCTCTAATATGCTGGGACCAACATGGCAACAGCAACACTGCAAGTGATAACTAATTGACACATATGAGAATTATTGTGAAGTAAGTGGGTAATAAACCAAATTAGCAGTGGGAACCATCAAGAGAAGTCGGGTTAAAAATACAGATAAGGAAAAGATGTGAAAACCATTAGAAATATGCGCAAGATAAAGTGGGTGTTAACATAACACAACAGGCATGAGTGTTCAGAGATGCCATGATAACGAATACATACTGACTCTTGGGTATCTCCACGAAGGATGGTGTAACGCAGGGATTCACAACCTTTGGCATGTGGCTTGCCACGGTAAGCACCCTGGCGGGCTGGCCCCATTTGTTTACCTGCCACGTCCGAGGTTTGGCCGATTGTGGCTCCTACTGGCTGTGGCTCACCGTCCCAGGACAATGGGGGCTGCGGGAAGTGGCGTGGGCCGAGGGATGTGCTGACCTCCATTTCCTGCCAGTGGGAGCAGTGATCAGCCAAACCTGTGGACGCGGCAGGTAAACAAACCAGCCCGGCCCACCAGGGTGCTTACCCTGGCGAGCCACGTGCCAAAGGTTGCCGATCCTTGGTGTAAGTAATGCAAGCACTGGACATCTGACAGTATCTTTCTATTTTTTGCTCTATTGCAGTGTGCGTATTTTAGAGAGCTGGAGCACATGATTTATGAGGAGAGGCTGAGGGAACTGGGATTTAGTCTACAGAAGAGAACAGGGGGATTTGATAGCTGCTTTCAACTACCTGAAAGGGGATTCCAAAGAGGATGGATGTAGACTGTTCAGTGGTACCAGATAACAGAACAAGGAATAATGGCCTCAAAGTGCAGTGGGGGAGGTTTAGGCTGGATATTAGAAAAATCTTTTTCACTAGGAGGGTGGTGAAGCACTGGAATGGGTTACCTAGGGAGGTGGTGGAATCTCTTTCCTTAGAGGTTTTTAAGGTCAGGCTTGACAAAGCCCTGGCTGGGATGATTTAGTTGGGGATTGGCCCTGCTTTGAGCAGGAGGCTGGAGTAGATGATCTCCTGAGATCCCTTCCAACCCTCATAGTCTATGATTTTTGCCTGGCTAGCTAATAAAACGAGTATGTAATCAAAGAGTAGTGTGATATCCCTGCTGTGTATTTTGGGATCCTCATTCTGATGACAAGTTCTCTACAGTAGCTGATCTTGGGGCTGACCCCTCCCAGACCACTATATTTTAAATCTGGGGAGATTAACAGATTAAGCTACATACTACCAAGGAAACTGGAGGACTCTCTCATGAGGTCTCCAAATTAAGACTGGATGCCTTTCTGTAAGATACACTTTAGTCAAGTTATTGGGCTCTGTAACCAAGTGAAATTTAATGGCCTGTGATTTACAAGGGGTTAGACTAGATCAGGGATCGGCAACCTTTGGCACGTGGCTCGCCAGGGGAAAGCACCCTAGCGGCCGCTCCCTCGGCCTGTGCTGTTTCCCACAGCCCCCATTGGTCTGGGATGGCGTACCGCGGCCAATGGGAGCCACAATCAGCCGAACCTGAGGATGCGGCAGGTAAACATATGGGCCCAACCCGCCAGGGGTCTTACCCTGGTGAGCCGCGTGCCAAAGGTTGCCGATCCCTGCACTAGATGATCTAATGGTCCCTTCTAGCCTTAACTTCTATGAACTAGGAACATCGTCAAAGCACTATACAACAGTGTTAAAAACCATATTCAAACCACACTGGGTTTCTGTTTAATACATTTCAGTTTACATCACTTGCTGTATTTGTAGTGTGAAGTGGGTTTTACAGCAGGGATTGAAAATCATACTGTTCCAAGATCTAAGACTGGCCACATTCGGTCCCAGACCAATGCTCAAGCACTGCTGCTGCTGTGAGTGCCCAGTGACTGGTTTAAGGTCTAATATATCTCAGGTCTTGAAGGCAAGAAAGCTGAAATGTGACATGCAAATAATTAAATTCAATTTCTTTTTAAACTATGTTAATGACAAAAAAGTAAAAAGTTATGTTTACTGCACTGAGTTTGGTTAATATTATGGAACAAATCCTCAAGGGACTTCAGTTATTTATGTGAAAGTTAACTGAGTAACCAATAAGAGACTAAGTATATTATTCAGAGAGGCAGACAGTTACATCCTTTGAGGGAGAGAGATAATGTAACTACATATACTTGAGCCTGAGAGGCAAGGCCATTGCCTCCTTCACAATACCAGCAGTTCTTCTTTATTCCATATGAATTTGAAATGCAACATTAAAACTACTAATTTAAGTAGGTACTCACTGGGAGTGGGATTTCAAAGCAGTCGAAGGACAAAGGTAATTAGTCAGTTTTACTATTAGTCTCGATTCTAAACGGTGCCGAACATCCTCAATTCCCACTGAAATTAATGGGAGTTGTGACTGCTCAGCATCTGTACTTTAAATTAGCTTTATCAACAATATTGTATTACTTCCCAGTAGTCAACTAGAGTCCTGTTGACACTATTGGTCCACCATTGCTATCACCATGAATTTTCAGATTTAAATAGCTGAAATCATGAAATGTACTATTTAAAAAATCCTATTACTGTGAAATTGACCCAAATGGACCGTGAATTTGGTAGGGCCCTAGACAGTCATTTATTGCACTGTTTTTTAAAAAATGGTCGTGCAAGAATCAAAGTTGGGAGGTTTTTTGTTTATGAATCAGATCACTTCTGAGAATGGAAATGACTCTTCCAATTCCTTGTTCTGTTTGCAACACGATTACTTTATCTCTGTGGACAACAAAGAATCATGCTAAAACTTTAGCCTTTCACTTCTGGAAATGAAGATTTTATATACTGTCTTAGATGACAAGTCAAAGTATTTGGTACTCTTAACTGTATCCTTAGTGAACATTCATCCAAAAAAAGTTTAATATAGACAGGGCCTTAGATGAAGAGACTTGAACTGCTACATAACCTCCAGATCATCTCTCTCTAAGCCTTCATATCATTAGTTAATGACTGCTTTTTCCTTTGGAGTTCATAATCTTTTACAGTTTCGGCCAATCTCATTACTTCAATGCTCTTCCCTCCAAGGTGGATGTTTCTGAATGTTGTTAAAGTATCTACATCAGTGACTTCCAAATTATCATGCTATTTCAAGATCTTCTAAACATCTTGTTGCTAACTTCTACTACAGTAGCCTCAGCTTGAGACTGATGTGTACTATGAGTTTTTAAACTTGTCAACAGTCTCATAGAACCCAGGCCTAACTTTCCTGATGCTCATACGTATATGTTGACACTCAAGAGGCATACTATCACCAGCTGACGTTGATGAGCTGGCAGTCCACGTAGAATATGGACGCTTTCTTTTCCCCTTAGATGAAAAATCTGGAACACCTTCATCCTCCTCCTCTTCTACAACATATGATTTATTTACACTCGCACTGTCATCTGACTTCTCATCGGTTTTGTAAGTCTCTTCTTTGACTTCACTTGCTTCTTTTTTTCCTGCAATTTTTCTCAAGTGCTCCAGGCACTGCAGTTTTCTTCTTTCCATCATCTTAATTTCTTTCTTGTCCATGAAATCTTTATGGTACATTTTTCTCTCACTTCTTTGGTTTTCAAGAAATTTCCACTCAACGTCTGTCATTTTTATACCACTGTATTGTTCCAGCTCATTTCTTATTACGGTGTCTGTACAAAATATGTCAAAGAGCTGTTCTGCACTCCTGTTGAATGTGTCTGCCTTCTCTGTAAATGACTGATTTTGTCTCTGCTTTCTCGTTTGATAGAGTTTTGTGAATTCTTCATACATTTTGAGAATATTCTTCTTTATATTTTCTGTTGCTATGGTGTGTAAGTTGCAAAACAACCAATGTTCCTGCAGAAGTTCAGCAAGCAATTGGGCTGCATCTTCTTTTGACCGTTGTGCTTGCCCAGCTCTTTTGGGTTGCAACAGATACAACATGTTCTGAATGACATCCTTATTTGTAGGCAGAATTCCTTGGGAAAATTCTGATGACTCTATATAGTCAACGTTTCCGAGAGTTTTCTTTGCTTTAGACCCCGTATCCAACGATTCCATCACTACTTTCTTATCGTCTTGTAATTTCAACAACCTGAAAGTAAGATGAAACTCAAAATTAGAATTTCTGCAGCAAGAACAAACATCAGAACAGTCTGAGAAAAGGACAAAGTTTACAAGACATTCTAAGATATTACTGAATACACAGATACTGTTGGATATCTGCTCCCTTAGATCAGTCTGTCTAGATGTCCGCACAATGAAACTGTCCTGCTGGTCTGTTTAACTTCTTTAAATAACGTTATTATTTATTATTTGGTTAGTTTTGTCACTTTTTTGACTGAATTTCTTAAATATTAGCTTTTCAATATTACAAATGCTCAATCCACTGTGCTTCAACTTTTGAAACACAAAGAAAGAGTGCGTCCACACTAGCCACTCTGAAACAGTCTAAGCTTTACCCTGCATCCACACTGGGGCTGCCTTAAACTGATGCAGGTGTAGTGGATGGGCTGTTATCTCAAAGAAGATCCAACCTCCTTACCTCACTCTTTAAAATGCATCCTGGACACATTATCCCAAAACTACCCATAAAATATCCAATCCCCCTATACAGCTCAAAATACTCACAGGATCAGGTGCGGAGTACTCTAAAGTGACACTGTTGAATCCTTTGCGAAAAATTGTTCATCGTCATCAAAAGACGATGTTGCTCTGTTGGACCTGAACTGCTCTGACAAAGCAGAGCCCTAATGAGGGATGGTTGGCACTTTATTTTGGCCCTGGGGGGCCCAATGGAGGGGGTGAGGCTGCTGTCAATGGAATTCAAGCATCTGCATTATTTGGTTCATCAGCTATAAATCATGATTTGGCACCTGTACTAGCAGCTGGTGAGCCACAGTTGGCTCAGTTTGCGACATCTGGTGGCCAGGACAAGGGGTATGACAGAAGTGGGGGCAGGGCATTTCAGGGATGAGGATTAATGGGGTGGTTCATGGGCAGAGGGGAACATTTAACAGGAGGCCATTGCTAGGAGGTGGACCCCAAAGGGAAACGTGTCTATGCAGGAAACATTAGCTGAGCATTTGGAGGGAGTAAATCATGAGTGGGGCACCATTTCTGAGGAGGGGACTCTGAGGAAGTAGCAGTTTGAAAGGGGACTCTTAGCTGGCAAACTGAGGTGGTCCACTGGCTGAAGGGCTGTCAGCTCTAAGCGGTCAGTCAGTAATGCACAATTGTGCCATGTACACACTGGATTGATCTCCAATTGACTGAAGTATTATCCCTAAAAATTTCAGAGTGAGCACTAATTGTTACATAACACTGCTTGAAGCACCTTGTGTCCATGTACAAAAGTGCTTTTCATTTGATTAAGAAGGAACAATCTACATTAACCCTGGTACATTTTTCTAAAGGTGACAAAACCTGTGTATGGGATAGGGTTGCCAATTTTCTACTCACACAAAACCAAAAAGCCTTGCCCCACCCCCTGCCCCGCCCCTCTTCCAAGGCTTCACTCCTGCTCACACCATCCCCCCTCCCTTGGTTGCTCACTCTCCCTACCCTCACTCACTGGCTCATTTTTACTGGGCTGGGTCAGTGAGTTGGGCTGTGGGCTCCATCTGAGGATGCAGGCTCTGGGGTGGGGCCGGGGATGAGGGATTTGGAGCGCAGGAGGGGGGTCCAGGCTGGTGAGGGAGGGAGCCACAGGGTTCAGAATATGGGAGGGGGCTCTGGGCTGAGGCAGGGGGTTGAGGTGTGGAAGGAGATAGGGGCTCTGGGCTGAGGGTGCAGGTTCCAGGGTGGAGCCAGAAATGAGGGGTTCAGGGTGTGAGAGGGGGCTTCGGGCTGGGGTGCAGTGGGGGTGTGGGCTCTGGCTGGGGATTTAGGGTGCAGGTCATAGACTTTAGCTGATCATAGTGGTCCCTTCTGACCTTAGTCTGACCTGCACAACGCAGGCCACAGAATCTAACCCACCCACTCCCACGACAAACCCCTAACCTATGTTTGAGCCACTGAAGTCCTCAAATCATGGTTTAAAGACTTCAAAGTGCAGAGAATTCTCCAGCAAGTGACCCATGTCCCATGCTGCAGAGGAAAGCGAAAAATCCCCAGGGCCTCTGCCAATCTGCCCTGGAGGAAAATTCCTTCTCAACCCCAAATATGGCAATCAGTTAAACCCTGAGCACGTGGGCAAGGCTCACCAGCCAGACACCCAGCAAAGAATTCTCTGTAGTAACTCAGATCCCACCCCATCTAACATCCCATCACAAGCCATTGAGCATATTTACCACTAATAGTCAAAGATCAATTAATTGCCAAAATTAGGCTCTCCCATCATACCATCCCCTCCATAAACTTATCAAGCTTAGTCTTGAAGCCAAATAGGTCTTCCGCCCCCACTACTCCCCTTGGAAGGCTGTTCCAGAACTTCACTCCTCTGATGGTTAGAAACCCTGTGTCTAATTTCAAGTCTAAACTTCCTGATGGCCAGCTTATATCCATTTGTTCTTGCGTCAACATTGGTGCTTAACTTAAATAACTCCTCTCCCTCCCTGGTATTTATCCCTCTGATGTATTTATAAAGACCAATCATATCCCCCTTCAGCCTTCTTCTGATTAGGCTAAACAAGCCAAGCTCTCTGAGTCTCCTTTCATAAGAAAGGTTTTCCATTCCTCGGATCATCCTAGTAGCCCTTCTCTGTACCTGTTTCAGTTTGAATTCATCCTTCTTAAACACAGGAGACCAGAACAGCACACAGTATTCCAGATGAGGTCTCACTAGTGCCAGATGGGAGCTCCAGGCTGGGATCAAAGGCAGGAAGGGGATCAGGGCTGGGCAGGGATGCAGGGGGGTCAGGAGTACAGGGTCTGGGCAGCACTTACCTCAGGCAGCTCCCAGAAGCAACAGCATGTTCCCCCTCCGGCTCCTATGCAGAGGTATGGCCAGGCAGCTCTGTGCATTGCCCCATCCACAGGCACCGCCCTCGCAGCTCCCATTGGTCATTGTTCCTAGCTGGGAACTGGCGCCTGGGTGAGTGCAGCTTACGGAGCCCATTGGCTACCCCTATGTCTAGGAGCCAGAGAGAGAACATGCCGCTGCTTCTGGGAGCCGCACGGAGCTGCGGCAGGCAGGGACTCTGCTGCGCCGCTGACTGGACTTTTAACAGCCCAGTCGGCAGGGTCCCTTTTCAACTAGGCATTCTGGTTGAAAACCACACACCTAGCAACCCTAGTGTGGAGGCTGGGAGGGAAGAGAGAAGGGGTCAACTGCCCTGGGGTTGGTGGAACCAGGAGTGTAAATAGGACCCCTCTCACTACACAAACATTGTTAGCAACTACTGCCATTTTAGTGCAAATTTTGTGCTTTTTGATGTCCACAAAGCCCCAGCTCCTGGACTCTGGTGATTCCAGGAGAACCTGCATTCATTACACACCAAGAACCGTTGTAGAGTGCAACACGCAGAGAAAATCTGCCAGGGGGAAACAACCCCATTTGCTACTAACATCCATCTCCTGACTTCAGACACCTGGGAACTGGCCCTAGCGGAGACCGGTCGCGCAAGGAGCAGCAAGGCCCAGGGCTCCTGGAGGCGGGACTCAGGGCAGCCCCATGACCCTGCCATCCAAAACCTGCCCAGCGCAGCCCTGACACCTCCCCCGGCTGCTCAGCCCGGACCCCGGAGGAACCTGGGGGCTCGAACTGTCACAGCCCCCGAGGTTCCTAGGCCCGAGCCGTGTGTCCCCGACCCACCCCGGTCCAGCCCCTCAGCGGATCTCACCGCCATCTTGGAGGGGGCCCTGTGGAGTTTGCGCAGCTCTGGGGAGAGCGAGCCGAGAGCAGGGTTACCTGCGCCATCTTGGAGAGGGGCAGCGCGGGAGCTGCAGCGCGTCCTTCCGGGAGTTCCGTCCTCCAGCCGGCCTGGCCTGGCCTCTCCGTGGCCTAAACCGGAACTGCCTCTCTTGCTGCGTCTCCGCCTATAGCGTCTGCCCGGCTTGTCTTTCCGCCCGCCCGACTCTATGACCGGGCTGGATAGAGCCGCTCGTCCAACGTGCGCGAGTAATAACGGCCTCCTGCAGCACCGCCTGCGATCAGCTCGGCCCAGCCTTCGGCGGGGGTGCAGGTAAGGGGGAGAGCAGCGCCTGCCTCTAGACAAGGCGATGATTGGTCGGTGCCTGGGTATTAACTGTTGGTAACCAATGGCCACTCCCCAGGCACTGACCAATCAACTCACCGTTGAGTTGATTGGTCAGTGCCTGGGTATTAGTACAAGTAACCAATGGCTGAAGGACAAAGAGCTGATTGGTTGCTGTTTGGGTATTAATAATTGGTAACCGATTACTGCAGCCTAAGGGTCAGTGTGCTGATTGGCCCGCGGCTGAGTATTAGTTCTGGTAACCAATGGCTGGCCTCTGAAGCATTGGGTGGGCGGGTTCCAGTAGTACCTGCTGATGAACCAGTGTTGAGCTGGTGTCTAATGGAGCAGGTGGGTGGGAGGAGTTGAACTGAATGAATTGCCCCTGAGCTGGGACCTGGGTACGGTGACCAGACCTCCCGAATTTATCAGGACTGTCCCGATATTTACTTGTTTGTCCCATGTCCTGACCGAACATCAGTCGAGATGCAAATTGTCCCGATATTTTGCCCTCCGGTGCATAGGCAGAAGAGTCTCAAGCCCCCCTGCCGCAACTCCACCCCGGCCTCCCCCCAACACTGCCCCTCCTCCCATTGGATTCCTCCCCAAATCCCTGCCCCATCCCCCAGCTCTGCCCCCTCACTGCCCTACTGGATCTCTCGCCCAACCCCGCCGCCTCACTGCCGTATTGGATCTCTCCCCAAATCCCCGCCCTGGGCCCGCTTCTTCCCCAATCATTCCTCCTCTTCACGCCTCCCTCCCTCCCAGGCTTGCCCGAATCAGCTGTGTGGCAGCGCAAGCACTGGAGGGAGAGGGGAGAAGCAGGACGCGGCAGCCAGCTCAGGGGAGGTGGAGGCAGAGTGAAGGTGAGCTGGGGCGGGGGGGGGGGGCGGCGAGGCAGGGAGCTGCTGGTGGGTGCTGAGCCCTCACCAATTTTTCCTATGCTCTGGCGGCTCTTGTTTTTGTTTTTGTTTTTCCTTGGCTGCCAGATCTTGATGGTTTTTTTGTTTGTTTTTGTTGTTGTTGTTGCTCCTCTGGTACTCACTCCCCCCCTTCCCGCCCTGCGTCCCCATATTTCAAATCTCTCATCTGGTCACTCTAGCCTAGACCAAGGACTTGCTCCTTCAGGTCTTTACAATAGGCTCAGCTGGGCACATGCAGCTCTCCCTCACTACACTGTGCTCAGACCCGGTCAAAGGGCAGGATTTAACCACTGGTAGTCATATGGCTCATTGCAGCAGCAATAGCAGTTGTTGGTATCAGCATAGGCGCCGACTCCGTGGGTGCTCTGGGGCTGACTCTGGCGCCGACTCCGTGGGTGCACTGTTCCTATTTAACATGTGAGCAATCAGAGAGTTCTCGTCTGATCAGGGCTGTCAAACGACTGAAAGAAATGACCACATTCGCAAGATTAAAAAAATAGTTACAATTAATTGCTGCTTTAATTGCACTGTTAAACAATAATAGAATACCAAGGTAAGTTTATTATAAATATTTTGGATGTTTTACTACATTTTCAGATATATTGATTTTAATTACAACATGGAATACAAAGTGTACAGTGCTCTCTTTATACTATTATTTTTTATTACAAATATTTGCACTGTAAAAAATAAAAGAAATAGTATTAAGGTTTAAGAATCTGAAGTGCCTTCCAAAATCTGAGAGAGACGAGGTGTGGAATATATTGTCAGAAGTCTTAAAAGAGCAACACTCCAATGCAGAAAATAAAGAACCCAAATCATCAAAAAAGAAAATCAACCTGTTGGTGGCATCTGACTCAGAGGATGAAAATGAAGGTGCGGAAGTCCACACTGCTTTGGATTGTCATCAGCATGGAATCATGTCCTCTAGAATGGTGGTCGAAGCATGAAGGGGTATGGGCGGTGGATATAATAGGCCAGAGGAGGCTCAGCCTCCTATGGTGCTGCTGCAGCTGCTGGGCAGAAGTGCCATGTGAACTGTTCTCATTTTCAGATGACATTGTAAATCAGAAGCAGGCAGTGTTATTTCCTGTAAATGTATATAAACTTGTTTGTTTAGTGATTGGCTGAACAAGAAATAGACTGACTGGACTTTTAGGCTACAAAGTTTTCCAATGTTTTGTTTTTGAGTGCAGTTATGTTAAAAACAAACAAAAAACTTGCATTTGTAAGTTTCATTTTTTACATAAAAAATTTCATTATAATACTTATATCAGGTGAATTGAAAAATACTACTTTTTATCTTTTTTTACAGTGCAAATGTTTGTAATAAAATAATAATATAAAGTGAGCACTGGGCATTTTGTAATTGAAATCAGTATATTTGAAAATGTAGAAAAACATCCACAAATATTTATAATAAATTTAAATTGGTATTGTATTATTGTTTAACAGTGCAATTAAAACTGCGAGGAGCCACCGCTCTCCAGCTGCCCAGCTCTGAAGACAGCGCTGCCACCAGCAGCAGCACAGAAGTAAGGGTAGCAGTACCACAATTCCCCTACAATAACCTTGTGACTCCCCCCACCTCCCTCCCAACTTCTTTTTGGGTCAGGACTAGGATGACCAGGTGTCCGGTTTTCGAGCGGAAAACCCAGTCATAAAGGGACCCTGGCGGCTCCGGTCAGCACCTCTGACCAGGCTGTTAAAAGTCTGGTCAGCGGTGCTGCAACACTAAGGCAGGCTAGGCCCTACCTGTCCTGGGGCACCATGCTGCGCCCCAGAAGTGGCCAGCAGATCCAGCTTCTAGACGGGGAAGTCAAGGGGCTCCACGTGCTGCTCCCACTCTGAGCACTGGCTCCAGGGTCCCATTGGCTGGGAACTGGCCAATGGGAGCTGGGGAGGGGGGGCAGGGGCTGTGCCTGCGAACAAGAGCAGTGCGCGCCACGGAACCTCCTGCCCCTTCCTCCCCCACCTAGGAGACTGACCTGCTGGTCTCTTCTGGCGCGCAGCACAGAACCAGGACAGACAGGGACTAGCCTGCCTTAGCCCTGCTGCTCCACTGACTGGGAGCTGCCTGAGGTAAACCCAAGCCACTGACCCAGCCCTGAGCCCCCCCCAACCCGGAGCCCCCTCCTGCACCCCAAACCCCTCATCCCCAACCCCACCCCAGAGCCCACACCCCCAGCCCAGAGCCCTCACTCCCCCTGCACCCCAACCGCCTGCCCCACCCCAGAGCCCTCCCACATCCCAACCACCTGCCTGAACCCACAGCCCACTCCCACATTCTGAATCCCTTGGCCCCACCCCTCAGCCTGGAGCCCCTTCCTGCATCCCAGACTCCTCATCCCCATTCCCAACCCCACCTTGAAGTCCACATCCCCAGCCGCAGCCCTCACCCCCTCCAACACCCCAACTCCCTGCCCTCCTGCACTTGAATCCCTCATTTCTGGCCCCATTCCAGAGCCTGCACCCCCATTTAGAGTCCTCACAGCCTCTCGCACCCCACCCTTCTGCCGCAGCCCAGTGAAAGTGAGTGAGGGTGGGGGAGAGTGAGCCACCAAAGGAGGGGGAATGTAGTGAGCAGGGAGTGGGGCCTCAGGGAAGTAGCAGGAAGGTGTTCAGTTTTGTGCCAATAGGAAGTTGGCAACCCTAGTCAGGACCCCTACAATTAGAACACTACGAAATTTCAGATTTAAATAGCTGAAATCATGAAATGTACTATTTAAAAAATCCTATAACTGTGAAATTGATCAAAATGGACTGTGAATTTGGTAGGGTCCTACACATAGTCGTTTATCACACTGTTTTTTAAAAATGGCCAGGCAAAAATCAAAGTTGGAAGATTTTTTATTTATGAATCAGATCACTTCCGAGAATGGAAATGACTCTTCCATTCCTTGTTCTGTTTGCAACACGATTATGTTATCTCTGTGGACAACAAAGAATCGTGCTAAAACTTTAGCCTTTCACTTCTGGAAATGAAGTTTTTATATATTGTCTTAGATGACAAGTGAAAGTATTTGGTACTCTTAACTGTATGCTTAGTGAGCATTCATATCCTCACTCATTTTGCTTTAATCACTTCCTGTCTTAATACTGCCATTCCTCTTTTTTATATCCAAGTACACCTCAGTGAGCCCATGATATTATGGTGGCCAGACTATTCTCTTATTTTAAAAAACCCAGGATCACTCACTCTCTGATATCTCTTTCGGATTTGTCCCTTGAAGTGTTTAACTGGGCTTGGGACAGATTCAGCTGCTGCAGAAAGGAAGCTTTCATGTTTTAAAGAAAAAACTTCTGGTCCTTATTGGTTATGAACAGAACTTGCCAAACATGAACGAAGTGTAATAGTTCTCAAAGTGATCTTGGAATCTGCAGGCAGCCTGAATCAAAGCTCTGAGACGTGTGAACTGTCCCAGTCATCTCAGTGGCATTTTAACTCTTAAGACTGATGCCCCTTTAGCAGCCAGATTTTAAAACTTTGTAGGTGTGCAATTGCATGCTTAATTTGCACAATCACTGCAATTGCCTGCATCAAGAAATTGTAGACAAGTGAGTAGCCTGATAAACGAAGAACAGGTATACCAGATACTTTTAGGGTCACTGCTGTCGTATTTTCCTACTGAGTGATGCTGAATGCAACGGTAACTTTACTAACTAGAATCGGAAGTACATAAGACTCATATTCTATTCTAATCTTGGTACAAGCTTCCAGTTGTTATTGGTGAGAACTCTGCTGTAGACAGAGCAGTGTATGGCCCTTGTTGTGCAGACTTGGCTTACAGAGAATCCTTAAAAATATAGTTTAGCCTTCTGTATAGAATGAGCAGACATCCTTGTTTTGGTTGAACTCTGGTGCGTAGGTAGGTATTGCGCTGCCCTACACCACAGACAAGGCTGCTACAGAGTGAAGAATCAGTGGATCAAAGAGTTTGGTAGAAGGTCTCAAAGAATCGTGGGAAAGAATCACAACCACTTTAGGAGGTGAGCATATTTTCACAGATGATATAGGAGAGTTGTAGAATGAGAGGGAAAAGAGAGGTTTCCTGATAAAAACCTCCCCAGTCCTTTCTACTAGAGCATTCCTGAATATACACATCATGTGCAAAGTATAAACAGACCTCTGAACCCTTTTATTAACACTTCACTGGAAAGGAGAGGCATAAATAGTAGGCAGAAGTGTTACTGTAGAAATACGTTTACTAGGTTACTAGAGAGAGTCACCATTCAGCATTTCAGCATCTCGTCAAGAATTCAGTGATTACTGTAAGTTCGCCTAGAAACTAAAAAATGTTTAGGGAAGAATGATACAAACTGTAGACACTCGTGTTTTATGTAGAAATCATAATATGATCAGGAAACTCACATGTGTGTTTGTCAAGCTTAAACTTTTACTGTTCATACTGATATTGTATATAGAGTTCTGCAGAATGGAGGGGGACCAAGTGGAAAAAATGGTGCTAACAAAAGATGGGAGAAAAACTGTTGTGGATAAGGAGTGTGATGGGGAAGAAAATAAGTCAGTGGAAAGGTGAGTGAGTGGCTTCTCTGTTTTTCCTGGGTTGGAGGGGTAGAGGGAGAGAGAAAGCATTTTTATAAAACTTAGCAGGTTGAAATTTTTTGTGAGTTGCTGGGAAATCTATTCTTAAAATTCATAAGAACAGTAACAGGTCTTAGGCCTAGATATTCGTGCAGGTCATGATTAAGACTCAGCTCAAAATGTCTGACTTAAGATCCAGCTGTGATCTCTTCTGACATGATGATGACCAGGGCTGGGATCGCTCAGGTTTTTTTTGGAGGGGGGAGGTGATCATTATGCTCTAGTGCTATGATCTTATTTGAGAAGAGAGGAGAGTAATGCTTGCTCCACGTGAAGCCTGGTTAAAGCACTATTTTAGTGTAAAGAAGAACTGTGCTCTCTGATGAGTGGTAACATTCATTGTTTGATCCTGCTGACAGCTGACTTTCTTCCTCCTCTCCTATTCTATCTCTCTCTCTGCTTCCTTACCTACAGCAAGGTTTACATGGATTACAATGCAACCACCCCAATGGCACTAGAGGTGATCCAAACTGTAACAGAGGCCATGCATGAGGCCTGGGGTAACCCCAGCAGTTCTTACACAGCAGGTAAGAGCAGCTTGAAGGAAGGGAAAGAGGTAATCTCAGGAAGGAGAGGAGGAGTTGGGTTCACAGGCAGTCCTGATCATTATGAGTAGAACATTCCACTAGCCTCATAGGCACTGACTCTGTGGGTGATCCGGGGCAGGAGCACCCACAGGGAGAAATTGGTGGATGCTTAGCACCCACTGGCAGCTCCCCCCCCCCCAGCCCACCTCACCTCCTCCCCTGAGCGCACCACCATGTCCTGCTTCTCCCCTCTCCCTCCCAGCCTCGTATCACAAAACTTCACGAGGCAAGGGAGGGAGAGAGGAGGAGGGGGAATGCGGTGCACTTGGGAGAGGAGGCAGGGCTGAGGTGGGGATTTGAGGAGGGAGGGGGTGGAATTGGGGTGGGGCTGGGGGCGGGGAGATGCGAGCACCCACTGGCACCAACAAAAGTTGGCGCCTGTGACTAACTGGAAACCTCTTTGAGACTACTCATGTGCAAATGTTTGCAGGATTAAAGCCTATTATTGTAGCAAATTCATAGTTATAAATTTGAGCATATGCAGATGTGAATTTGAATGCATTCTAATGTATGTAAGATTTATGTTCACATCTGGCTAGTGGTACATGCTACATTGAAGCTTACAGCTAGGGACATCTGGAAGACAAGAATTCCATTTTGTGAAAAATTTCAACGTCTCGATATTTGCTTCCTTTCCAGTGCAGAATGAAACCAAGACTGTTCTAATTTTTTTGTGGCAGGACAAAAACAGAGGAGAGAATAGCCAGAATAGCGAAAAGCCTCCAAAGCAGGGATTTGACATAGGGTCTGCCACAACCCTGATAAGTACCCTAAACATCACGGTATTGGCTGTCTGGGGTGGGTTGGTTCTCTCTCTCTGGCTTTCATCAGAAATTCCATCCTGGACCTGAGAAACCTTCCTGTCACAATTGATATGCTTCCACGATAGGTTTCAGTTTTGATAAATCAGCATTTTCTGACAAAAAATCTGTTGTTGAAAAGTTTCTGACCAACTCTAATTGGAGCCATGCCAAATGTAAATATTCTGCCATTTTTTAGTTATTTGCCAACAAAAACTTAGAATGTAAACTTTTCAGGGTGGGAACTGCCTAGCACAATGGAGACCCTAGATGCTAATACAGTGCATATAATAATCATATTAATAATTAGTAATAAAGGCTGGACACTTTTTAAAAAGCTGGTGCAGAGTAATTTAACCCACTCCTCTAAATGGAAAAATGGCAGAGCTGATTGAATTCAATCACCCTAAAGAGAATTTCACCTTGAACTGAGGCCAAGAATGATGAGTTTCATATAAAAATTAAAGTTTTTGACAGTCTTTATGAACAATAGAAAAAAGAGTCATTAAAAAAAAAAAAGCTCACCTCAGAAGTCCAGGATTTTCAAAAATGAGTGCCTAAAGATAAGCTCCTAAATCTATATTTGGTTATCTAAATAAACATCCTGACTCTCAAAAAACAAAGAAAGAACAGTGCTTTCAGCAAGTCTCGTTGATGCTCAGCACTATTAAAAATCAGGCCACTTATTTCGGTGCCTTAATATGGACTTCAGAGTCTAAACTTTAGGCATCCACTTTTGAAAATCTTGGCCCCTAGCTACAGAGTTCATGACCCAGTGAAATTAATAAAAATAAACTTCTAAATAAAAGGAAACTTTCTTACTCTTTCAGATTGGCAAATCAGAGAGTTACAGCCTCTGTTTGGGTGTTCAGTGTTGGTGCTGTTAGGACACCCCTTAGTGAGAAATATTAAGTTCTGGAGGACATTTAAACTGCAGCTGAAAAAAACCAAACCAACTTTCAAGAAGACTCCCAGGGAAACAATTTCACCTACTATGCTAGCTGACTCTGACTCTGATACATTCTAGATACCTCCTTTGTCGTTTCTCTCCCTGCTCCTGTCTGCTAACTCATTCTGTTTGAACTGTGATCTATTTTTAGTTCGTTTATATTTTCAGCTGTTGAGCAACTGCACTGAACTTGCATAGGGTTGGGGGAAGAGCTTCCTCATAAGTCCCATGATGGATACATAGGCAAGTGCATGTATGAAAGGAATATGTCCGCAGAAAGAAGTACATGCAATTTCAGGAGACAATCCTTTCTTGCTGAGTGCAGGTTCTAACTGCAAATGATGGGGATTTCCTGTGTTTATGACTGGGAATCGTTTATGTCATCTGTATGAAAGTGATTTTTGTTTGCTATCACTGTCACCCAAGGACACTCTCTTCTAAACACTTTATTACTTCTTGACCTTTTAATCTTACAGAGAGAAAATCAAATAAATATGGAAAAGAATCCACCTCATACATTAAATCAAACATCTGTGGAAATACATTAAATACCTTTTAAACGAACCTCTAGTACAGGAATAAACATCCAGTGTTGCGTCCTTTCTACAGTTTTCTGCTGTAAATATGTAATAAACACAACTTGATCAACTGCATACATTGATCCTGCAGGTAGAAAGGCCAAGGAGATCATAAATAAAGCTCGGGAGAGCCTGGCCCAAATGGTGGGAGGAAGGCCCCAGGATATCATTTTCACCTCAGGGGGCACAGAGGTGAGTGCATGAATCCCAGCCTCATCCTCCCTGAACAGGACGAGTGCTTATATTGTGGTGTTTGAGAGAATAGAGAGTAACGGCTCCTCTACATGTGGTGATGCATCCTGCAGAGGGGTGGGGAGTGGCATACTTTCTTAAGTGCACTAAAATGCTCATTAATTGATCCATGTAGAAAGTGCTGGTGCACAATAATGGTTCCGTAGTACAGTTTAACATAGAAAATCAGGACATCTGATCACTCCAGAACAGGACTCGGCAACCTCTGGTACATGGCTTGCCCGGGTAAGTACCCTGGCTGGCTGAGCCAGTTTGTTTACCTGCCACGTCCGCAGGTTCAGCTGATCACAGCTGCCAATGGCCACGGTTCGCCGCTCCAGGCCAATGGGGGCTGCGGGAAGCAGCACGGGCCAAGGGTTGTGCTGGCCGTGGCTTCCCGCCACCCCCATTGACCTGGAGCAGCGAACCACAGCCAGTGGGAGCGGCGATCGGCCGAACCTGCAGATGCAGCAGGTAAACAAACTGGCCTGGCCCACCAGGGTGCTTACCCTGGTGAGCCGCATGCCAGAGGTTGCCGACTCCTGTTCTGAAGTGACCAGATGTCCCGATTTTTCTAGGGACAGTCCCGATATTCAACGTGTGAAAACTGTTACCCAGAGATGATGAGCACAAATGACTCCTCCTCTCACAGTCTGAAGATGATCCAACACCCCTGGTTAAAGGACCTGTTAGAGGAGTTCATTTCCCATTGACATTTTCAGTCTGCCCTAACGGTTATGTTTTCACAAAAAGCATTTTAAGCTGTTACTTGCATGCAGATAAATGAGAAATTGAAAGTAAGGGATTAGGTTATACCTTTGGTTATACCCTGCTCTGGCAGTCTCCCTCTTACCTCTCTGCAGGCAAATAATTTAGTTATCCACACGGCACTGAGGCATTTTAGAGAGAGTCGGGTGCTGGGACAGGATGGGCCTGGTGAGGATCACAAAAGGGCAGCCGGGGCCACTCCTCATTTCATTACATCTAATGTGGAACATGACTCGGTCCGTTTGCCATTGGAGCACCTTGTGAAAGAGCACATGGCAGGTGAGTACATTTGGATTGCAGGGGGTTACAGGGGAGTGTCATTGATATATACTCCCCATCTAAAGGCCCTCTGAGCTGCTTTTCACAGGTGCTTTTGTTTCAAAATAATAAATACAAGTCTCCTTTCTTTGCACACTGCACTTTTCCCAGTTCAGAAATGGAAGGTTCTGAATGAGGTGCTTGCAAAAGCAATCTCAACCAGCGTAATCACTGTAGTTATTTGTCAAATGATTGTGATCAAGGTCCTGCAGGGAACACAGAGTTTGAGGTACTGATGGTAGCACCAAGTTAATTTTCTCTTTTTTTAAACTACAGTGGAAAAGTCCAATGTTTTGTGCTGTTTTCTCCAGCCCTCAGTGAAGGGTACATTGCACTCCCCCTCACCCTCTGACCTGACCAAGTGTTGCTTTCCATGGTCACTAAATGCACTATTTTAGTGGCAGCTCTGAAGGCTTTCAGCTCAACAATCTGGGCCTCTTGCCCTCTTTTCTCTTTGTCCTTTCTATCCTGCATCCACTGCGTATGATCAGGAAGGCAAGCAGCCACCACGTCTGCAAGGACATTCCTCATGTGGGCCGCTAGTTGGTGTTCTAGCATGTGTATTTCATCCATTGCTTAAAAGCTGGGGGCATTATCCTCACATCTAGTCAAGTGTCTCCTTCCTCAAGATATGACAAGACCTTGAGTAGTTTCTGACATTCCACCTGCCCTACGCAATATGCAACCACAGTTTTATCAAGCCAGCTGCTAGACTATACTCTAAGTTCTTGTTATCTATGAGGTATTAGTCTGTATGATGAATCTAATTGCTCGTGTCTTGCCATGCAGAAGCCACCTTTGTCCCAGTGTCCAAGATCACTGGGCAAGTGGAAGTTGATGATGCCATTGCAGCAATCCGTCCAACCACGTGCCTGGTTTCCATCATGCTGGCCAATAATGAGACTGGGGTAATCATGGTTAGTTGGACCCTGGGTTTTATTTACCATGGATTGGAGGGAAGGGGGATCAAATCTGTGCTACATACTCTGTTTAACATTTGTTATTTTGGCATCTTCTGTGCACTGAGGTGCTTCCTCTGCCTGATCTTTTGTCCTGGTCTCTCTTTCCCTATCTCTCTTTTATTTTCTCCCTCTTTGTTACCCCATTCTCATGTCCCTATCTTCTTTTTTGCGCCTTTTCTCCCCTTCTGTCTGTCAGCCTAAAACAGTGGTTCCCAGATTGTGGTAGCTTGAGCATTTTTTGGTGGCCTTCAAAGATTTGGCTGGTCACTTGCTGCTGGCTTCTCCTCCACTGGCTACACTTCACGTTAGACAAACACCTGTGAGGGTTGGTTTAGGTATACTTAATCCTGGCTCAGCCAGGGAATGGACTAGATAACATCTTGAGGTTCCTTCCAGTCCTACATTTCTATGAGTCTTTTATTACAAAAGTATTTAAGGTCACTTTTCCATGCAAGGTCTTTCTTTAGGGGGATGTTATGTAATAGCGAATGGAGGGAAGGTGGCCAGCAGGATAGTGAATAGGAAGGGAGGCAGTCACAAATGAGAGGGGAGGTGTTCATGAGACGTTCTAACAAGATGTGTTACACAGTGTGAAGAGTTTGAGACCCCAATCACCTGAGAGTGTTCTCTCCTGCCAGCCCATCTCAGAGCTCAGCCAGCAGATTCAGATCCTGAATCAGAACAGAATGGCATTAGGGCTGCCCAGGATTTTGATGCACACAGACGCAGCCCAGATGATAGGAAAAGGGCGAGTGGATGGGCAGGATCTGGGAGTGGATTACCTCACCATTGTGGGACACAAGGTATGCCTCTATTCTCCTTCGATTTCTCTCTTCATGTCACACTGGAGCTGACCATATATTTAAATCACCTTTCAATACAAGAATATTCTCTTCTGAATTATTGCATCTTCTGAGAAGAATCCTTTGTATTCTCTGCCTTAGGTCTGGCCAAAGAATGGCTGCTGATAGAAAGCGGTTTTCTAATTTTTTGCAAAAGGGAAAGGAAAAGCCAACTTTCTTAGTATAAGTCTGGAGGACAAAAACCATCCTTCAGAGAAGCCTGCATCAGGGCTAGAACATGTTACCCCAACCAGTATTGTGGCAGGGGCTTTGGGAATCCAAATGCTGTCCTCTCGCTTTCTGTTTTTCTGACTCCAAACCAGACATGTAGGTGAATGTTCTTCTCATGTTAAGGTAGTAACTCAGGATTTGAGTTGATCTACTTGTGTATGGCTCACATACAGAGCATCCTCATCTCCCTGTGGCACAGAGAGAGACGGAATAAGACAGTCCAGCCAGTCTCTCTTTCTACTTTGGAGGATTTAGTGCATTAGACTTTTGTTCAAGTATTAAAGCTTTTCATGAGATGGCACTCTGGAGATAGTCTTTACTGTACCCAGCTGTGTTTGTGCGTGTGTATATATACAATGTGTGCACACAGGTGATACAGTGATGTGAGGACATGGACAATGGACAGCCAGTTATACAGTACTTTACTTTTCTTAAACACTCTGCAATCCTATGACAGACTTGTGTCTGCACAGCTATCCTCAGAGCAAGATGGTACAAAAGATGAGAGGGTTCCATGGTTCCTAGGCCATCAGTAAGATGAAGATGGAGGATAAGGCTTTTATTCTTGTTCTGGAGGTATCCTGTTGGCAATAGAACCACAGAGAAGGAGGAACTGGAGTTTGGAACAGTAGGGAATTGATTAGGACTGTGCAGGGCTGCTGTGAGGACTAACTGGAGAGAGAGAATAAATTGCTTGGAATGGGAAAAGAATAGAGTATAGAGTAAGTGTTGAGTATTATTATTATAAATTGTTGGGAAAGTGAAAATGAGAAGGATCAGGATCAGAATGGGTAGAATCCAGAAACCCTCTCCAAGAGGTGCCAAGTGAAGTGAGGAGGGGGAATTACGATGTTTCCTTGAGTTCCCTTTCTTAGAGGTGGTGGTTTTCATTGCAGTTTTATGCCCCACGGATTGGAGCACTGTATGTTCGAGGACCTGGGGTCACCACTCCTCTGCATCCCATGCTGTTTGGAGGGGGACAGGAGCGGAATTTCCGTCCTGGGTAAGGTGGATGGCCGGATGGATGAGCAGATGTTTCACTGGGTCAGTACATTTAGAGGACTGGCTAAGTGAGCAGATGGCTGTACTATTTAGTGAATGTGCCCTGTGAGAAGCTCTGGAGTACTCACTTCCATTGGTCTTTCTGGGATGACAAGTTGTAAGATGCTTAGAGAAAAAATGAGTTAGTTTGTTAATTGCACTGAAGATGTCAAGTGTCATATAAATACTAAACGCAAAATTGTAAGCATTGAAGGCCATCCAGGATTCCATCACTGTGCTCCACCTCACAGCACCAATGGGGCTAGAACCCAGAACCCCCTGGATTCTAGCCCCATTGAGCTGAGAAACTGTTACTTGTTAGTTGTGTGGGGCCTGATGCTCAGCTGAGCAATTCTAATCCCTTCCAGTAGAGGGCGAAATGCCAGGTACATGTAGCTACATCCTGCATGAAAGGCAGGCTGCATCCACACTCAGGGCGTTATGTACCTACACAGAGCCGTGAAAGGGGAGCTGCCGGAGCCTTTCCCCACTGCCTCTTCCCTCCCAGATCCTTTTCCTGGTGCTGGAGCCTTTCACTGTGGAGAGGAAAGGTGCTGGCGGAGGGCTGCTGGTGGCTTTCTCTGCTTAAACAAAAGGCTCCGAGTCTTTCCCGCTGTTGGAGCCTTTCGCTGCAACAGGGAGGTAATGGTACACTACACTGCTAAATATAACAATGCAGACGTGGGAGGCACTGCTTGGGCATGTAGATAACCTTGTAGGTATACACCCTAGGATTCAGGAGTGTAGGGCACTCTGCTTGCCTAAGCTGTGCCCCAGCATCTACATTGCTGTTCATACCTGTGCTAGCTGGGCATGTGGTGTCTGTACTCTACATGCCACTGCCTCAGTAGATGTACCCTAAAAGTCTATGTGGTTGGAAGTCTCTCCTCATTGGAAGGAACAGTCTGGTCAGCCAGCCAGATGTAGGTTATAATTAGATTGATAATCGAACACATTTCATTTTATTCCCAGCCTGTCTCTCCTGTAAGAACTGTGCAAAGGACAGTAAGGTTTCTTCTGGGTGTGGGAGAAGAACTCTGCTGCTGGTGTATACACATTGGTGTCTGTTATGCTCTTGACTAAATGCATTCTGAATACAGTATCACTGACTTTGTGTAAGCCACATGTCAAATTCCCTTGGATTCACAAATAGAAGATCATTTTGAAGTTCTCCTGGATTCCTAAAAGTCATCTGCAGACATCTCAGTGACAGCTTCAAGCTAGTCACTGATTTTTGCAACCAGAGGTAGAGTTTTCCATGTAGGAAAAGGCAGCATCGATTCGCTTGACTAACTGAAAAATATCAGTCTCCTTTACCACAGCTGTGAACAAATAGAGAGTTAAGCACCTAACTGGCCACTTGTGCACACAGTTGTTTGTTGTGGTAATTACCCCATATGTTGCCTTGCGGTTGTTCTCACATTACCTATGTATGCAAGTGAGGCTACTGCCTTTTAAAAATAGGGCTCTCGGCACCCATTGATTTCCTGGGGAAGATGGAAATAAATAATTTCTGTACAAATGTTTCTCTTTCAGGACAGAGAATACGCCAATGATTGCTGGCCTTGGCAAGGTGAGTTCAGAAGGAATCAAGGGAGAAAAAGGAGTGTGAGTCAAACATTAATGGTGCCTGACGGATAAGTAACTAACTTGTCTGCTGTGCACCAAGCTCTTTAAAATAAACCCTAACCAAAAAAGAAAAGTCAACTTGTAGCAAAACAAGACTACAGTGTAAACTCTTGTTTTCTGTTATTAGCCAAAGGAAATTTTTCAAAGTGGTTCTGGGAGATTTAGCTGAACAACTTCCCATGCCAGTAATGGGAATCACCCCGCTAAATCTGCACAATGCTTTGAGGATGTTGAGATAAGTGTGTATTTCACAGAAAGAGGGTTGTGTGGTGGATATGAGTCTTAGAGTACAGACACTACATGCCCAGCTAGCACAGGTATGAGCAGCAATGTAGATGCTGAGGCACAGCTTAGGCAAGCAGAGTGCCCTACACTCCTGAATCCTAGGGTGTATACCTACAAGGCTATCTACATGCCCAAGCAGTGCCTCCCACGTCTGCATTGTTATTTTTAGAAGTGTAGTCTTGATCTTGAAAAATGGCCTCTGTAATTCATGGAAGATCTGTAATAAAGCACAGCATGATCTGCTATTCCTTCTACTTCCCCCTTCTTTCCCCTTCTGTGACCTGTACAGTTCTGTTCCCCAGCACTCAAGCCAGGGGTTGGGGGAAGACTGCTACATGTTTGCTTTCACTTGTGGAGTAATAGCACATTTGAAAACTATGTCATCAAGAAGAGTTTTTTTTAATAAAGAGGCCAAAAGTACATAGTGGTTTCTGGTGTACGGAGCTCTGATTAGGAAAAGTTAGAGGTAGAGGACTTCCCCGCCTCCTGTGGATCTCTAGACCAAGCTTGTGAGAGGGGCTGGGGAAAGCTGAGAGCCCATGCACAGTTTGATATCCGGGAAGCATTCTTCAGAGCAGGTGATCAAACTGCACAGTGCCTAGCACTGGTTTGGCAAGTCACCAGGAATCTGAACGCTGCACCGAATTGTCCTATAAATGTGCCAGACTAAGGCCAGGACTTTGTAAGGAGCTTAGCTCCTGTTTAGGCATCGAAATAAAGGGACAGGTTTTCGAAGTGCTCAGTATGCCGAATGCAGAGCTGTTGTGAAATCTGGTCCCACACCACACAAATGTGCTGGTACTTCGGTTCTAAAAGTGCCCCTTGGAGGAGAAATGCTTTGAGGCCCCAGAGCATGTGGAGGTTGGGCTTCATTTCACCAGACTAGGATTTGTGCCCCACTGATGATACCATCATCCCCCTTGAGGTGGCTTCCTTCTCCGGACTGGGGGCTAGGCACCTTAAGAACATAAGAACAGCCATACTAGATTAGACCAAAGGTCTGTCTAGCCCAGTATCCTGTCTTTTGACAGTGGCCAATGCAAATTCCATCTTGATGGAATTAGTTCATGTATAAGCCCTTCCACCCTCAAGTGCTAGCATGAATTCAAGTGCTAGCGTGAATAATAGGGCTCAGATTTTTCTGGATGTGATAGCAGATGGATTTCTTCACCAAGTAGTTGAAGAACCAACAAGAGGGGATGCCATTTTAGATTTGGTTTTGGTGAGTAGTGAGGACCTCATAGAAGAAATGGTTGTAGGGGACAACCTTGGTTCGAGTGATCATGAGCTAATTCAGTTCAAACTAGATGGAAGGATAAACAAAAATAGATCTGGGACTAGGGTTTTTGACTTCTCAAGGGCTAACTTTAAAGAATTAAGGAAATTAGTTAGGGAAGTGGATTGGACTGAAGAACTTGTGGGTCTAAATGCAGAGGAGGCCTGGAATTACTTTAAGTCACAGCTGCAGAAACTATCAGAAGCCTGCATCCCAAGAAAGGGGGAAAAAACCATAGGCAGGAGTTGTAGACCAAGCTGGATGAGCAAGCATCTCAGAGAGGTGATTAAGAAAAAGCAGAAAGCCTACAAGGAGTGGAAGAAGGGTGGGATTAGCAAGGAAAGCTACCTTAGTGAGGTCAGAACATGCAGGGATAAAGTGAGAAAGGCTAAAAGGCATGTAGAGTTGGACCCTGCAAAGGGAATTGAAACCAATAGTAAAAGGTTCTATAGCCATATAAATAAGAAGAAAACAAAGAAAGAAGTGGGACCACTAAACACTGAGGATGGAATGGAGGTTAAGGATAACCTAGGCATGGCCCAATATCTAAATAAGTACTTTGCCTCAGTCTTTAATAAGGCTAATGAGGAGCTTAGGGATAATGGAAGGATGACAAACGGGAATGAGGATATGGAGGTGGATATTACCACATCTGAGGTAGAAGCCAAACTTGAACAGCTTAATGGGACAAAATCGGAGGGCCCAGACAATCTTCATCCAAGAATATTAAAGGATCTGGCGCATGAAATTGCGAGCCCGTTAGCGAGAATTTTTAATGAATCAGTAAACTCAGGGGTTGTACCGTATGACTGGAGAATTGCTAACATAGTTCCTGTCTTTAAGAAAGGGAAAAAAAGTGATCCGAGTAACTATAGGCCTGTTAGTTTGAAATCTGCAGTATACAAGGTCTTGGAAAAAATTTTGAAGGAGAAAGTAGTTAAGGACATTGAGGTCAATAGTAATTGGGACAAGTTACAACATGGTTTTACTAAAGGTAGATCATGCCAAACCAACCTGATCTCCTTCTTTGAGAAGGTGACAGATTATTTAGACAAAGGAAATGCAGTAGATCTAATTTACCTCGATTTCAGTAAGGCATTTGACACGGTTCCACATGGGGAATTATTAGTTAAATTGGAAAAGATAGGGATCAATATGAAAATTGAAAGGTGGATAAGGAACTGTTAAAGGGGAGACTCCAATGTGTCATACTGAAGGGTGAACTGTCAGGCTGGAAGGAGGTTACTAGTGGAGTTCCTCAAGGATCAGTTTTGGGACCAATCTTATTTAACCTTTTTATTACTGACCTTGGCACAAAAAGCGGGAATGTGCTAATAAAGTTTGCGGATGACACAAAGCTGAGGGGTATTGCTAACACAGAGAAGGACCGGGATATCATACAGGAAGATCTGGATGACCTTGTAAACTGGAGTAATAGTAATAGGATGAAATTTAATAGTGAAAAGTGCAAGATCATGCACTTAGAGATTAATAATAAGAATTTTAGATATACATTGGGGACACATCAATTGGAAGCAACAGAGGAGGAGAAGGACCTTGGAGTATTGGTTGATCACAGGATGACTATGAGCCACCAATGTGATATGGCCGTTAAAAAAGCTAATGCAGTTTTAGGATGCATCAGGCGAGGTATTTCCAGCAAGTTACAGCACTGCAAAGCGCCAGTGTAAACACTGCCCCAGCGCTGGGAGCACAGCTCCACGGGGAGGTGGAGTACCTGCAGCGCTGGGAGAGCTCTCTCCCAGCGCTGGCGCCGCGACCACACTCGCACTTCAAAGCGCTGCTGTGGGAGCCCTCCCGCGGCAGCACTTTGGAGTTTCGAGTGTAGCCAAGCCCTTAGACTCAGAAGCTGAGAGTAGATGACAGGAAATGGATCACTCAATGATTGCCTGTTCTGTTCATTCCTTCTGAAGCACCTGGCATTTGCCACTGTCGGAAGACAGGATACTGGGCTAGATGGACCATTGGTCTGATTCAGTATGGCTGTTTTTATGGTATATTTCCAGGGGATTATTGTTCTTCTCACATGATTGTGACCAGATCTTGTGTTACAGTTGCTGAGAAATATAGCATCCGATTTGTTTTCTTTTCTGCACTCAGGCCGCTGAGCTGGTGAACAAGAACTGTGAGGATTATGAGGCTCACATGAAGGAGGTTCGGGATTACTTGGAGGAGAGGCTAGAAGTGAGCATACCTCGTTCCTATTATGTTTATGCTCCTGCTGGAGTCCCTGATCTCTGGGCAGTCTGTACAGCAAGCTTCTTAGAGGAGGAGGAGAAAAGAGTGTGTTTTTCAAGAGCACCAGCAATTTGGAAGGACTGTGACAAAAGCATCTGGCAGGGAGACGCACAGCGAACACCATCAGTGGGCACTGAAATGGGGGGGAGGAAGTAGTCGAGATGTAGCAAGCTGAGCAGAGGAGTGCATATGGGATCATGAAGAAAGAGGGAGGAGAAAATGGACTGAGAAGGATAGAGGGAAGAAGGGTAGGTGGTCACACACTACATGGGCCAGGTAAGTTCCTAGATCAGGGGTGGACAAATTTTTTGGCCCGAGGGCCACTTTGGAGTTCTGAAACTGGATGGAGGGCTGGGTAGGGAAGGCTGGGCCTCCCCAAACAGCCTGGCCCCCGCCGCCTCCCACTTCCTGCCCCCTGACTGCCCCCCTCAGAATCCCCTACCCATCCTACCCCCCCGCTCCTTGTCCCCTGACCACCCCCTCCTGGGACCCCCACCCCTACACCCCCCAGGACCTCACCCCCTATCCAACCCCCCTGCTCCCTGTCCCCTGCCTGCCCCCCTTACCTCCCCAGAACCTCCACCCCATCCAGCTGCCCCCTTTCCCTATCCCCTGACTGCCCTCTGGGACCCCTCGCCACTTATCCATCCCTTGCTCCCCGCCCCCTGACACCTCCCCAGAACCTCTGCCCCATCCAGCCCCCCCACTCCCCACCCCCTTACTATGCTGCTCAGAGCGGCAGGAGCTCGCAGCCCTGCCACCCAGCCACGCCAGCTGCACTGCCCGGCAGGAGCGGAAGGCTAGACCGCTGGCGGCGTGGCACTGTGGAGGAGGGGGAATGGCTGGGGAGAGCCCAGGCACTAGCCTTCCTGGCCGGGAGCTCAGGGGCCGGGCAGGACGGTCCTGCGGGCCATAGTTTGCCCACCTCTGACCTAGATAATAGATAAAAAAGGGGGTGAAATGGAACTCTCCCCCTTTCAGATTGTTCAGCTCCTCAGCCAACACTGGCCCTCCCCAGCTTTCTTGTAGAAGGAAGTGGCAACCCTTCTCACTGGCTTTCTGTTTGTGGCCATGATTCCTGATTCAGTGATGTGCATCCCCACTATTCAGAGATGCTAGATGCTGTTTTGCCCCTGATGCCCCTAACTTGTAGTCCTTCTGCATTGGCACTTAGGGCCCTCTGACGGGGTGCAGGAATCATGGGGAGGCAGGATTGGCCAGGTCACTTCCACAACATGCTACTCACCCACCCTGGAACTCTCCCTGCAGCAGGGCCTCTTGCAATGGCCCTGAGTTAGAGTCAGCAGAGCAAGGCCTGCAGCTTCCTTAGGGTGACTCCTACACTGGTTTATTTCCTGTGGGGGCCTTGGAGCCCCCTTGCACCAGTATAGCCAGAGGAAAGTGGCCATGGCACAGTGGTGAATTCCCCAGAAACAGTCTAGAGTTTGTCCCAGCCTGCCAGCTCAGTGTTCAAATCACCAATCAGCCTGGGCTGTGTACATGTCAAGTCCCCAGGAGGTCTCCCCAAAGCCCTAGTGGTGCGTGGGGATGGAGGCTTATAGGGGCTTTAGGGTGTGTTCCTCCTGCCCAGCCGCATCCTACCCAGGGCAGAGCAGTTTGCATTCATGGAGCTGTTAATGTTTATTTTATTTTCCAGGCTTCGTTTGGAAAGCAGAGACTCCACTTTAACAGTCGATTTCCAGGTGCCAAGCGGCTCTGCAACACTTGTAACTTTTCTATTTGGGGGCCAGGGCTGCAAGGTATCTCTCTTCTATCCTAGCCACGGTCATCCTTTACATCTCTGTCTGGGCCCCCAATTCCCCTTCCCTCTAGCCCGCTGCTTCTCCTCTTGTGCTATCAGACTCTGAAGAAGACGTATTGCATGGCCACTTCAACCATGGAGCAGGATGCCAGAAGACCTGCACAAGCCTGAGAGCAGCGGCTCATTGATCTTGCGGGAGGATGCCAGGCACAGGGCTGAATCATCAGAGTCCCCTCATCTGTTCAGAAGCATGTCAGGCCTGCCAGAGCCAGGGCCAGGCCTGGACCTCTTACCCTGAGCAGAGAGGAAAATGACCCTGCTAGAACATTGCTCAGAGGTTGTGCTGAAAGGGTTGTTTGAAGTGTAGATTGGTCATTTGTGTATGGGAGGTTTAAAGAAGGGTCCCTGTGCTGTCATTCAGCTTGGTAAGTATCCTGTGCTGAGCAGGGCCTGTGCTTTGTCTCTTCTGCAGGGCGGATGGTGCTATCCCACTGCAAGACTCTACTCGCCAGCGTTGGTGCTGCATGCCATTCGGAGAAGGGTGACCAGTAAGCAATCCATGTTGTGATACTGAGTCATCCTCCTGGGAAGAGAGAGGTCAAGTTGAAGGGGACTGAGCTTGCACCTTTATGAAATAGTTTCTCATAAACAATTGCTCCTTCAAACAGCTCCTTTGGGATCACACAAGAAGATTAATGCTTTCCACATGGTCCTGAGTAACCCCCAGGAGTAGGTTGAGGATGTACAGTAAACACAAATGAGTTACTGAGTAACAGGGCTTAGTGTGACATTGGGTAGTTTCTCATTGAATAGACAGGGCAGTGAGGTGCTCAGGTGGTGATTCGCTCTCCTGCCACATCACAGATGGTATGCAGAGAGCACGTGGAAAGCAGGGAAGCTGACCTGAGGAGCTCAGCATTTGCAGGGTCAGAATGAGAGCCATCAGACTGGAAAGATAGAGCACCTGAAGACCAGCTGAGCCATGAGGCTAGAAGAGTCCAGATTGTTCAGAGCCCAAAATTTGAGCAAGAAACCTTGGTGTTTTAATAGAATCATAGAGGTCGAGTACCCCGAGTATATTTATTTTTAGTGCTGTAGACTGCCATGTGGAAGATGAATTTGATCCCAGTGTGTGGCATGGGTCACTGGCTTACTCCTGGCTGGCTGAAATACTGCAGGCCAAAAGTACTGTGGAATCAGCATGTTTAGCTCCAGTGGGCAGAGGCAAGGGCAAGTATATCACATCACTATCTTGACACCTCCAGCTGATTAGATTGAACAGCATTGACCAACTCCTAGAAGAATCCAGTGCCTTTCAGCCAGAATGAGGGGGAGAGTGTATAGACCTGAAATTAGTTTAGACTTGAAATTAGAGGAAGGTTCTAACCATCAGAGGAGTGAAGTTCTGGAACAGCCTTCCAAGGGGAGTAGTGGGGGCAAAAGACATATCTGGCTTCAAGACTAAGCTTGATAAGTTTATGGAGCGGATGGTATGATGGGATAGCATTAATTTGGCAATTGATCTTTGATTATCAGCAGGTAAGTATGCCCAGTGGTCTGTGATGGGATGTTAGATGGGGTGGGATCTGAGTTACTACAGAGAATTCTTTCCTGGGTGTCTGGCTGGTGAGTCTTGCCCACATGCTCAGGGTTTAACTGATCACCATATTTGGGGTCGGGAAGAAATTTTCCTCCAGGGCAGATTAGCAGAGGCCCTGGAGGTTTTTCTCCTTCCTCTGCAACATGGGGCATGGGTCACTTGCTGGAGGATTCTCTGCAGCTTGAGGTCTTCAAACCACAATTTGAGGACTTCAGTAACTCAGACATAGGTTAGGGGTTTGTTACAGGAGTGGATGGGTGAGATTCTGTGGCCTGCATTGTGCAGGAGGTCAGACTAGATGATCATCATGGTCCCTTCTGACCTTAAAAGTCTATGAGTCTATAATCTGCTTGGAGGACGGGATTGCTACTGCTCAGACAATTATACTTGTTTTCATTATCATAGTGAATTTTACAGGGGAGGAATGTGTTCCCTTGATGTTTAAAGTGTTAAACCCTGCTTTCATTGTGTTGTTTTCCAGGCCCTCCTCTATACTGCTCAGCTGTGGGATTCCCTGTGAAGTGGCTCGGAATGCCCTGCGGCTCAGTGTGGGGCGGGACACCACCAAGGAGGATGTGGACATAATAGTGGAAGATCTGAAGCAGTCTGTGGCTCAGCTGGAACAGAACAGAGTCACTTAGAGATCAGGGATCAGGACTGGGAACTGAGAGGAGAGATCTTGAAAGAAACATTCCCGGGCCGTGATTCTCCCCTGCCCTGTACATGGTGTGTCATTTATTGGGTGTGACAAGCTGTCCAGTCAGAACAGTAATATTTTACACCTGCCTTGGTTTGATGTAAATGGCTGCAGAAGGTGCAGGGCAATGGAGAATCAGACCTTTAGACTCTTCCCATTCCTGAAGAACTGGCTGTCCTGTGCTGGGAGAACTGCAGCTGTTATTACATGTTCATTCCTTTAGGACATCGGAATGTGGCAAGTAATATCACTGCTTAAGTTGGGAAACTTTTAAATGCTCACTTGTTCTACTGAGAAGTTAAAACTCTGGGTTTGGGGACTGTGCATTTGGGTCTTGGGGGGAGGGGGAGTGTTAATGTATTCAGCTGTATTTGTGTCCAGGGGAGCAGCTGTAATTGTGCACAGGTGTGCCTGGGCTAGCACAGAGGAATGAGAGTAGGAGTCTGCATTCAGGAGCACTCTATGAGGGATTAGGAAGACATGTATGTGTTCCTGGGATACCTGTATTTGCACATAGGAGGCTGTCTGAGAATGCCTGCATTTATGCATAGAAGGGTGTATGTATGTCTTAAGGGTGCCAATCTTAGAATGTGTGTGTGCAGTCAGGAGGTAGTTTGGCTAGTGCACAGGATGTGTGTGCATTCAGAGGAAGAGTTAGCGTGCATGTGTCATTTTGTCACATCTGGCCAGTCCCACCTTTCTGAGCATCAGAATTGTAGGATCTGTGATGCGCACACACACACACTCTACATGCACATAGTTATGAGCATTAAAGATCTTCGCTCTGACTTCCCCATGAAGGAGACAGGCTTTCCAGGACTCATGGAAATTAGGAAAATTTTTGTTTCAAATCAGTGTCTTTCCAGGAAAGGAGGTTGCCAGACAAGGCTGTTATTGGTATCTCTCAAAGGCAGGAATATAACATTTACTGTACCACATTAGATCCTTGGTACCTTGGCTGGTACCTTGCCTCCGACTGGCCAATACCTGATGTTTCAGAGGATTTGTTGGTACTGAAGGAACTAGAATATTCCTTTAAATATTCCTCAAACTCTTTTATGATCGTCCTTATAACACCTGCACTGGTTACTCTTGTTTGTGTTGACAGTGCATTCTTCCTATGACTTCTCCTGCCAGGGAGCAGGTCCTGCATTCAGCTGTGAATTCTTTGAAGGGAATGCACTGTCTATTATGCACCTGCTCCTGTGGAGAACAGAACTTGGCCACTCAGGTGGCTCTTTTATTCCTACTGCTAATCAATGGATTAGAAATAAACTAATAAAGCAGTAACTCATCATAGGGGAACAGCCTGGCAGGGTGAAGTGAGGAGATGAGGAAGGACTAATATGTCTGTGTTCTCACAGATAGTAAAAGATATCTCTGTTAAACTGAAATATTTTAATTAAAAGCACATTTTCCTTCAGAAGTTTCTGTTTTATGTTGGGGACCTAGGAGTTCATGAGACAGTTAGGCTGGCAAGTATCATGGTGAAAGGAGGTGGAAGAGACAACTCTGATTGAGAGCATTTCAAAGGCTGCCATGTCTCTTCACTTATGATGACATAAGGGTCTGGGGAAAGTTTGCATGCCCTTCCAGGTGTGGTTAGATGTTGATAGATGTTTGGCTGAATGTGCGTGTTCCGTGTGCCACCCCAGCACAGCAGACCTCAAGCGAACTGAGCAATGACCACAAGATCCATTAAGAGACGAAGGCACCCAGCCAGGTTTATTGTCAACGAAGCATGATGCTAGTATCCCACAGACTCTACCAGACCCCTGACAAATGTATGCCCATAACCATGGACCAGCTCAGTGAACGGTGTGACTTTCTTTTCCTCCTGTGGCCAGACAAAGATACTCCCTCTGAGATACATCTTTATACCCTGATAGAAACAAGTAAGTACTGCCCCTCTGACATAGTTACTGTAGTTACTGCCCCCTGACATGGCTAGTTATCACTCATCCTTCTACATATAGGTTCGATTAAAACATCTCTATTACATACTGTCAGCCTGACCTTATCTTTTAGGAGGGATCACTGGATTCCATTTATCCTTGGGGAAAGTATTTGTACCATCCTTGGTATCGGGATGTTCAGGTACCACTTGATATTGGGATGTGTTCACGTGAGTACTCTGTGACTAGCATTCCTTAGGAATGTGTATTTCTGCAATATTAGCCCTGTTCTTGCCAGATTCTGTGAACCAGTCCTGCCTCATACCAGGCCTCTGATACAAGGACTTACATCTCAGACTCTCTTCCTACTACACCAGGTACCACATTTCAGCTTACAGCTGCCAACATTTCTGAGAGGGATAACGTGAAATGAGGGTGGCTGTTTCCATGCAACTGTGGGATATTAAGGGCAAAGATCCCTTCTGAGCCATATACTCTCCCTTTGCTGTGAGATGACTCTGAATTGGACATAAATCAGCTATACGTGAATGTATCCATTCCAGGAGCCATAAACCTCCATGCAAGTTGTTTGAATGTAAGATTCCACACTCAGACTCCTCCTAAACCGCTTAATTACAAAATTAGACTAGAATGAAGTATTTACCGAGTGACTGCAGATTAGATCTGAGCAGCCTGATAACATTTATCCCCCTGTGCCGATAACTTTAGTGGTGTCCTGTTTAATTACTATGATTTTCTGACCTTGTGACAGAAATCATAGAAACTTTGTGAAACTGTGCAATATGTTAAAAAAGCTGCCCCCCTTCCTAAGGCCGCTCCTTGCTGCTGTGGAGTTCTGTGTCAAATACTACAGGGCCATAGTTGCATTCTGGGTGCCTGATTTTGCTGCTATTGAAATCAGTGGCCAAACTTCCATTGACTTCATTTGATCAGGATTGGGGTCAGGAAGGAGCTGGTTATCTGTCCTCTGGGGGAGCTGTAAGGAAAGATAAATGTAAATGCTAGTATGTTCTGAGTGCCCCTTGCCGTTTGAAGGGCTAAGCCTATAACTACGGTTACTGGATTTTTTTTCAAGTCACCTTATAAGAGCAGAATGTAGCTATAAATATCTGCTTATGTTTTTTTAAAAATGGCCTCTCTTGGTACCACAATCTTGATTTCTGTCCCTTGAACCATAGGTTTTTTGACATTTGAATTAATTTCACACTAGTGACACGTGTAATTAATCCAAAACATGGCTACAAAAAGTGCCCTCTTTGATTATCAATAAACACCGAGAGAAATCCAAGACCCTTTAGTCAAGGTGTGGAGTGGTATCATGTGAGATCAAACTTAGGAAAACAAATAATTCAGGGAGGGAACAACATGTCTTGGAGAAATGAGCCACACTGCCTTTCGCTGCTAGATGCCTGGTCTGAATCCAATCCTGGTTGCTCTATGCCATGCCCTGCATACAGTGTGATCACACAGTTTTGTCAGTTTGGCTTGTGTGTGCATGTGTTCTTTCGGTGTGCTGTCCCAGCTCTGCTCAGACAGCTGGTTTAGCAGACCTCAATAGTACTACCCAGTGTTGATAAGTGCTGAAGACTGGAACATTATTGCTTTGGTAATGCAGTTTGGGCTGCCCAATGCTTCTATCCTTGAAGCTTTAGTGCTATTAATAGATAGTGCAGCATGTTAATTCATCAGACCTTGATGTTGCTGTGACGGGTTTGGTCCCAGAGACTCCCCTCAAGACTGTCACTTGATGAGCTGGGATACTACTGAGAACAACCCTCCTGAAAGAACAGTGCCCCTCCACTCCTGTCTTGCTAAGTTAGACATTCCAGTCAGCTCCAGCATAGACCCAGAGGTTGGGCCACACCTCGCTGCAGTTCATTGAAACAGATTCACTCAGCCCAGGAGTTCCTCAGTTAACAGACACTTTTCCAGCACACAGTGTTCAGCCTTTCTGGGAGCCTGAACCCCAAATAGATCCGCTTTACTCTGATGAGAGGCATGATCATTCCTCTCTATTCAACATTGGTGAGGCCTCATCTGGAGTACTGTGTCCAGCTTTGGGCCCCACACTACAAGAAAGATGTGGAAAAATTGGAAAGAGTCCAGCGGAGGGTAACAAAAATGATTAGGGAGCTGGAGCACGTGACATATGCGGAGGGGCTGAGGAAACTGGGATTGTTTAGTCTGCAGAAGAGAAGAATGAGGGGGGATTTGATTGCTGCTTTCAACTACCTGAAAGGGGGTTCCAAAGAGGATGGATCTAGACTGTTCTCAGTGGTAGCAGATGACAGAACAAGGAGTTATGGTCTCAAGTTGCAGTGAGGGAGGTTGAGGATGGATATTAGGAAAAACGTATTCACTAGAGGGTGGTGAAACATTGGAATTGGTTACCTAGGGAGGTGGTGGAATCTCCTTCCTTGGAGGTTTTTAAGGTCAGGCTTGACAAAGCCCTGGCTGGGATGATTTAGTTGGTGTTGGTCCTGCTTTGAGCGGGGAGTTGGACTAGATGACCTCCTGAGGTCCCTCCCAACCCTGATATTCTTTGATTCTACAGGGTAAATTCATAAATTGTCAGCCCTCTAATACTGACAGAGATATGCACAGGTGTTTGCCCCTCCCGAGGTATTAATAATTTACCCTGGGTTAATTAATAAACAAAAGTATTTTATCAAGTATAAAAAGTAGGATTTAAGTGGTTTCAAGGAATAACAGACAGAACAAAGTAAGTCACCAAGCAAAATAAAGCAAAAACACTCAAATCTAAGCCTAATACATTAAGAAACTGATTTCAGGTAATATCTCACCCTCAGAGATGTTCCAATAAGCTTCTTTCACAGACTAGACTCCTTCCTTTCCCCTGGTACAGTCCTTGTTAGTTCCGACAGACATCTCAGGTGGTAAGCAAGGATTTTCTTATGATTGGCAGCCCCTTTTGTCCTGCTCCACCCCCTTTTATAGCTTTGGCACAAGGCAGGAATCTTTTGTCTGTGCTTGTCCCCAGCCCCACCTCATCAGTGGAAAAGTACAAGGATTAAGATGGATTCCAGTATCATGTGACACTGTAAGACCCACCCCTAGTCTCCATTCTTCCTGGGTTGGCCCACACGTACACAGGAAGGCTTGCATTTACAACCAATTGTCTTCGTTAATGGGAGCCATCAAGTTTCTATACCTTCATTAATGGTCCACACTTTGCATAATTACAGTAGGACCTCAGAGTTATACTTCATATGTCTAGCTTCAGATACAAGAAGGATA
This sequence comes from Gopherus flavomarginatus, assembly GCF_025201925.1. Lineage (NCBI taxonomy): Eukaryota > Metazoa > Chordata > Testudines > Testudinidae > Gopherus > Gopherus flavomarginatus. The sequence goes on from NC_066624.1 coordinate 56,935,436, forward strand.
CATGCATACAAATAGGAGGAATATATTCAGTACTTTATAACCTTTTTTATGATACCTTACAAGAGACCTTTTGCATAAAGCATATTCCAGTTACATCATATTCGGATTCATAAGCATATTTCCATAAAACAAATGGAGTGCAATGTCACAGTTACTTATAAGGAACGACTACAGGCACGGTTCAGTGGCATAGGCACTCAGCAAGGTTTATTAGTGTCAAGACACGGTCCTAGCATGCTGGCTCCCTTCCCTGTGGCAAGGAATGTCTCAGTCAGCAGCTGGACTCTCTGCTGCTCCTTCGCCCAAACAAAGAATTAAGGCGAAGTATCCCTATGTTTATAGACTAAAACAAACAACTAACATACAACTTCCATACCACCTTATGTATCTCATGACATCTGTTTGTTACCACCCCTCGTTCCTGATTTCTTAGACAAAACGTCCCTATTCATTATTTTGTCAAACCATCTTATCTTGTATTAGATTGGGGTGTATCTGTACTAGCTAGAATATATTTACTTAAATATCTAGGGCCTAGTACACTAGCAACAACTTTGCCAAGTTCATGTACTGGACAGTGAACTTGAAAGCATCTGCTTTAATACATGGGTCTGATTTTGGTTCACAGTCTCCGGTTCAGGCCTCAGATCTTGCACCAGGACCAGCGCTCCAGGCTCTCTTTATTAGATGTGGCCATGCAAATAGCCACATAAGTGTAGATATTTTAGAGTTGCTACATAATTATGCTTTAGGTTTTTATCTTTGGGCACGAGCCCCAATTAGTGTAAATGGACACTTCTCTACTGAAGCTAATAGAGTTATACTAATTTACACCAGTTTAGGATCTGGCCCTGTAACTTTATGAGTAGCTTGAAGTAAACATACTGCCTTCCTGGTATGAAATCTCCATGGCAGTTGCTCGCTAGATGTCTGATTTGAAAACCAAAGCCATGAGGTGTCAACTGGGTTATGGCACATTCAGAGCAGTTCAACAGGAAAATAGTTTTTCAGTAGATCAGAATATTGTTGGGAGAGTTTGTAATTTGTGAATCTACCTATATGCTCTGTTAACAATTTGGGACCCAGGGGTTTGTTATATGTTTATTTACAATAACTGTTTAGTTGAGCTTTAACATAGTTTGGGGCTGAATGCACAATTGGGGAGCAAAGCTAGGAAAAGCTTGGTCTGTGTAGCAATTCCCCATACCGTTTGGGATCTTATTTGTTCCCAGCTGAATATGTTTGTTACAATGGAGGTTGCTCGATGGATAACTCCATTTCCCACCCCATCTTAGCCCCCTTTGCTTTACATATACCCCCAGGTGTACCTTCTTGGGTAACCAGAGACAGGCTACTTCTGCTCAGCACATAAAACAAGAGGCTCAGAGAGAGAGAGGATGGAGCTTCCTATGGAATTTTAGCCACCAAGGAAGGGAATTTGACAACAATAGAGCAGCTGCACACAGACGGCACTCTGGGCTGGGACATCACAGACTCCTTGGGAGGGGCCTGGTCCAACCGTGCCTCAAGAGCAGGGAGCTTGGAGTGCCTGAAGTTCCTGGTACCGCAAGCCAAGATTCCAGGGAACCAGAGAACCAAACCCGGTGTGACTCCAGCACACAGTGCAGCATCCATGGGGAACCTAGCAGAGCTGCAGTGGCTGATCAGGGATGGCAGGTATAACTTACAGGTAAAATCGGGTTTCAGGAGCCGGGGAGCAAGATAGGGGTTTGTTTTAGGGTAATGGCTCGTGTGGCTCCAGTGCTTTACCCAAGGAGCTGTAGGGCAGAGTGAGTAGTGTTCTATGCAGAGTGGGTCAGTAGCATGTCTATACGATCCTTCAGTTTGAGCTGGCATTGGTGTTTCACTCCCAGCACCAGCATGGCAGTCTCTTGTCTCTGCAGCATCTTGTTACCAGCACCGGGCAGGAGTTAGTGTTATATTACAGTTAAAATTCTCTTTAAGCTACTTTTGAGTATGAAAGTTGAGCATAATTTGCTGCCATCTCTTACTGCTTCTAACTTTTCTGAAACTTAATGAATCCAGAAGCTCAGGTACCTTTATTTCTTAGGCACCTAATGTTCTATTTAAATAAACACACTTGACTACCTTTGCACTGAGAACACACCAGGACAACGTGGCAGAGCAAAATGGTACATCCTGCTTTTGTTCTCTTTATTCTTCTGACTAGACACTGGCCTAGATCAGAAGACATCGGATCTGACCATTCCCATCCAGGAATCTTAGGGATGGTAGAATCCAGAACCAGCACTCTGATTTGGGCTTGTCCCTGTAATTTGCCTTAATTGTAACCCCAAATCTAAACCTGCCCAGCATAGGGTAAAGCTTGGATCTGAATCTGAGCTCTAGTTCAGGCCCATCGCCAGTTCTGGTCCAGGTGCTCCTTGGGAAGAATGCTGTTTGTTTATTCAGTATGTACTGACATCGTGATATAAAGCATGAGTGACACGGAGGAAGCCATTTGCAGAGCACAAGAAGTTTCACTGGTCCTGCAAAACCCAGGAACTATGCTACAAATTCTTGAGTGTTTTCTGCAGGCCCCTTATCTCTTAACTATTTACCGATATAGAGCTCTTCTGTAACAGATAGTTAGGGGTGGTTTATAGAGAGTGTTACACTTGGTCAATCATGCAGACGGCCACTAAGCCAGAGTGAGAGACTGTCACAGAGTCAGAGGGCGATGCTCTGGAACTACTCCATATGAAGCCAGTCAGGACTCTGGGGGAGCCTCCTCTCTCTGAGCATACTGTTGCCAGGGCAAGAAGCTTACAGAGAAGCTTGGGGAAGCCAGAGGGTCCTGCACCCCAATTCTGCAGTAAGATGTGACTCTCAGCTAGTGTAAAACAGAAGGTTTATTAGTTGACAGGAACACAATGTAGAATAGAACTTATTAGCACAGAAATCAGTGACTTTCAGCCAAGTCCATCTTGGGGAGTCCTGTGCCAAAAGCTCTAGACTCCCCATCTTCAAGTGCCCCCAAGCAGACTGCCAGCTTCTAGTGACCTGACCTCAGACACCCCGTTGCTCCTCCTCCTGGTTTTTATCTTGCTTCCTGGCAAAGAGTCACCTGGTCATCACTTAATTGTATCCCCCTCCTATGTCTCAGGTTACGAAGAGCACTGGTCATAGCATATGTATTGATGCAAAACAGTAAAACTCATATAGGCTCAAGAGTAAGACTCATGTACAATATAATAAGGGAAAATCCCTAATTCATCACATCTCTCCTCCCTTTGAGACTGAACTGAATGGAGTCACTTTAGCCAATGGCCTGGGGAAGTTCGGGCCCCCCTCTCCGGGACAAAGCATCAGCTATAACATTTGCACTCCCTTTAACATGGACCACCTCCATCTCATGCTCCTGGAGGGACGGAGTCCACCTTAGAAGCTTGACATTGGATCCTTGCATCTGGTGCAGCCACGGCAGGGCAAGTGGTCAGTGCACACAGTGAAGTGGTGTCCAAATAGATCCGGCAGGAGCCTTTTAAGATCCCACCCCAGGGCCAGGCATTCCTTCTCTATGGCCTTATAGCTCTGCTCCCAGGGCAGCAAATTCCTGCTCTGGTACATGATAGAGTGTTTCTCTCCCTGCATCAGTGTGCATCGGCGCCACACCCAGCCCTGTGTCTGAGGCATCAGTGAACACCATAAAGGGCTTGTCAAAGTCTGGGTTTCCCAGCACCAAGCCCTTGACCAGATCCTCCTTCAGCATGCAGAGAGCCCTCTGGCACTGCCTCGTCCAGACCAGCTTGCCTGGCTCACCCTTCTTGCATAGCTCAGTGATGGGAGCTGACACAGAGCCAAAGTGGGGCACAAACCTCCAGTAGCACCTCGCCATCCTAGTAAAGGCATGGGCCTGTTTCTAAGTCTGGGGAGCAGGCCAATCTCTGATTGCCTCCACCTTGGCTGAATCTGCCTTTAGGCAGCCTCTCCCCACCTTGTGGCCCAAGTATGACACCTCTGCCATCCCCACCTTGCACTTGCCAGCTTTTACAGTCAGTCCTGCATCCTGGATGCAACCCAGACCCCTCTTTATCTATGACACATGGTCCTCCCAGGTCTGGCTAATGACACAAATATAATCAATGTCCACTAGGGTAAAACTCTCCATCCCCCTCAGTAAATGATCCCCTTGGTGCTGGCAGGTGACCAGCACCTCCTTGAGGCCAGGGGCAGCTCTAGGCATTTTGTCGCCCCAAGCACGGCAGGCAGGCCACCTTCGGCGGCTTGCCTGTGGAGTGTCCGCTGGTCCCGCGGCTTTGGCGGACTTCCCACAGGCACGCTGCTGAAGCCGTGGGACCAGCGGACCCTCCGCAGGCACGCCTGCGGGAGGTCCACCGAAGTGCTTAGCGTGCTGGGGCCTGGAGCCGCCCTTGCTTGAGGCCAAAACGTAGGACCAGGGATTTGTACAGCCCCAAAGAGGTGACAAAAACAGGTTTCAACCTGGCATCTGGATCCAAAGGCACCTGCCAGAAGCCTTTGGTGAGATCCCTGGTCGTGGGGTACTGAGGCCCCCATAACTTGTCAAGGATTTCATCAGGCCTAGGCATGGGGCAGGCCTCAGACATGGTGATGGCATTGAGCTTCCAATAGGCCACATAGAATCAGATCGACCCATCTTTCCTGGGGACTAGCACCACAGAAGAGGCCCTGGAGCTGGTGAATGGCTGGATCAGCCATAAAGCCAACATGTCTCTGATCTCTTTCTCCAGGGCCTGGGCTGTGTTCCCAGTTTCTCTGAATGGGGAACACCTGCATGGGAGGGCCGGCTCCCATCTCCATCCAGTGGACAGCTCATTTATTGAGCCCAAGCTGTTTGGAAACCAGCTGTTGGTATGAATCTCTCCTTTCTGGGCAGGGGTTAGCTAGTCAGAGAGGGGAATTGATTTGAGCATGGGACTGACTCCTGTCTGAGGGAAGAGACCCCCCCTGGGGATCTTCCCCCTTCTCCCACTGGCCCCACACAGCCAGTACCAGCTTCTCTCTGTCACAGTATGGCTCCATCATAATGACCTGGTACCCTCGGTGGCTGTGAGCCTGGTTGGGCAGTTCCACCACCTTGTTCTCCTCATTCAGCTGCCAGATGACCTTGAAGGGCCTCTGCCAGGCAGCTTGCAGCTTATTCTTCCTCACCAGGATGAGAACCCTCACCTGGTCCCTGGTGCCATAGGCTGAGCAGTCGTACCAGACCTTCTGCCTCCCTTAGGCCCTGGGTAGGTTCTCCTTGGCCAGACTCATGAGCTCAGCGAGCTTTTCTCAGAAAGTCAGTACATATTCCACCACTGATTCTCCATTGGGGGAGGCCTTCCCCTACCATCCATCCTTCACTAAGTCCAGGGCCACCTTCCGAAAAGGCTCCTCTATAACAGGTAGGTATCTCAAGTCTGTTTTACCCTTGTCCCGGGCCTTTTGCACCTCTGGACAAGGCAGCCCTGGTTGGCAGCTGTCCCACCCTGGCTGTGGTTCCCCACACTCTGTTAGGGTCTCTGATTCCCCTGGACCCAGCTTTGTCCCTGCTGTCCCAGCCCTGGTCTACACTACAAATTTAGCAACATTAGATCGATTTAACCCTGCATCCGTCCACACAACGAAACCATTATTTTCTATTTAAAGGGCTGTTAAAATCGATTTTGGTACTCCTCCCCAGACTAGGGGATTAGCACTGAAAATGACCTTGCCGGGTCGAATTTGGGGTAGTGTGGTCTCATTTCGATGGTATTGGCTTCCGGGAGCTATCCCAGAGTGCTCCATTGTGACCGCTCTGGACAGTGCTCTCAACTGCGATGCACTGGCCAGGTAGACAGGAAAAGGCCCATGAACTTTTGAATCTTATTTCCTGTTTGGCCAGTGTGGCGATCTGCAGGTGAGTGCAGATCTCATCAGCAGAGGTGACCATGATGAAGTCCCAGAATCGCAAAAGACCCTCAGCATGGACTGAACAGGAAGTACAGGATCTGATCACTGTATGGGGAGACGAATCTGTGCTATCAGAACTCCATTCCAAAAGACAAAATGCCCAAACATTTGAAAAAATCTCCAAGGGCATGAAGGAGTGAGGCTGTAACAGGGACCCGCAGCAGTGCCGAATGAAACTTAAGCAGATGAGGCAAGCCTACCAAAAAACCAGAGGGGCAAAAGGCTGCTCCAGGTCAGAGCCCCAGACATGCTGCTTCTATGATGAGCTGCATGCCATGCTAGGGGGCACCCCTACAACTAGCCCACCCCTGTGTGTAGACTCCATCAATGGATTCTCACGCGACAGGAATGTGGATTTTCATAGAATCATAGATTATTAGGGTTGGAAGGGACCTCAAGAGATCATCTAGTCCAACCCCCTGCTCAAAGCAAGACCAATCCCTAAATGGCCCCCTCAAGGATTGAACTCACAATCCTGGGTTTAGCAGGCTAATGCTCAAACCATTGAGCTATCCTGATGAGGAAGATGATGTGGAGGAGGTTGAAGATAGCTCACAGCAAGGAAGTGGAGAAACCATTTTCCCTGACAGCCAGGAACCGTTTCTCACCCTGGACCTGGAGTTAGTACCCCCTGAACCCACCCAAGGCTGCCTCCCAGTCCTGCCAGGCAGAGAAGGGACCTCTTGTGAGTGTACCTTTGTGAATATTATACATGGTTTAAAAGTAAGCATGTTTAACGATTAATTTGCCCTGGCATTCACGGCCAGTACAGCTACTGGAAAAGTCTGTTAGCGTGTCTGAGGATGGAGCAGAAATCCTCCAGGGACATCGCCATAAAGCTCTCCTGGATGTACTCCCAAAGCCTTTGTGAAAGGTTTCTGGGGAGGGCAGGCTTATTCTGTCCTCCATGGTAGGACACTTTACCATGCCGGGCCAGTAGCACGTAGTCTGGAATCATTGCATAACAAAGCATGGCAGCATATGGTCCCGGTATTTGCTGGCATTCAAACAGCATCCGTTCATTATCTCTCTGTGTTAGCCTCAGGAGACTGATATCATTCCTGGACACCTGGTTGAAATAGGGTGATTTTGTTAAGGGGACATTCAGAGGTGCCCAATCCCGCTGGGCTGTTTGCCTGTGGCTGAACAGAAATGTTCCCTGCTGTTAGCCATGCGGTGCAGGGAGGGGTGAAGCGATCATCCCAGAGAATTATATGTTTGTGTGTGGGGGAGGAGGTTAGTTTGGTTTGTGGTGCACGTTAACCTGAAAACCATAGCCCCTCCTCCTTTTAAATGGACAACCCATTTTAAATGTCCAACTCAACAGCTGCTTGGTATGGGAAATGAGGGCGCTGCTGTTTGAAACCATTCCCACATGTTATGAAGGTTAAAGAAGCCAAGCGACTATGGCTTACCATGGCAGCCTGCAAGCCAAATTCTGTTGCCCGGCCCTGCATGAAAGATCTCTCACACCAAACTGGCATATCCTCAATAAGAGGCAAAATGTGACCTTGTACCGAAAGCACATGTGCTATGTAATGTTAACAGCAAGGTTTACAGTGAAAAAGTGTACCCTTTGTTCTCTAAAATGTGTCTTTTTAACTACCACTCTTCCTTTTTTTCCTCCACCAGCTGCAAATGTTTCAACGCTCACACTATCTTCTCCTTCCCAGAGGTAACGAAGATTAGGAGGCGGAAAAAAACACACTTCTGATTAAACGTTCTCTGAGCTCATGCTGTCCTCTCATGCTGAAAGAGGCCAGCAGAAAGCGTGGAGGTAGACAATGTCAGAGTCTAGGAAAGCACAATATGAACACGAGGACAGGTGGAGGGTTGAAGATAATAAGTGGCGGGCTGAAGATGATAGGTGGTGTGAGCTTGGTGACAGAAGGCAAGAGGCAATGCTGAGGCTACTTGAGGAACAAACTAATGTGCTCCGGTGTATGGCTGAGGTTCAGGAAAGGCAGCAGGAGCACACACTGCTGCTACAGCCCCTGTGTAACCAACTGCCCTCCTCCCCAAGTTCCATTGCCTCCTCACCCAGATGCCCAAGAATCCAGTGGGGTGGCCTCCAGGCACCCAACCACTCCACCCCAGAGGAATGCCTAAGCAACAGGAAGCTGGCATTCAATAAGTTTTAAAGTACAGTGTGGCCTTGTCCTTCCCTCCTCCCCAACCCCACCTGGTGCTTCCCTCCTCCCCCAGCTCTCCCAGGCTACCTTGGCAGTTATCCCCCTATTTGTGTGATGAATTAATAAAGAATGCATTAATGTGAAGCAACAATAACTTTATTGCCTCTGCAAGTGGTGATCGAAGGGAGGAGGGGAAGGTGGTTAGCTTACAGGGAAGTAGACTGAACAAAGGGGGTTGGGGTCATCAAGGAGAAACAAACAGAACTTTCACACCGTGGCCTGGCCAGTCATGAAACTGGTTTTCAAAGCTTCTCTAATGTGCAGCATGTCCTGCTGTGTAATTCTAACCACCCTGATGTGGGGCTGCATGTAATCAGTGGCCAGGCAAATTGAACCTCCCACCGCATCATAAACGTCTCCCCCTTACTCTCACAGATATTATGGAGCACACAGCAAGCAGTAATAACAATGGGAATATTGGTTTCGTTGAGGTCTAACCAAGTCAGTAAACTGCACCAGAGTGCTTTTAAACATCCAAATGCACATTCTACCACCCTTCTGCACTTGTTCAGCCTATAGTTGAACAGCTCCTGACTACTGTCCAGGCTGCCTGTGTACGGCTTCATGAGCCATGGCATTAAGGGGTAGGCTGGGTCCCCAAGGATGACTATAGGCATTTCAACATCCCCAACAGTTATTTTCTGGTCTGGGAAGAAAGTCCCTTGCTGCAGCTTTTGAAACAGACCAGAGTTCCTGAAGATGTAAGTATCGTGTCCCTTTCCCGGCCATCCCACGTTGATGTTGGTGAAATGTCCCTTGTGATCCACCGGTGCTTGCAGCAGGATTGAAAAGTACCCCTTTCGGTTTATGTACTTGCTGGCTTGGTGCTCCGCTGTCAAGATAGGGATATGTGTTCTGTCTATGCCCCGCCGCAGTTAGGGAATCCCATTGCAGCAAAGCCATCTACTAAGACTGGCACATTTCCCAGAGTCACTACCCTTGATATCTGCAGCTCTTTGATTGCACTGGCTACTTGGATCACAGCAGCCCCCACAGTAGATTTGCCCACTCCAAATTGATGCCCAACTGAGAGAGAGCTGTCTGGCATTGCAAGCTTCCACAGGGCTATCGTCATTCGCTTCTCAACTGTGAGGGCTGCTCTCATCTTGGTATTCTTGCACTTCAGGGCAGGGGAAAGCAAGACACAAAGTTCCATGAAAGTGCCCTTACGCATGCGAAAGTTTTGCAGCCACTGGGAATCATCCCAGACTGCAACACTCTGCGGTCCCACCAGTCTGTGCTTGTTTCCTGGGCCCAGAATTGGCGTTCCACAGCATGAACCTGCCCCATTAACACCATGATGTCCACATTGTCAAGGCCTGTGCTTTGAGAGAAGTCTGTGTCCATGTCCTCATCACTCTCGTCACCGCGCTGCCATAGCCTCCTTGTCTGGTTTTGCTTCTGCAGGTTCTGGTTCTGCATATACTGCAGGATAATGTGCATGGTGTTTACAGTGCTCATAATTGCGGCGGTGATCTGAGCAGGCTCCTTGCTTGCCGTGCTATGGCGTCTGTGCTGAAAAAAGATGTGAGACGATTGTCTGCTGGTGCTCTGACGGAGGGAGGGATGACTGACGATGTGGCTCACAGGGTTGGCTTACAGGGTTGTCACACAGAATGGCCCCCTCAAGGACTGAATACACAGCCCTGGGATTAGCAGGCCAATGCTCAAACCCTCAGCCCTGCAGCGAGGGAGGTCAGAGGTAGGGCTGCAAGATGACAGCTGGAGGTATTTGGACATAGAATGAGGGATAGATGAGAGAAAGAAGGCAGTGATGAGATGGCAGGGGTGTGCTGTGTAGGAGTGAAGTTAGACCTGCAGTAGATATCCTTTTCCTGTCAGTTGAGAAGTACAGTACCCAGGTCTACAGTCCTAAGAAAATCAATGCAAGTCTGCCATCTGCTGGCACCAATATAATTTATGCTCCCCAAAGATACCAATATTATGAGCAAACCCATTAGGTGAGATTTAAAAATAAATAAATACATACATAAATAAATAAAAGCCTAAGGGAGCTGAATCCTCAATTTCCATTGGAATTCATGGACAGTGACACCAAGACAGAGGATGGGCCAGTGTTTGGGGCACTAGCCTAGGACTTGGGAGAACCTGGATTTGATTCCCTGCTCAGCCAGGCAGTCTGTGGCAAGTCACTTAGCCTCTCTGTGCCTCAGTTTCCCCACCTGTATAATGGGAAAACAGCCCTGCCCTGCCTCACAGGGGTGTTGTGAGGACCAGTGCATTAAAAAAGATTGGGAGGCCCTCAGATATTATAGGAATGAGGGCTAGATATGGGCCTAAGGGCACCTTTAGAAATCCCAGCCATTTTCTGTCTCCCATGCTCTGGTCATAGTGAGCTCTCTCCCTCCACACATTTATCGTTTTGTCTACAACAAAAATAAGGCCTTTCTGAATATGTCCAGTTTTAAGGCTCTGGGGCTAAGCAATGGCCTTGGGCAATGGTTCTTGTAATGTTTCCCATAGATGCCCCTGCATCTCAACTATTCCTCGTCTATTAGAGGGGAACAACACTGGAGTGGCCTCCCCATTGCCTCATCCCTCCCACATACAGGTCTGCCAAAAGTTGCCCCAGGGAGCTGCTCAGAGTCAGTGATAGACTAGGGCTGCCTGAATGGCCAGGAAGCTCCAGCAAACCTGCTCAAGGTTTGGAGGTTTTAAAAGACCACAACAGCAGGTGAGTTTTCCTTGGTGTTGCAGGGCAAGTACACCCCATCCCTCTTTGGGGTGGGGCAAGGGTGTCACGGTTAAGTCCTCCTGCCAGCCCTTAGCCTGAGGGCAGTACAGCCCAATGGCTAGAGTCAATGTGTTCGCCTTTGTCGTCAGGGAAGTACGGCCTAATACCCAGAGTCTATACATAGAATCATAGAATATCAAGGTTGGAAGGGATCTCAGGAGGTCATCTAGTCAAACCCCCTGCTCAAAGCAGGACCAATCCCCAACTGAATAAGCCCAACCAGGGCTTTGTCAAGCCTGAGCTTAAAAACCTCTAAAAATGGAGATTCCACCCCCTACCCCCGCGCCCCAAGTAACCTGTTCCAGTGCTTCCCCACTCTCCCAGTGAAAAAGTTTTTCCTAATATCCAACCCAAACCTCCCCCACTGCAACTTGAGACCATTACTCCTTGTTCTGTCATCAGGTACCACTGAGAACAGTCTAGATCCATCCTCCTTGGAACCCCCTTTCAGGTAGCTGAAGGCTGCTTTTAAATCCCCCCTCACTCTTCTCTTCTGCAGACTAAATAATCCCAGTTCCCCCAGCCTCTCCGCATATGTCACGTGCTTCACCCCCCTAATCATTTTTGTTGCCCTCTGCTGGACTCTTTCCAATTTTTCCACATCCTTCTTGCAGTGTGGGGCCCAAAACTGGACTCATAGACTTTAAGGTCAGAAGGGACCATTATGATCATCTAGTCTGACCTCCTGCACAATGCAGGCCACAGAATCTCACCCATCCACTCCTGTAACAAACCCCTAACCTATGTCTGAGTTATCGAAGTCCTCAAATCGTGGTTTAAAGACCTCAAGGTGCAGAGAATCCTCCAGCAAGTGACCCATGCCCCACACTGCAGAGGAAGGCGAAAAACCTCCAGGGTCTCTGCCAATCTGCCCTGGAGAAAAATTCCTTCCTGACCCCAAATATGGCAATCAGCTAAACCCTGAGCATGTGGGTAAGACTCACCAGTCAGCACCCAGGAAAGAATTCTCTGTAGTAACTCAGATCCCATCCCATCTAACATCCCATCACAGGCCATTGGGCATATTTACCTCTAATAATCTCCAGATGAGGCCTCACCAATACCAAATAGAGGGGAATTATCATGTCCCTCGATCTGCTGGCAATGCTCCTACTTATACAACCCAAAATGCCGTTAGCCTTCTTGGCAACAAGGGCACACTGTTGACTCATAGCCAGCTTCTCATCCACTGTAACCCCTAGGTCCTTTTCTGCAGAACTGCTGCCTAGCCACTCGATCCCTGTAGCAGTGCATGGGATTCTTCCATCCTAAGTGCAGGACTCTGCACTTGTCCTTGTTGAACCTCGTCAGATTTCTTTTGGCCCAATGCTCCAGTTTGTCTAGGTCACTCTGCACCCTATCCCTACCCCCCAGCGTATCTACCACTCCTCCCAGTTTAGCGTCATCTGCAAACTTGCTGAGGGTGCAGTCCATGCCATCCTCTAGATAATTAATGAAGATATTGAACAAAACTGGTCCCAGGACTAACCCTTGGGGCACTCTGCTTGAAACCAGCTGCCAACTGCGTTACTGGCATTGGCTCTTGGCTGCTGCTGGGTCTCTGTTCCAAGCTGGGCTGCTACACCCCACTCTCCATAGGGAGCCCTGCTGCCCCCCAGTGTCCTGGCTCCCCACTCCTGGCAGGGAGCCCGATGCCTGGAGCCCAACTGCCCCTTGATTCTCAGTTCCCTGCTGAGAGCAAGACAGCCAGCCAGACTCTGGGTTTGAATCTCCCCGATGGAGGCGAGAGGCCCCACATGGCTTTCACCCCACTTCTCCGCCCTCGCTCCTGACTGGGAACAAGGAGGCAAGAAACCCAGGGGAACAGCCTCTCAGGCCTTCCCCCCCCTTTCCCCTGCCGCTGCTTCAGTCAGTGGAAGTGCTTCTGGTGAGGACACGCACCACCGACAGAAGGAGGGTAGTGTGGGTATCAGTCACCACATTAATTACTATGGTTGCTGTAAATCAACTTAACCTAGGTCGACTTAAGACTGTAGTGTAGACAGGTCCATAAGTCTGAGGCTACTGCTCTAACCCTGAGCCCTCCTTTCCCTCTAATGTGCCTCCTGGCCCTATCTGCTATGTATTATTATTGTTATGAAGAGCTAGAACAATGCTAACCGATCAGATTCCATATGAGTTTATCTGCTGACATCCAGTTCTGGGGAGCACCTAGCATCATGGGTTCCTGGCACTACCACAATACAAACAGGTAACAGTACCTACTTCTTATACAGCATTGCTCATCAATAGTTCTTACAAAGCATTTTAAGTATACTGTGCAGCTAGAGAAACTAAGGCATACAGCTGCAATGTAACTTGTCCCAGGTCATCCAACAGGCTAGGGGTGAATCTGGGAACAGAGCTTAGATCTGTGAGTCCTATTTTGGTGATCTATCCACTAGGCAATGCTGACCAACTAAATACATAATAATATCAAGATGTATTGACAAAGAGGGTATTTGATAGCCTTCAACTATCTGAAGAGAGGTTCCAAAGAGGATGGAGCTAAGTTCTTCAAAATGGTGGCAGATGACAGAACAAGGAGTGGGGAGGTCTAGGTTGGATATTAGGAAAAACTATATCACTAGGGAGGTGGTGAAACACTGGAATGGGTTACCTAGGGAGGTGGTGGAATCTCCATCCTTAGAGGTTTTTAAGGCCTGGCTTGACCAAGCCCTGGCTGGGAAGACTTAGCTGATCTTGCTTTGAGCAGGGGGTTGGACTAGATGACCTCCTGAGGTCTCTTTCACCTCTAATCTGTGATTCTATGAAGAGGTCAATTTTGGCCTCATATTCACCTTGGTCCACTATTTGCCTTCTGGATCGAGATACTATCAAAAATGCTAAATACTGGAATCTGATTCTGTTACACACACACACACACACACACACACACACACACACACACACACACACACACACACACACACGTACGTTATCTGAAATATAATTTTAGATAGCTCGGTAGCATCTTTTGGTCTTTGAAAACATGGTCCAAAATAACCCTGGCTACGGGATAATACTGCCACACCACTAAAAGGAAGCAGAAAGCTGATAAGGCCAGGAATGCATTAGCCAAAGATGTTTTCCCCAGCCCTCCAGGTCCCCACTTGCTGTTTTCATGGGGGTTATTTAATCTTTTACACAGTGTGGTTAAATGAACTGTGTTCACAGTCAGTAGCTTGATGCTACTGCAAGGGAAGAGGATAGAGGCATCCAAATGGAGAGTCCTTGTGATTTTCATCTCCTCTCTGACCTGTAGGTATTGCTTGTACCATGTGCAGTACCATGATGGGGAGCACCGAGTTGCCATGAATAGGGCCCAGGCTTCAGGAGGGTGCAGCATGACCCTCCCCAAAAGAACATCCGTCTCTGAGAGCCAGCATCAGCCCGTATTTAACTCACCACCTGTTCTTCTTGCACAGGCAACTTTCACTGACATTGGCCTGGCCACACAGGATGCCAAGGGAGGCAATGCACTGCACTGTACTGCACTTTGAGCCAGAAGTGGCCACACTGCCATTCTGGACAGACTTTCCCTAATAGAGATTAAGATAGTGAAGGACCGCGGGGGAGGAACCCTTGCACGATGCTGCTTAGAATAAGCAGCTGGAGGTAAGATATGGGATTAGGAACAAGAGCGCTTGCTCAGATACCATCCAAACTCCTGGGCTGTTATGGACCCCGGGGGAAGGAGGAGTGTGTGTGGCAGAGGGGTTACTTTGTTCTGAAACTTTTTTCCTTTCTGGAAATAGATGAGTGTCTCCTATAGGCAATGTGCTCCCAAGTATCCTGGGGCTTCCCTGATTTTCAGGGCGTCTCCCTGGCCTGTCTAGACTGGAGGTGGTGGCCCTGCCATAACTTGAGTGAACTGATTGCCAAATAACAGGTGTTAACTAACATGATGTCAACACTGATCTAGACATTCCACAAAGCAATCCAGGATATAAACATTCAGGAACTGATTTAGTTAACATGTGTTAATTGGCAAGCAGCTCACTCTCTAGTTACAGTAGGACCAAAAAGGCTAGTCTAGACAAGGCCGCTGAACAGAAAGAGTCTCCATTCTCTTTATTTTTTCTTATGCATGTTTCTCAAGTGTCTTACTAAAAAACCTCCCAATGTCCAAACTTCCTAAGGGATTTAAAGGGGACAGCTGGGATTTTATCCAGGGGGGAACAGAAATTGGGCCTTTTCGGAGACCCCAAAATCTTGAGTCTCTGAAATAAATCCAGTTAGAGGACAGTTGTGCTCCTGTAATGAGTGGACAAGGGGAAGGGGATAAATCTATCGAGTGAAATTTGGATTAAGTAAAGTTAGCTTGGAACATTAAGAAAGTTTAATACAAGTATTGGAGATGATGTAAAATGAGAGGAAGCAAAAAGCAGCATTGCTGGCCCCGGCATTCAAAAATCAAGTCAGGCTCCAAAAAATGAGTGACGTAATAACTGACGAGATTTAAAGTGTGCATTTGCCTTCTAGTCTTTGAACCACAAGGGCAAGAAATTAACTTTTAAAAAAAAAGGGAAGCTGAGAGTTTCACATAGACTCATAGACTCATAGTCTTTAAGGTCAGAAGGGACCAATGTGATCATCTAGTCCGACCCCCTGCACAAAGCAGGCCACAGAACCCTACCCATCCACTTCTATAACAAACCCCTAACCTATGCCTGAGTTATTGAAGTCTTCAAATTGTGGTTTGAAGACGTCAAGCTGCAGAGAATCCACCAGCAAGTGACCCATGCCCCACGCTGCAGGGGAAGGCAAAAAACCTCCAGGGCCTCTGCCAATCTGCCCCGGAGGAAAATTCCTTCTCAACCCCAAATATGGTGATCAGCTAAACCATGAGCATGTGGGCAAGACTCACTAGCCAGCACTCAGGAAAGAATTCTCTGCAGTAACTCAGATCCCATCCCATCCAACATCCCATCACCACCCACATGGCATACTTATCTGCTGATAATCAAAGATCAATTGCCAAAATTAAGCTCTCTCATCATACCATCCCTTCCATAAACTTATCAAGCTTAGTCTTAAAGCCAGATATGTCTTTTGCCCCCACTACTCCCCTTGGAAGGCTGTTCCAGAACTTCACTCCTCTAATGGTTAGAAACCTTCGTCTAATTTCAAGTCTAAACTTCCTAGTGTCCAGTTTATACCCATTTGTTCTCGTGTCTACATTGGTACTAAGCTTAAATAATTCCTCTCCCTCCCTAATATTAATCCCTCTGATATATTTATAAAGAGCAAGCATATCCCCCCTCAGCCTTCTTTTGGCTAGACTAAACAAGCCAAGCTCTTTGAGTCTCCTTTCATATGACAGATTTTCCATTCCTCATATCATCCTAGGAGCCCGTCTCTGAACGTGTTCCAGTTTGAATTCATCCTTCTTAAATAATCACACGATTCCAGGATCTGGACCTTTAAGAAGAAAAAGCCCAAATGTCATGAGATGTGATAAAAACACAAGAGTTTGCAATGCTGGGAAATGGGGACAAGAGAACAAAAACACAAATACAGTTGCTTCATGTGCTAGAGGCAGGAGAGCTCACCAGGGGGCAAAAATGTTTTCAAAAAAAGCCGCAGGCTGTCTTGAGTGGCTAGAGTGCTCAGCTGCCGTATTTCTGTCTCCTCACTGTGACTCCTAGGCAGCAGCTTCAGGTGTGGCATTGCCTGCACTCAGCACCTCCTGCTGTTCTGCAGCAACATGTCTGGCCTGGCTGTAGCAAGAAGAGTGTTGATAGGCCCTTGAGGGAGCCATTGCAGTAGTCCTCGGCTCCTCACAAGACACTGAGATTTGCAGTATGTTAAAGGCTACTGGAACAATTTTTGTGGCACTTGCCACTTTGCACAGTGATACTGTGTGACCCATTTGTCTGGTCAGAGAAATGCACAGCAGTGGCAACCCTACCTGCTCAGTCCTGAACTAGAAGGATAGCAACAATGACTTAGGGTCTGAAGGTAAACCTAGGAAGAGACTGAAGGCTTGGAGAAGGGTTTGGGGAACCTAGAGGGGCAGGTGTAAGAAGGCAACAACAAACACCTCCCTCTGTGACTCATTTCAGGGATTTTGTGCATCACACATTTCCCCGTGGCATCCCTGAGTGTTCCTTCAGGGCAGCAAGGGAGTGTTACAATAAAGGGAATGTCTGAGTGAAGTCACTGATCAGAGCGCCCAGTTCATGCCTGAGGCCTGGTCTACACTATGTGTTTAAACCAATTTTAGCAGCGTTAAACCGATTTAACGCCACATCCGTCCACACTATGAGGCCCTTTATATCGATATAAAGGGCTCTTTAAATCGGTTTCTGTACTCCTCCCCAATGAGAGGAGTAGCGCTAAAATCGGTATTACCATATCGGGTTAGGGTTAGTGTGGCCGCAAACCGACGGTATTGGCCTCCGGGCGGTATCCCACAGTGCACCACTGTGACCGCTCTGGAAAGCAATCTGAACTCGGATGCAGTGGCCAGGTAAACAGGAAAAGCCCCGCAAATTTTTGAATTACATTTCCTGTTTGCCCAGCGTGGAGCTCTGATCAGCACGGGTGGCGATGCATTCCCAAATCCAAAAAGAGCTCCAGCATGGACTGTATGAGAGATACTGGATCTGATCGCTGTATGGGGAGACAAATCTGTTCTATCAGAGCTCCGTTACAGAAGATGAAATGCCAAAGCGTTTGAAAAAAATCTTCAGGCTACACAGTGCTGCATGACAAGCGTAACAGAAAGCCAAAGAATCAAATGGACGCTGTAGTGAGGCGGTGTGGCTCCCCTCCCCCTCAGGAAGGGTCGAGCCCCGCCAGTCATCCCCGGGGGCGGGGCCTCTGGGCGGAAGTCCCGCCCCTCAAAGGGTCAGGCGGCGGCCCGGAAGAATAAAAGCCGGGCCCCAGCCTTCAGTTGCGGCTCGGCCACCGGCAGGAGCAGACGTTCCTGCCGCTGCTCGTGGCTGGGAGGCTGCCCGAGCCAGAGGCCGAGACCAGGAGCCGCCAGAGCTGCCTTGCCCCTACTGCGACGAGGAGCCGCCAGAGCTGCCTCGCCCCTACTGCGACGAGGGGCCGCCTGAACTGCCCTGCCCCTACTATGGCCCCGAGGAGCCCCCAAACCAGGCGTGGCCCGACTTCCCCAAAACCCTACCGGACCTGCCGCCCAGCCCGGATTGGGAGGAACCGATGGTCCTGGACGTCTCCGGAACAGAGGCCCCGGACCAGGTAGGAATAGAGGGGGAACTAGGAAGTAGCCCGGGGGCAGCTGACTCCAGTCAGGCTGCAGAGCTACCCTTGCCTATGTCAGTGTGTTGCGGTCAGGACCCCACTGACCCGCAGTAGCGGTGACAACCGCTACCAGGGCCCCGGGCTGGAACGCAGAGGAGTGGGTGGGCCTGCGTTCCCCCTGCCACCCATAACCGGGTGGCAGACTCCCCCTCTCCCCAGTCGGAGAGGCCTGTAACTGTTTAACTGTGTTTGGTGCCCCACCCGAACCAAGGGCTGGGCCCCCTTTGACTTTGCCTCTGCTCTGCCCTGCTCCAAAGGCCAGAGCTGTTTAACTGTGTTGGTGCCCCGCCTGAACCAAGGGCTGGGCCCCTTTTGACTTTGCCACTGCTCTGCCCTGCTTCAAAGGGACAGAGCTGTTTAACTGTGTTTGGTGCCCCGCCCGAACCAAGGGCTGGGCCCCTTTTGACATTGCCACTGTTCTGCCCTGCCCCAAAGGGCCAGAGCTACTTGTAACGGTGTTTGGTGCCCCGCCCGAACCAAGGGCCGGGCCCTGCTGACTTTGTCACTGCTCTGACCTGCTCCAAAGGGCCAGAGCTGCTTAGAACTGTGTTTGGTGCCCCGCCCAAACCAAGGGCTGGGCCCTCTTTGACTTTGTCACTGCTCTGACCTGCCGAAAGGCTAGAGCAGACTGTAATTGCAGGAAAGACATCGAGGCCGGTGTGGCTCCCCTCCCCCTCAGGGAGGGTCGAGCCCAGGCGGAACCTGTTTACAACTGGCACCTGACCAGGGATCTTCTGAACCCATGCCCCTGTGAGAAGGGGCTGGTAGAAGAAGGCTAGTGCATCCGGTGTCCCCAGGGTAGGGAACATGGATGTCGAATGGCTAGTCCAGCTGCTGACAGAGAGCCAGGAGCGGCAGCAGGCGGTGCAACTGCTGCAGCAGCAACAGCAGCAGGCCGCCCGTCTCGAGCAGCAGCAACAGCGAGATGCTGCCCGTCTCCAGCAGCAACGACAGCAACATGTCGCTCAGTTGGAGCACCAGCAACAACTCATCCAGCAACTCGGGGCCCAGCTACAGACGCTTCTCGGGCCCGCCACCTGAGTCCCCGAAGGGGCCACGGGGGAGGACCCCGCGGGACCCCGGCCACTGGCGTCCTTGCGCCTGACCAAGATGGGCCCGGGGGATGACCCTGAGGCCTTCTTGGTCACCTTCGAGCGTGTGGCCCTGGTCGCTGGATGGGCTCGAGCCCAATGGGCCACCCTTTTAGCCCCGTATTTAACCGGGCCCGCCCAGCTGGCCTACCGCGGGTTGGCCACGGAGGACGCCAAGGACTATGATCGGGTGAAGGCCACGATCCTCGACGCCTTGGACGTCAGCCCCGACACCTTCCGACAACGGTTCCGGGGCCAGAGCTATCCGACCGGCGCCCGTCCCCGCTTAATCGCACAAGGCCTGAAAGAGGCCTGCCGCCGCTGGCTGCAACCAGAGACCTGGACGGCGGAGGAAGTGACCGAGCAGGCCTACCACCACCACCGCCACCGGCCTACCACCCTAGTTGCAGCAGTCTCCCTGATGGAGGATTTCCTCGCGGCGGAGGCTCCTGTGGGGCTGGCCCTCTGGCCACTTGCCCCGGGGCCCGACCAAACTCGCGGAAGCCGGAGAGGATCCGGCCCGCTGGGACAGCGGCTGCTGAGTCATGGACTAGGCCCGGAACCGGCAGCGCGGACCCAACGCGCAGAGCCTGGCCCGCACACAGGTTCAGCGACCTCCCCTGTGGGTCCACTGGAGCCCCGCCGAAGCCCTCGAAGCCCTCAGGCCACCGGTCCCCGGCGCGGACACTCCGAAGTAGGACCTTGCTTTAGATGCAGGAGGACCGGCCACTTACAGCGGGACTGCCCGGAGATGGAGTGTGACTTCGGGCAGGTCTGTGCAGGAGAGGGCCGGGCCCGGCGGACTCAGCCCCCGAAGCTCACAGTCCCAGTACTCATGGGGGACCAAGCCACCACGGCCTTGGTCGACTCAGGCTTTGGTCAAACGCTGGTCCGTCAGGCTCTAGGGCCCCTGATCGATCCTAGTCTGGGGCCCATTCACCTGCAATGTATCCACGGGGATGTTCGGTCCTATCCCAGTGCTCGGGGCCACCTGACTGTTAACGGCCTCACTCGGTCGCTGATCGTCGGCGTGGCCCCTCGACTGGCCTATCCTGTCATCTTGGGACGTGACTGGCCCGCCTTTGATGGGCTTCTTCGGTCTATACCGGCCCTAGCGGCCGAGTCCCTGGAAACCCCTGTGGAAGCCGAGACAGACGCTGAGGGGGCCGGACTAGAAACCCCAGAGGTCAAGGAATTAATCGAGGGAGCACCTCCTGCACCCCGTTTTGACACGGACTTCTGCCAGGACCAGCGGGCCGACCCCACTCTCCGACGGGCCTACGAACAGCTGGCTGCAATTGATAGGTCCATTATCGACCCTGGCCAGGCTACGCAGTGGCCTCACTTTGAGTTCCGCTGGGACCGGCATTATCGGGTGGAGCGGGACCCCGCACACAAGAACCGCGGACACAGCTCCTCGTGCCCCGATGCCATCGGCGGGCCGTCATGAGCTTGGCCCATGATGTACCAGCCACGGGCCACTTGGGGTATGAAAAGACTCTGGCACGAATTCGGGCTCGGTTCTTCTGGCCGGGGCTGGATGGAGAGGTAAAACAATACTGCAACTCCTGCCCGGAGTGTCAGTTGGCCGCACCAGCCCGAACACCCAAAGCGCCCTTGGTTCCCATGCCATTGATTGACACCCCGTTTGAACGCGTCGCAATGGACTTGGTAGGCCCGCTTCCCCGGAGCGCAGCCGGCTTTCAATACGTCCTTTTCCTGGTCGACTATGCCACCCGGTTTCCAGAGGCCATCCCCTTACGGAGCATCACAGCCTGGACCATCGCGGGCAAATTAGTGAAGGTCTTCACCCGCGTGAGGCTGCCTAAGGAGATCCTGATGGACCAGGGCACTAATTTTACATCCCGGTTGCTAAACCAAGTCTGCCGACTCCTGGGGGTAAAGCAACTGCGGACCTCTGTCTACCACCCCCAAACCGACGGATTGGTAGAGCGGTTCAACCAGACCCTCAAGGACATGATGAGAAGGTTCCCGCCAGATGAGCTACGCCATTGGGACCAACTCCTCCCGCCGCTGCTCCTGGCTGTCTGAGAGGTCCCCCAGGCGTCAACCCACTTCTCCTCCTTTGAGCTCCTATACGGGCGGAGGCCTCGGGGCCTGCTGGACCTGATGAAGGAGACGTGGGAGCAGGCGGCCTCCCCGACCCAGGGACTCCTCCAGTACGTCCTCCGGCTACAGGAACGCCTAACTCAAGCGGGGTCCCTAGCGCGGGAAAACCTAAAAGCAGCCCAGGAGAGGCAGGGGTGAAGCTATAATCAAGGCACGCGCGTGCGGGAATTTGGCCCCGGAGACCGAGTCCTACTGCTCCTGCCCTCCAGTGAATCGAAATTGTTGGCCCGGTGGCAGGGCCCCTACGAGGTACTCAGAAAAGCGGGGCCCGTCAACTATGAGATCTGCCAACCCGGTCGCTGGAGGGAGAAGCAAATATACCATGTTAATCTGCTGAAACCGTGGCGTGACCGAGAGGGTCTGTTAATCGACCCATGCCCGCCAGAGCTGGAACTAGGTCCAGAGGTGGCCCAGATGGAGGAGGCGATGGAACCCGCACTGGGGAGCTCCCTGACGGTCGAGCAACAGCGACAGGCCAAATGTCTCATGCGGGCCTTCCGACAGACCTTCACGGCCCTTCCGGGCTGCACGACTGTCACCTGCCATAGGATCCAGACCGAACCAGGGAAGGTCGTGCGGGAGACCGCCTGGCCGATACCATACTGAATGCGCTAGGCGGTGGAGGAAGAGGTTCAAGCCATGCTCGCCCTGGGGGTCGTTGAACTGTCCCGGAACGAGTGGCGCAGCCCGGTGATCCTGGTACCCAAGCCTGACGGCTCTCGACGCTTCTGTATAGATTTCCGGAAAGTTAATGCCATATCCCGTTTCGATGCCTACCCGATGCCCCACATCGACGAGCTGCTCGGCCGCCTCGGGCAGGCCCGGTACATCACCACGCTGGACCTCAGCAAGGGGTACTGGCAAATCCCACTGGAAGAGACGTCCAAAGAGAAGACTGCCTTTGCAACTCCGTCCGGACTGTACCAGTTCACCAGGATGCCTTTCGGTCTCCATGGGGCCCCCGCGACCTTTCAGCGGCTCATGGATCACCTCTTGCGGCCACACCAGGAGTATGCCGCTGCCTACCTGGATGACGTGGTGATCTACAGCCGCTGCTGGGACGACCACCTAACCCGGGTCGTGGCAGTTCTCCGGACCCTTCGACAGGCGGGGTTGACCTCAAACCCCCAAAAGTGCCGGATAGCCTGGGAAGAAACGACGTACCTCGGCTATACCGTCGGACAGGGACGGGTGAAGCCCCTCGTGGGGAAAGTGCAGGCCCTGGCGGAGTGCCCCACCCCAACAACAAAGCGGCAGGTGCGGCGCTTTCTGGGGCTCGTGGGATATTATCGGCAGTTTATTCCCCATTTCGCGTCCACGGCAGCCCCCCTGACCGAGCTACTAAAGAAGAGCAGCCCTCAGACGGTACATTGGAATCCCGAGTGTGAGGCAGCCTTCAGGACGCTTCGTAGCTGCTTGTGTCGAGAACCTGTTCTATACAGCCCCAACTTCAACAAGCCCTTCGTCCTCCAGACCGATGCGTCTGACGTTGGCCTGGGGGCCGTCTTGTCCCAAGAAGGAGACGGAGGTGATCACCCCGTGCTGTATATCAGCCGGAAACTGTTTCCCCGAGAGAGGAATTATGCCACAATTGAGAAGGAGGCCCTTGCGGTCAAGTGGGCCTGCGAGGCCCTCCAGTTCTTCCTCTTGGTTGGCCCGTTCACCCTCGTTACGGACCACGCTCCCCTTCAATGGCTTATGAGAATGAAGGACAACAACGCCCGCCAGTCATCTCTGGGGGCCTCAAAGGGTCAGGCGGTGGCCCGGAAGAATAAAAGCCGGGCCCCAGCCTTCAGTTGCGGCTCGGCCACTGGCAGGAGCAGACGTGCCTGTCGCTGCTCGTGGCTGGGAGGCTGCCCGAGCCAGAGGCCGAGACCAGGAGCCACCAGAGCTGCCTCGCCCCTACTGCGACGAGGAGCTGCCTCGCCCCTACTGCGACGAGGAGCCGCCAGAGCTGCCTCTCCCCCTACTGCGATGAGGAGCTGCCAGAGCTGCCTCGCCCCAACTACAATGAGGAGCCGCCAGAGCTGCCTTGCCCCTACTACGGCCCCGAGGAGCCCCCAAACCAGGCGTGGCCCGACTTCCCCGAAACCCTACCGGACCTGCCGCCCAGCCCGGATTGGGAGGAACCGATGGTCCTGGACGTCTCCAGAACAGAGGCCCCAGACCAGGTAGGAATAGAGGGGGAATTAGGAAGTAGCCCGGGGGCAGCTGACTCCGGTCAGGCTGCAGAGCTACCCTTGCCTAAGTCAGTGTGTTGCGGTCAGGACCCCACTGACCCGCAGTAGCGTGACAATGCAGAGGAGTGGGTGGGCCTGCGTTCCCCCTGCCACCCGTAACCGGGTGGCAGACTCCCCCTCTCCCCAGTCGGAGAGGCCTGTAACTGTTTAACTGTGTTTGGTGCCTCACCCAAACCAAGGGCTGGGCCCCTTTGACTTTGCCACTGCTCTGCCCTGCTTCAAAGGGACAGAGCTGCTTAGAACTGTGTTTGGTGCTGCGCCCGAACCAAGGGCCGGGCCCCCTTTGACTTTGTCACTGCTCTGACCTGCTGAAAGGCCAGAGCAGACTGTAATTGCAGGAAAGACATTGAGGCTGGTGTGGCTCCCCTCCCCCTCAGGGAGGGTCGAGCCCCGGCGGAACCTGTTTACAGACGCTCATGGAGGGAGGGAGGGGGTACTGAGGACTCCAGCTATCCCACAGTCCACAGCAGTCTCCGAAAACTATTTGCATTCTTGGCTGAGTTCCCAGTGCCTGTAGGTTCAAACACATTGTCCAGCGTGGTTCAGGGTATAGCTCGTCAATTTACTCCTCCCCCCCACGTGAAAGAAAAGGGAAAGAAATCATTTCTTGACTTTTTTCAATGTCACCCTATGTCTACTGAATGCTGCTGGTAGACGCGATGCTGCAGCAGTGAAGAGCAGTATCTGCTCCTTTCTCCTCCCTGGTGGTAGATGGTACAATATGACTGATATCCATTGTCACCATCAGCCTGTGAGTGCTCCTGGTTGGCCTCAGGTGAGGTTGCCAGGGGTGCCTGGGTAAAAATAGGAATGATTCCTGGTCATTCCCAGTAGATGAGACAGAATGGCTGGTAACTGTCCTCATCATAGCAACTAGGGGCTGAGCTCCGTCAGCCCCCTCTCTTTCCTGTGTAAAGAAAAGATTCTGTACTGCCTGGACTATCATAGCAGTGGGATGCTGGGCTCCTCTCCACCACACCGCTTAATGTCCTACCTGGACTGTCATAGCACTGGGAGGCTGTCTCCCCCTCATTTTATCTCACTAACAAGTCACTGTTTCTTATTCCTGTATTCTCTATAACGTCATGACACAAATGGGGGGGACACTGCCACAGTAGCCAAGGAAGGTTGGGGGAGGAGGGAAGCAACGGGTGGGGTTGTTGCAGGGGCACCCCCTGTGAATGGCATGTAGCTCATCATTTCTGCAGGGTCTGACACGGAGCAGCTGTACTCTCTGATACACTGGTTCTCTAGTATACTTGCCCCATATTCTAGGCAGGACTGATTCTATTTTTAGAAACCATAAAGGAGGGATTTACTCGGGGAGTCATTCCCAGTTTTGCCTTTGCACCCCCAGCTGATCTCAGCCAGGAGTACCTATGATAGCAGCAGGCAGTACAGAAGAACAGATTACTGTCATCTCATTGCCAATTTGCAGCAGCAGCAGCAGCAGCAGCAGCAGCAGCAGATGACAGTACAGAACAACTGGTAACCATCTCTGCTATCATGCAAAAGCAAATGAATGCTGCTGTGTAGCGCTGGAGTATCGCCTCTGTCTGCGGCATCCAGTACACATACAGTGACTGGAAAAAAAAAAAAAAAAAAGCTGAACGGGATCCATGGTTGCTGTGCTATGGCATCTGCCAGGGCAATCCAGGGAAAAAGGGCGCGAAATGATTGTCTGCCGTTGCTTTCCTGGAGGAAGGAATGACTGATGACATTTACCCAGAACCACCCGCGACAATGATTTTTGCCCCATCAGCCACTGGGCTCTCAACCCAGAATTCTAAGGGGCTGAGGAGACTGCGGGAACTATGGGATAGCTACGAAATAACTACCCACAGTGCAACGCTCCGGAAATCGACGCTAGCCTCGGACCATGGACGCACACCGCCGAATTAATGTGCTTAGTGTGGCCGCGTGCACTCAACTTTATACAATCTGTTTTACAAAACTGGTTTATGTAAAATCGGAATAATCCTGTAGTGTAGACGTACCCTTCGTCTTATTCTTGTCCTGCGTTTTGAGAGCTATATCAGCTCAGGCTGGCTTCTTGCTGAATCCCAATAAATAGGAGTGGCCTGGTCAGCACTTGAGCTGATATTTTTGAAGGCAGACCCTGTGGAAGCTGCAGTATGCCCCCTGGTGGCCACCATTGTTTAATCCACTTGAAGGGACTTCACAGAACTAAGCAGAGGGCACTGGCAGAAATGTGTTTCAGGTCCCTTCTAGGTCCTGGGCACTATGTACATCTGTGATATTGTTATTTATCAGTTTTCAGTGCTGTCAGACTTTGATTTCCCACAGAATAGACCCAAGTCTCTGGGATGGGGATGGCTGCACTGTGAGGGACCTAGCAGAATACAATGGACATAGGCCGTGTGCTTGGTACCTGCAAGATGTGGAGAAGCTGGTAATAAACAATCTTTCATCACTATCAGAAACTCCCAAGGAGTTTGCATTCCTTCTGGGTCACTGGAAATGGGGAAGGGGTGTGTGTGATCCAGACAGGTGCCCTGCAACCTTCCTGTATAACTTCTTTAGGAGCATCAGATGCTCTGACAAGGGCAGGGATAAACACAAACTAAATGGTTGCTAACCTCCTCTCTCAGGAAGGGAACAACATTACAGCAGGGACCATGTCACTGAGGCTGTGAACACTGTTCAGTCAGGGTGACAGGGTGGGGTGACAACGTTGAGCCTGGGGACAGGGAAGGGGGGGCTGCAGAGTCCCAGGGGAATGAGGGGTGCATGGGCAGAGGCAGACATACCTGACTGAATGGGAGAGGCTTGGGGTCAGCCAGGATCTGCATGGGGGAAGATTCCTAACAATCCCCACCCTAAAGAAAAAGTGCCCACTGACACCCAACACCCTCCAGGTTCACTCCTAGGCTCCTTCCCGCTCCCTCAGCTCTTCTGTTAACCCTGACTCCCCCAAGCCTGTGCACTGCTTTTGACGGGTGCAGGAAATACAGTTCTGTATTGTAATTTAAATGAATTACACAAAGTTCTGTATTAATATGCCTCGTAAGGAATCTATTTGTCAAAAAAAAATTACCAGAATCTTTTTTTTTTTTTTGGTGGTCTGTATTGTTACAGACATACTTGCTGGCAGATATTTTGAAATAAATTACCAAAATATTTGTAACTGGCATGATTGTATTGTGTGATTTTGACAAAATATGCAAAATTTTGCAGAATTTTCAAATATGGTTAATTTTTTTTGGCACGGAATTCCCCCAGGAGTAAGAGCTGCTCAGATTGTGGGACATCCACAGAGTTAGGTTGCCAGACTCCCTGAATACTGCAAAAAGATGTGGAGGACAACCTCCATGCCCATGGCAAGATCGGAGTGAAACCTCAGAGTGTCTCGTCAGCTACACAGGCTTGTCCTTTGCAATTCATTGTGTCCAACCCCCAGGCTTTTCTATGACATTTTCATTATTTTTCATATTATTTACAAATCTCCAAAGAAAGTTAACTCAAATAATATCATGGGCTTAATCATCATTGAGTCTAGGGATCATCCTCAAATCCAGCACGCAGCCCATGTGCCAGCATCAGTGGGGGACCAGTTTTAGAAGCAATCACCATCAATGGAATTCTGCTCACAGAAGGGTCTGGGAATCTTCCCCGGTGGCCATTAATGAGTAAAATTGTGCATTTTAGTAAGTAGATTTTAACCTGCTCATGAAGCTGATATTGGAGTTAAATTTGGAATTTCTATATTGATAATTTCTGAATAATGACCCTCGTTTTTTTTAAAGGAACTATAAAGGGGGTGGGGGGGGGAGGAATGACCCTTTGTGGTCTTGTTTAAATTATGCCATTTTTAATTAAATTCTGCGTAACTTAACAAGGAAGGAGGATGGAGCTGGTGGGATTGTTTCTAAAGATAAGCGAATTGTATTGTCTGTATTGATAGCAAGCATGGGAAAGGTTTTCTACACAACAAACACTGGGATGTGTGTGTGTGGCGAGGTGATCCATAGCATCCCATCAGGGTGCAAGATTGTGTATGGGTCCACCTCCCATACAGAGAGGGAAAGGGGGCTGAATACAACAACAATGTATTAGCCCTGAAGCCTGTGTGGGTTTTTCCTGCCTCTTTCTTTTCCCCATCTCTCTCCTCCTCCTCCCTCCACAAGCTCCAAAACTTTCTTTTTCCTCAGGGTTTCCCCACATGTCCTTGTACAGGTTTCCTCTTCAGCCCCTCTTCATCTCCACCCTGGAGCATTAGCACATTGCCTGGGTTTGGCATGTGTGTGGACACCTGTCTCCCTCCCTGAGCCCTTGCCGTCACCTGGCATCTTTGCATAGCCAGAGACAGGTGCTTGCGTGGGGGGCTGAGCCAAAGCCCAGGGAAGTCAATGGAACAACTCACATGGACTTTGGGTCAGCCCTGCACAGCACAAGATCCAGGAGGCAGGATTTGCTCAGAGAGGGAGACAGTCTGCCTCCTTCCCAACACATGCTGGAACCCACATTGTCAGCCAGGGCTCTCAGGGTACCCCATTGTGCCTGGGGGTTGCAAGAGCTGTCACAGGTGATGTCTAGCATATTTGAGGTCATATGGCTGATTTTTTCAGCTTATTTTAATGCTTATTTGAGCCCCCAAAACATGTTTTGTTCCCTGTCTGGTTTCCCCCAAAAGGGAAAATACTGTCTGAGGCCGAGCCTATATCAATTTGAACCCATGAGATATCTCCCTTCCTCTCTCCCAGGATTTAGAGAATATCCCCCTCCTTGCTCCCTAGCCAGCTCTTTAATCTGGAAGCAGCATTTTTGGGTGGGGCTGGAAATGTGAGTGGCCTGGCGGTGGGAGTTCTGGCCAGCCTGCTCTCCCAAGACATGGATGAAATCAGTGCTGACAGCGAGGCTATCTGAGGGTGAACTGGGGAGTGGAGCTGAGTTTTCATCCCAGCCGTTGCTAGCCTGTAGGTGGGGAAGGGAATGAGGGGAGCCTCAATGGGTTGTGAATGGCAGGGTTTGGGGAACTCCTATTTATGATCTTTGCATAGAATGTTTGCAGTGACCCCAGTGCGTGGGGAGACAGAGATGTGCCATGGGGATAGGAAGGGAGGGGTAATACAATAAAGAGAAAACGAGGAATGGGTGGGGGAGTTTGGGTGGCAAGGACATTGGGTTTCGGCATAATCCCCATCACCTGCAAGGCAAGGAAAGGATCCAAATAGTCATGCTCTGCACCTGGGGGAGTAACGAATTGCCTCCTGGACAAAGGAGGCAGTATTAAGCCCTGGACTGAGGAGGGAGACTGCAAAGGAGACAGGTTTCCCGGCAGGAGAGGAGTCCTGAGCTAGGGCCAACAAGGGAAAGGGAGTTGAAGTCGAGCCTCGTAAAAGCAGAGAACTTTTTATGTGGAACTGAATCCTGGAAAGGGACCAAACTCTCGTGTGACGTGGCCAGAGAGCTGAGCCGCAGGAATCCCAGCGAGGGACTCCAGAGGAGGGACCAGCCGGTGCTGAGCATCGCAGTTAAGGAAGTGGCCACCAGAGGGAGTGTGAGGCAAAGTCCCCTGCAACGCTGTGTTCAGGCACAAGGGAGCACCCTAGAGGTAAGGTTTACCTCTTACAGGGTGTTGCCTCAGGATACAGGACAGTTTGATAGCAAAGAGGGGTTTGTGCCTTGGCGATGTATGGATGGATCAGTCAGCGGGGAGGAGTTTGATTAGAGACATTTGCCACTTTGTGTGGTGGGGGGTGTGCTATGACCTTTGGGGGGGGTGTGTGCAATGACCTTTCCTCTTCACCCTGGGCACCCATTACGGTTCCAGTTTCCCCCCTCTGACACCCCAGTCCCTTCCATCTCTCCCCCCTGGGGCATCACTAGCCCCAGCCATGAAATGGCAATGCGCCAGTCACATGTTTACTGTCCTCACTACCATCAGGGGCCGGGGGAAGATGGCAGTGCCAGCCTGCTAGGTGAACTTTCTGCCCCACCTGGAACCCAGCCACAGAAATTCCATGTCCTCTCCCTCCCTTGGCTTGCTATTAAGAGATGGGAACACTTTTGTCTCTGTCTCTGGTCAGAGGCAGGGGATGGGATGGCTGGGTAGACATCTGCTGGTGCATGTTCCATCTATCACAGCCTCAGGTGGTGATACAGGTACCCAGGGAGCCATGCTGATACAGAGCTGACAAGGAGCCTTTCTGGAGGAGTTGGTGTCACAATGGAGGGTGAAAATGCTCAGCTGAAGCTCTCGTTTTGCACAGGTTTCCATGGGCAGCAGGAGAGAATGGCAGCTGCAGAATTGGTATTATGATCTCACAGCAGGCGACCTGAGAAGCCATGTCTGAAATCCTGATTGGGTTCTCGAGTTTCCTCTAACTAGTTCCCTGAACAAAGTGTGGTAAATACTTACCATGGCCCAAGATTTGTAGTGGGCACTTCTGAAACCGGAGCCCTCCATCACTGCTGAATTTCGAGTTGAAATATTGATGGGAAAAATCTCTCCACCAAAGTCTCCAACACTGGCTGATTAACACTGTACTATCCACATGCCCCTGCCTGGGCCTGGCTTCAAGGACTCTGGCTCATTGTAGCTTTCCTCCTCTTCTCCCTCTTGCTTACGCTGTATAACAGCAAACTACAAAGCCTTGCATTTGATCCAAGACTGGCTCACCCAACTCCTACTTTAATCAGGTTGTTCTGATTCCTTCGCTCCGGAGCCCTTCCTGCTGGCTGGGGGCCATTCCTTGCAGAGTAACCAGGGGAATGAGCTGCCTTACCCGAGACACACCTCAATACTGCTTTGTAAATTGGCCAATAGGAGGCACCTTTCCAACAAAGAGCTGTCACCTTCCAGTCTCCTCTTCACCTGGCCATGCAGAGCTGACGCATGTTACTCTGACAATGCAGTGCATCAGACAAAGCCTCTCTCCAAGCTGAAATTGGAAGGCAAAACACTTTGTTAGAAAGAATTAAGGTTGAAAGTGAAGTCCAGTGAAAATGCAAAACACAAGGGCCTTTATCAAGCTTCTACCCCAAGCACCGGAGGTCAGGTGTCCAGCCAGTCTCCTCAAGCCATTTGGGCAGTGTGAAGGGCTGTGGAACTCTGGCTTGTAATGGGGAACTAGCTTCAACCTTAATAACTATGGAAACATTCCATAATAAACCAGTGTTTCTTCTTCGAGTAGTGTCCTTGTGGGTGCTCCACTGTATGTGTGCTTGCCTCCCTGTGTTGTTGATCGGAGAACTTTGGTAGCAGTACCCATTGGGCCCACGCATGCACTGTCTCTTCTCATGCTGTGTCACAAGGCTAGCTGGCATGTGCAGACTTACTCACCTCAGTTCCTTCTGAATCGCCCTGGCTGAAGATGGAGCCCCTTGCAGTCCATTGGGATCATTGCTCTATTTGCATTTATATAATTAGTCTGTTAGTATAGTATAATTATAGTTTTAGTCTTTTGTTCTTTATCCAAAACAATTTTAAAAAAATATTTTTCCAATTTTCTTTCTCATCAGGGACCCTTCCTCCCCCTGCATTGAGGTATGCCCAGTTCAATGGGCTTCAAGAAGTGCCTCACTTGCAAGGAGGCGATCCTGATTGCAGACAAGCATTCCCAGTGCATTCACTGCATAGGAGAACACCACATCCAGCAGAACTGTGGTTTCTGCCAGCAACTCTGGCCACAATCCCATAAGGACAGAGAGCACCAGCAGAAGATTATCTTCATGGGGGCGTATCTCAGGCCCTCACAGGACCTGCACTATAAGTCACCTGGCAAACACGAGTCTTCCCCATAGCCCCCTACATCTAAAGGCTTTGGGTCAAAAAAACAGATTGCTCACCCCTCTCACAAGCTATCTAAGAAGAGGGCGGGAAGTCCCCATAATGAGACCTGAGATAGCCGTAAGTGGTCTCCATCTTGCTTGGTATCTTCGACACCGTTGGCACCGAGACCATCTCAGTCCAGTAGCCATGGCTCATGTAAACTGGCAGCAGCTGGTACCACTGACATTTCCATGGACCTAATCGGCGTGGGCTCTGAGTCATCGGCAATGAGGGACAGGAGTAAGCACTCTGCTAAAAAGGCACTGTCAGTATGCAAATCTTCATCAGTACCATCACTGATGCTTCATCCAGCACCAGAACTGCCAGTACAGACAAGATCCCAGTCCCCACCAGCACCGACAGACACAGGGACGGATGGCACCAATGGAATTCCGCCAGTCCAGGGAAATCTGCATACCAGACATACTGGAGTCCCCACTTCTTGGTACCGGGACCTCCACACCGAGCCTCTGCTTGGCACAGGAATCATCACTGCTGCCATGCCATGCTCCCTAACTCTCTAGTGAGAATTCAGACAGCGAACCTGAGGAGGTGGCATCACAGTACTCCTCTCAGGCTCCATATGGTACTTGGTACCAACAAGGTCCAGGCCCACAGATGGCCCTGCCACTGCATCCTGGTACAGCCATCCATGGGCAACACCACCAGGCTCTATGCCACCACCCACCCCAGTGGTCTTACTGTGACCCATGGGCAGCATATCACCAACATGCCTCTTGGGCTCCCAGCCTCATCCAAGAACACTTGAGGCGAACCCCTCAGCCACAACATCCAGAGCTTTGGAACCTCCACAAGACATCATGGAGGAAGAGGCAGGTGGTGCCGAGAAAGAAGTGATGCCAAGGACCATATCCTCCTTCTTCCTCACCATCTTTGGCAGACAACTTTCATCTCTTCCAGGAGCTGACAAAGAGAGTTGCAGACACTCTCCAAATACCACTGGAAGAAGTCAAGAACACTCATCATTGACTCCTTGACATCCTCCATTCTTCTTTCTCTTCAAAGATAGCCCTCCCTATGCACAGAAGCAATGAGTCTATGGAATTGGTGCATCTCCCACAACTTTACTCTGTCTGCACCTTACCTCAGTCTCAGTCACAAATTCCCACATGAACACTAGTGGGAGATAGATCCGACAGTACTTCATGATGTATTCAGACAATGGGGGACACCCTCCACAGATCTGTTCACTACTCACCTGAACAAAGAAGTGTCCATGCCACTGCTCCAGAGTGGCGATGGGTCAGCATTCCCTTGGCGATGCTATTCTCATCCCCTGGAACAAGGACCTTCTCTGTGCCTTCCCTCCATTTCTCCTACTTTTGAAGGTCCTGATGAAAATAAAAAGAGATGGAGCCCAGGGCATTCTGATTGCTCCTACTTGGCCAAGATAGACCTGGTACTCTTACCTGTCACAGCTCACGACATGTCCACCAATCTTTCTCCCAGACATTTCACACCTCCTTTCACAGAACAGAGGGCATGCCCTGCCTCCAAACTTGGGGATTCTCCACCTTAAGACATGGCTTCTCCTTGATTCCATCACCTAGAAAGCTCCTGCTCAAGGGAGGTCCAAGAGATTCTGTTGCACAGTAGAAAGTCTTCAACTTGACGTACCTTTACCAGCAAAAATGGACGAGGTTGCAGATTTGGAATTCTTCCCAACAAATCTCCCCAACATCCACAACTCTTCCATATATTCTAGACTAGTGGTTCTCAGACTTTTGTACTGGTGACCCCTTTCACACAGCAAGCCTCTGAGTGCGACCTCCCCTTATAAATTAAAAACACTTTTAAATATATTTAACACCATTATAAATGCTGAAGGCAAAGTGGAGTTGGGGGTGGAGGCTGACAGCTTGCGACCCCCCACGTAATAACCTCATGACCCCCTGAGGGGTCACAACCCCCAGTTTGAGAACCCCTGTTCTAGACTGTGCATTGACCCTAAAGAGACTGGGTCTATCTCTAAGCTCTCTCAGGGTCCACCTAGCAGCTATTATAGCTTTTCACCTGTGACAGGTTTGGTTACAGAGACCCCCTTGTGACTGTCACCTGACGTGCTGAGATTACCTCTGAGCCCATTTTCCCTGGCAGCCTGGGACTCCAGAACCATGGCTTATGAGCCAGACATGATAGCCTGCTGCAACACAGACCCAGAGTCTGGTCCATGCCCCCTTGGCCTGTGCCGCTTCCAGCAGCTCCCAATGGCCTGGAGCAGCAATCCGCAACCAGTGCGAGCCGCGATCAGCCAGACCTGCGGACGGGGCAGGTAAAGACACTGGCCCGGCCTGCCAGGGGCTTTCTCTACACAAGCGGCGACCCCTATTTGAGAAATCCTGAGCTAGATGATGGGATAGACTGCACCCTCAGCAAGTTTGCAGATGACACTAAGCTGGGGAGAGAGGTGGATTCACTGGAGGGTATGGATAGGATCCAGAGCGACCTAGACAAATTGGAGGATTGGGCCAAAAGAAATCTGATGAGGTTCAACAAGGACAAGTGCAGAGTCCTGCACTTAGGACGGAAGAATCCAGTGCACCACTACAAGCTTGGGACTGACTGGTTAAGCAGTAGTTCTGCAGAAAAGGACCTGGGGATTACAATGGATGAGAAGCTAGATATGAGTCAGCAGTGTGCCCTTGCTGCCAAGAAGGCTAATGGCATATTGAGCTGCATTAGTAGGAGCATTGCCAGTGGATTGAGGGAAGTGATTATTCCCCTCTATTTGGCACTGGTGAGGCCACATCTGGAGCATTGCATCCAGTTTTGGGACTTCCACTGTAGAAAGGATGTGGACAAATTGGAGAGAATCCAGCAGAGGGCAACAAAAAAGATTGGGAGGCTGGGGCACATAACTTATGAGGAGAGACTGAGGGAACTGAGGTTATTTAGTCTGCAGAAGAGAAGAGTGAGGGGGGATCTGATAGCAGTCTTCAATTACCTGAAGGGGGGTTCCAAAGAATATGGATCTAGGCTGTTCTCAGTGGTGGCAGATGACAGAACAAGAAGAAATGGTCCCAAGTTGCAGTGGGGGAGGTCTAGGCTGGATATTAGGAAACACTATTTCACTAGGAGGGTGGTGAAGCTCTGGAATGTGTTACCTAGGGAGATGGTGGAATCTCCATCCTTAGAGGTTTTAAGGCCTGGTTTGACAAAGCCCTGGCTGGGATGATTTAGTTGGTGTTGGTCCTGCTTTGAGCAGGGGGTTGGACTAGATAATCTCCTGAGGTCTCTTCCAACCCTAATATTCTATGGTTCTATGACTATACGTTCAGTCTGACGGGTGCTACTGATGAAGATCTCTGATCCCAGGTGCCGGGGGCATTGCGTCTCCTACAGTGAAGCACCCACAGGTACACAGCTTGAAGAACCTCAGTTACTGCACAGGCTGAGTAACCCTATCATCTTGTGCCAACATTGCCCTTAACTTAAATAACTCCTCTGGTGTTTATCCCTCTGATGTACTTATATAGAGCAATCATATCTTGCCTCAGGCTTCCTTCAGACAGGCTAAACAAGCCAAGCTCCTTAAGGCAGGTGCTCAGCATCTTTGAAAATCAAGTCATTTGTTTAGATGCCCGCCTTTAGAAACATAAGTTTCAAAATGCTGGCCGTGGTTCCCCATCAGCCCCTCTGATCATATCACTAGCATTTTGTGGAACTTGTTTTTATTCACAGTGTGTTTGCTGTGCTGGAATCTTTGGACCAGTTGAGCTGTGCAGGCTCCTGGAGGCGACTCTGGCTGTCTCACTCCTCAGTGTAAATGGATAGTTACTGGTATCACTGTTGCTGTCACTGTCCCAAAAAGTGTTGGACAGCACACTCGTGCTTGGCCAAGCTCCAAGGATGACAGGATGGGGCCCAAGGAGTTGGAGATTGGGGTACCAGCTGATCTTTCCAAACAGAGTCATGGAGCGTTTAACTTCCATCTGGAGATGTGGGGACAAATGGGTGATGGCACCTCGCCCAATCGCTGCATTGTTACTAAAGATCATAAAGTTTGGGCATGGGAAGTGCCAACCGCTGGTGCCACACACACATCTGTGGTGGTTTTGCTTGTAGGTTTTAGGGCATTTGTCTCCATCCTGTACTACTTGGAAGCACCAGCAATAATAATAAATAATAACAATATCTAGGTCTTGTCAAATGCTGTGGACCTGCATATGACTGGAATGTCTGGGCGTGCAGCTACCGGCATGTACTTTGTAAATGTAGGGTGCAGTGAAGAAAGCTTCCCAAGCAGCAGTCTAGGTAGCTCAGCGACAGGCTGCAGAGCTGTGCACTGGCAGGTAGCTGCTGTGTGGCTGTTGTGCCCTACTCTCTGGCCTTGCTGTAATTAGACCCGCAGGACATATGTGTCTGTGTGTACTGACAGGATTGTTCACCAGCCTCCTGTGCTAGAATTACATGTTCTTTTCAGTACCTTTGGCACCCTCTTCCCTCCTGTTTCCTCTTTGCTGGCACTGTCTTTGTTCCACTCTGTGCCATTTATTTCCTATGTATTTATAAAGCCTTCTCAGCCAGCCCTCAGGCATCATCCTTTACCATCATGTCTGAACTGGCAGACTGTGGCACGAGGTGGTTTGGGTGCCAGCTGCATCCAGCTTTCCTATGCTATTCCCTAGAGCAGCTCCTTCCAGAGGTGCGGGAACAGTTTGTATGGTGGGGGTGCTGAGAGCCATTGAACCAAATTGTAAACCATGTTTAGAAGGGAAACCACTTCAAGCCAGGGGGTGCTGCAGCACCCCCCGCACCCTTAGTTCCAGCACCTATAGCTCCTTCAAACTGAGAATTTGGGACTAGAGTTACAGTGAATGGCCTACTCCCTAGCATGCCCCCTGCTGGGATGGCTGAGGCCTTGGCCTTGTCATATGATTTTTAATCCTGATGTCTAATGCACTGCTCACTCTTCTAGCGTATTTCTTCTAGTGCTATTTGTGTTTCCAGACTGGAATATGAATGAAAGATCTGGGAGTTGGGAGGAAGGAAGGGAGACTTTAAGCCATCATTTACATTCCCTCACTCCTGGAGCTGGCAAGGGGAGCAGCCAGAGGGGGGCAATAAGGCCTCAGCATAAATTAGAACAGTCTCCAGGCTATAGTAAGAACATAAGAACGGCCCTACTGGGTCAGAGACCAATGGTCCATCTAGCTCAGTATCCTGTCTTCTGACAGTGGCTGGTGCCAGATGCTTCAAAGGGAATGAACAGAACAGGCAATCATTGAGTGATCCATCCCATTGTCTAGTCCTAGGAGCTGACAGTCAGAGGTTTAGGGACATCTAAAGCATGGGGTTGTGTCTAGTTCTTTTTTGAACCCTGCTATAGTCTTGGCCTTCACAACATTCCCTGGCAATGAGTTCCACCGGTTGATTGTGCATTACGTGAAGAAATACTTCCTTTTTGTTTGTTTTAAACCTGCTGCATATTAATTTAATTGGGTGATCCCTAGGTCTTGTGTCATAAGAAGGAGTAAATAACACTTCCTTATTCACTTTCTCCACATCAGTCATGATTGTATAGACCCTGTCATATCACCCCTTAGTTGTCTCCTTTCCAAGTTGAAAAGTATCAGTCTTATTAATCTCTCCTCATATGGAAGCTGTTCCACACCCCTAGTCATTTCTGTTGCCCTTCCCTGTACCTTTTCCAGTTCTCACATATCTTTTTGGAGATGAGGCCATTCCAGCAGCCGGGAAGCAGCTGGGGGTGAAGGGATAGCCTAGCCATGCCACCACTGGCCTGGCCACTTCCCCTTGTGTGGGGGCTGAGAAGGAATGTATAAGAGCAGGAAGGTGCTTCTAAGCCACCCAACAATTTCTCCAAACAGGGAGCATCCTCAGGGATCTGGAGCCATGTGTTTTCTAGCTTCTTGAACAGCACAAGGCTTCTGGGACATGGATCTGGCCCCTCATCTCAAACTACCTTTGTTCTTTACATACTCTTCTTTGATGTAGTGCAAACATCCCAATCTCTGTGACTGAAGAACACCACTCCTGCTAACATACTAAGAGTTCTGTGCAAAGGGAGTGGAGCAGAGTCTTCTGCTAGAATAATGCTGTAAAAGCATTAACCTGTGGCTGGGAGGAGAGAGGTTGGTACCTGAATCTGTAATTGAATCTCAGCCTGCTGATAATTGCTCTGAGTACTTTGATCTCATGGAACATGATTGTACCCTAACCTCTCGATTAAATTACACATTTGTAACCTATCTCTGCACATCTATTATATCCATGTATAATATATGGAGGCCTGAAGAAGAGGCACAGAGTAGCAGTAACAAAAGGCAAACACTGTAGGTCAGTGAAGATGCCGATTTCACTATTCTCCTGGGCCATGGGAAGATTTTCAAAGGCACAAATGGGAGTCAACACTCATTGACTTTCAATGGGAGCTGGGTGCCTAACTCCTGTGGATTCTTTTGAAAATGCCAACCAGTGCATATAACCCTCTGATGAAATTGCAATGGATATAGTTCCAGAATGATGGGAACCTTGTAGGGGGCTGATCCTGCCAGCATTCACACTTGTGAGTAATGTGTGCAGGGGAGAGCTCTCCTTGAGGTCAATACGGCTACTTCTGTGAGTGAAGTTACTCCTGTGTGTATGTAGGAGCAGGACTCAGGTAAGCAGGCAGCTCCAGTTCAGTGAGCATTGTTAGGGGAAAGGCCCTCCAAGAATCCTGCACTGAGGGGGACGGGGAATAAAAGCAGTTTTGTCTCAAAGGGTGTGATTCTGCTCCCAGTAATATTATTCTTTATGTTCTATTGTATTGGCAAAATGCCCACTGATGGCAGTGTGAGCAAAGCTGGACCTGGCATTACTCAGACAGGCAAATATCACGCCGAGTTAAAGTTCCAGATACAGACATGTCAGCTCTGATTTCCTAAGTGTGTGTCATTTGGTCACAGGTCTTCTCCGAGTTCTTGTGTTAACCTATAATAATAGCCTCTGGGATTGTACCATTTTAGGGGGTTGGGTTCTGAAGCAGCAAATTGGCAGGCAACATCTTTCTAAAAGGCATACTGGAGTTCAACAAGCAGCTATGGGCTTGATGCACAAATTACTGGGTGAGGTTCTCTGGCCTGGGTCAGACTAGATCATCATAATGGTCTCATCTGATTTTAACACCTGAGAATCTGTCAAAAAGCAGCATAATTTCCATCTCTGATGTGTGTTTTCAGTGCAAAGCAAGAGAGGCAGAACCTCTGTGGTGAAGCAGAGAAAGAGAGAGGGGCCATAGGGAGAACAATGTTGCCCTTATTCTAACAATGTTCCTTGTTCAGTGTTAGAAAGTGACTCTGTGATTCTTTTCCATTATTACCTGCCAGCACTGGTTTGGGCTTTCTGCAGCCCATTCCTTCCTCATGACAAAATTATGCTCCTGCAAGTGCGAGGTGCTCTTCAGGGGGAGCAGAGCAGCAATAGGGAAGTCTATCCCCTATCTTGCATCTGTAGGGCAGAATGGCTCAGGGGGCTAAGAGACCAATATCCTGCAGCACTCTTCATTGCTGCTCCATGTGTTCCTCCTTTGTGCCAACTGCCAGAGACAGGATATCCGCTTGGGGCTACCCTCCGTAGCCAGGTGAACATGCCCTCCAAAGGCTCTGGAATGATGAGGAGTGTAGCTGTACTGTAGATCAAGAGAACCTTCCTCTTAGCTTCCATCCATGCTGCCAAATCCCACCCTAAAGAGCTGTCCAGAGAATTCAATCATTTCATCAATCCCAAGTGCCTATAGCCTGCAACAGAACCCAGCAAAAAGCATCATGGATCTGCTCCCCCTCTAAACCCGCCAAGCAACCAGAGTTCAGCATGTTCAAGCAGTCCTGAGTATGCTAAATGAGTCTCAACCTAACACCTGTGAATCTGACCCATTCCTTTCCTGTCTGGTGAAAGTTATAAGTAAGGCTACGTTTTAGTCATGGGTCACAGGCAATAAACAAAAAGTCACGGCCTGTCCATGACTTTTACTAAAAATATCCCTAATTAAGTTTTAGGTACTGGGGTGAAGCACGCCCACAGACACTGCTGCTCCTGGGTGGGAGGCTCTAGTGGATGCTGCTGCTCCTGGTGGAGGAGGTGGCCTGGGGCCCTGCCACTGCTGCTCTGGGTATGGGGAGGCCTGGGGCTCCGCTGCTGCTCCTGGACCGCTGCTCTGGGACAGTGCCTGAGATCAGCAGCCTGGGGCCAACCAAGCAGTGACTGGTACAGTTGGCCCCGGGGCCACCCCAGCAGCTCGGGCAGCCCTGGAGTCCACTGCACCAGCTGCTACAGACGTTACAGAGGTTCCGGAAAGTCACACAATCCATGACTTACGTGAAAGACTCGCAGCCTTAGTTAAAAGCAGTTGATGCCACTTGTGAAGAAATGGCCAAAACATCATTCAGGGAGGGACTCTTCCATTCCTCCTTCAAACAGACAGTAGTCCGACCAACACCAAAGAAATCTGGACACATTGGTTCTAGCCAACTGCCTCCCAGTGTCAAACCTCTCATTCCTCAGCATGCTCATAGAGAAGCTAGCAAAAGGCCAGCAGCAAGCCAATCTAATTGAGGCCAACATTCTAGCCACAACATACTCTGGATTCAGGCTGGGACACGGGATGGTAACTGCTCTAATGGCACTGATGGATGATCTCCTGCTGTCAGTGGAGAAAGGGAGCCATCCATTCTCACCCTCCAGGATATCTCTGCAGCGTTTGACACTGTTGACTATGAGATACTGATGTCCTGCCTGAGGGCATGGCTACACTGGAGAGTTGCAGCTCTGGTGATGGGGTTACAGCGCTGCAACTCACTCTGTGTCCACACTTGCAAAGCACGGCCAGCGCTGCAACTCCCTAGTTTGCTTGGGGTGTAGCGATTCCAGCGCTGGTGATGCAGCGCTGGTCATCAAGTGTAGCCACCAAAAGTGCTGTTATTGGCCTCCGGGGTATTAGGAGGTATCCCAGAATTCCTGTCCACAACAAACCGGAAGAATAGCTGAACTCCGATCTCCCCGTAGCTACTTAGCAAAAAAACAAACACAGCTGCTCTTTGCTCCAGCGAGTGAGCGAGCAGAGGCAGGGGAATTGCTTTGGAATGTTCACAGCTGTTTGCTTGGGGGGGAAGGTAGTGTTGAGCAGCTGCTTATATGGTCTAAAGACTATTTAGGAGTGCATAATTTGCATTTAGTGAATAAGAGACAGGTGGGGGAAAGGTCAAAACTTTTAAAATGATTGAAGGTAGGCACTGTGTATCTTCCAGTCCTTAGAACTTGCAAGGCAGGGAGCTGAGAACGGTGTCAGCTCCAAAAATCCACTCTCTCTGTCTTCCCCATGCTCCCTGTCACACTCCACCCCACCCCCCTCTTTTGAAAAGCACATTGAAGCCACTTGAACATTGGGATAGCTGCCCACAATGCACCACTCCCAACAGCCCTGCAAATGCTGCAAATGTGGCCACACTGCAGCGCTGGTAGCTGTCAGTGTGGCCACACTGCAGCGCTTTCCCTACACAGCTGTACGAACACAGCTGTAACTCCCAGCGCTGCACATCTCCAAGTGTAGCCATACCCTGAGACAGGTGGCAGACATCCAGGAGTTTAAGCATGGGCAGCAGGTGAAGCTTCCCCTCAGGGAGGCTAGCTCCCCATCCTGTCTCTTCCAACGCACGGCCCTGCCCACACTACACCCCCACTCAGCCCCAGCAGCAACCCAGGCCCCACTTCCTCCCCTACTCAGTTCCCTCCCTGCTCACCACATGTGTCCCTCCTCTCCTTCCCCTCTCCTTACTCAGCCCTCAGCCACCACTTGCCACATCCCTACTCACTCTTTGTCTTCAAAGTGTTAGGCCCAGGATATCAAAAACAACCTAGAATTTCAGGATGGGGAGTGTGAGCAACAACTCAGCTTCTCTAGCACAAAGGATCTTTCCACCTTCATGATAAAGCAGAAGATGGAACTTTCTCACAGGCCGATCTCACACTGTGGAACAGATCTAAGGCCCATCACACGCACCACTAACACAAGGTGCATTCTTTGACCTGCTTTCTCTAGTCTGTTTGTGTTAGTGTGTGCATTTAAAACCGCAAACCAACCCTGGTGAAATAAAACACTCCATTGCATGCCCAGTTCTCCCCCTGGGGAGAGAATGAGAGCACAAACATGAGAGAGATGTTAGTCGCCTCGCTTAGTGCCCAGCTGGAAATGAGAATAGAATAGGTATGTTAGCTGAGCCTGCTGCTTGAGTGCTAGGTCTGTATCCTGCCCCATGTTGGCCCCTTGTGTGCTGTGGGAGGGAGAGCACCCTCTGACTTCCCTCTCCACATTTGATCAACACACAGCAGGTCTGAATTTTGCAGTAAACAGATGATCTGGTGTCACAGTGCCCTTTGCTCCTCTCTGAAAAGTTTGTGGTCAGATTGGAAGCCAGTGCAATATTGTTGAAGCAAATGGCAAGATTTGGGTGCATGTTGAAATCTGACATTGGGACAGTGATCAAGGGCAAAGTCAACAGCGATGGTCAGATGAAGAATTGAGACTGCAGCTGGTGTGTGGCTGGGGCAAAGCAAACGGGGAAATCAGCACCAGCAACAGGACAGCTTACCAGCCTGTTTCCTTTGAGAGGTACCCCTGCAGATCCCCACTGTTTGGATTAGTGCACCCAAGCATGCAATTTCAGCATCTTCTGGAAAGCAGCGGCCTTACCATCACTCGCCCTTGCCCTCACACAGGATTCTGGCCAGGGGTGACTCCAGCTTTTTTGTCACCCCTAGCAGGGAAGCGGGAAAAAAACAAGCGATAAAGCCGTGATTGGTGGCACTTCAGCGGCAGCTCTACCGCGTTGCTTCATTCTTCGGCGGCAATTTGGTGACAGGTCCTTCCCTCTGAGAGGGACTGTGGGACCTGCCACCAAATTGCAGCCCAAGACCTGGACATGCCGCCCCTTTTCATTGGCCACCCCAAGCACCTGCTTGGTTTGCTGTTGCGTGGAGCCGGGCCGGGTTCTGGGGTATAAACAGGGCACATGGCTCCAGCTGTCCTTCACTTCTTGCTGATAGCCAAAGGTATATTGAGCCCAGAGCTCACCTCTGACCTCAGCATTCCCTCCATGCTTTGCTCCTCTGTTCTGCCCCTTAGGTTGCTATTTTTCTTTGTTTTAGATTTTTGTTAAAGAACCAACATCTCCCAAATGTTGGTGCCTGTGCCTGGAGCCCAGCCCTCTTGGCTGCTCCCGCTTTTCCAAATATCCGTCCTGTTAGGCTGACTTTGCATTGCTGCTCTCCCTGTCTTGGATCTACTGAGCCGGCAGCCAGCATGGCTGAGCAGCGCTGCCTCCCTTCATAGAGTCAGTAGCTTTCAGAAATAGCAGTGGGGAGCCAGCCAAGCAGATCTTTCCCATAATGACCTCAGGTAAAAGATCCAGGCCCCTCCCATCCCAAGCTGCTTGCCACTTGACTCCTAGCCTTCAAATATTAATGCAATGCTAATTGTGACACTCTGACCTCCCCTCCTGCCACCTCCTCTTGCTGCACAATACAGTCTCTGACTGTCTCCAGGCTAAAGGGCTGGGAGCTTCAGGTTGTCCTGTCAGGAAGCCACCTGGGACCAGCAATGATTCCTTGGCCACCCCAATTCTGAGCTTCCAAAGCTCGGGATCCACAGCAGAATTTTACCCTCTCCTCCCCAGTGGAGGGTGCTTCAGATGAACGCTGGACAGGACTGGAGGAGTGGCACTGGTATGTATCCTCTCATACAGATTTAGTTTTAGGCTGTAGTTTTGGCTCATGGGGCCTCACTAAACCAGGCTCCTCTTTATCTCTGTTGCCATGGTGCCCCCTATTGATTGAGTGAGATGCATTCCTGCCATTAGTTTGCCCCAGGGAGAAGGGAAATCTTGCCAGCCCACCCATGGACAGAGGTGGAGCCTTGACTGCTTGCCTC
Source organism: Gopherus flavomarginatus (assembly GCF_025201925.1). Lineage (NCBI taxonomy): Eukaryota > Metazoa > Chordata > Testudines > Testudinidae > Gopherus > Gopherus flavomarginatus. The sequence continues at coordinate 56,978,798 of NC_066624.1, forward strand.
TATACTTCAGCTTAAGCAGGTTGTGTGTGAATGTGCTCTTTGTGCTCCAGGATCGAGACATGAATCACTGATATCAGGGGATGTGGTTTCAGTTCTCAACCTGAAAATACAGTGGAGAATAGAAGCATGTTCTTGTCAGGACTAGTATCTTCAGAGCTTTTTCTGTACTCCAAAGAGTCCCACTCCTGCTAAATCTCTCCTAGTTGATCAGTAAAGGATAGTAAACTGGCAGAGAGCTTCATAATCCAGCAGTTCACAGGAATTTGCTCCTCCGTCTCTACTTTCTAAATTCAGTGACATGCTGCAAACATGAAGGAGTGGCTAAACTGCTCTGGGCTTACTGGGAGCTGAGCTCCAGAACAGCTGGATGTCTTTCTAGAAGAGGTGCTTTAGCTGAATGAGAAAGTAATGGGCTTGGTACAGGAATCACAGGATGACGTTTGATGGACTGGGTCAATAAGGGCTCAGACTAGATGATCGTAACAGTCCCTTCTGGCCTTGAATTCTCTGAATCTTGGAGCTGAGACCTAATGTTACCAAAAAAGTTCATACTGATTCCTAGTATCAGAGGGGTAGCCATGTTAGTCTGGATCTGTAAAAGCAGCAAAGAATCCTGTGGCACCTTATAGACTGACAAACGTTTTAGAGCATGAGTTTTCGTGGGTGAATACCCACTTCATCAGATGCATGTAGTGGAAATTTCCTGGGGCAGGTATATATATGCAAGCAAGCTAGAGATAATGAGGTTAGTTCAATCAGGGAATATGAGGCCCTGTTCTAGCAGTTGAGGTGTGAAAACCAAGGGAGGAGAAACTGGTTTTGTAGTTGCCAAGCCATTCACAGTCTTTGTTTAATCCTGATGGTGTCAAATTTAGAGATGAACTGAGCTCAGGATTAAACAAAGACTGTGAATGGCTTGCCAACTATGAAACCAGTTTCTCCTCCCTTGGTTTTCACACCTCAACTGCTGGAACAGGGCCTCATATTCCCTGATTTAACTAACCTCATGATCTCTAGCTTGCTTGCATATATATACCTGCCCCTGGAAATTTCCACTACATGCATCTGACAAAGTGGGTATTCACCCACGAAAGCTCATGCTCCAAAACGTCTGTTAGTCTATAAGGTGCCACAGGATTCTTTGCTGCTTATACTGATTCCTTTGCAACAAGAACAAAATGCTCCAAAGCTGACAGGATGAAATAGAAATTAAAAGGAAGAAGGAAAGACAGCAGCTAGTTGATCAAGTTGAGCTCTCTTGTGCCAGATTAGTCTTCTGTTCAGCATAGTTTTCTGTGCTCTGCTTGTCAGCTCACAGCTCTGGACTCTACAAACACTCCAAATGCTAGCCTAAAAAGGAGTCTAACCAGAACACTGTACAGCGTGTACATACATGCACACAACTCCCAGCAAAGGTAAACTGCATAGAGGAGTGGGAGGGGGCACTTAGCATACTATGTTAGGAATTGATCTCCCAGTCCTTTTGGGATAATCATGCTTCTCCAATAGATTGTAAAGAGTTGATGACAAAGCAATGTAAATACTGATTCCCAAGTAAGGGCTAGTGCCCTAGAAAAGAGCAGGCTGCATGCTGACATGTTTCGTTCATTGTAAGGGTTATTATGAACATTCCTTGTCAATCATATAGTTAATGAGTTTACTGACCTAGTACAGTAGTGCATCATTTTGATTGACACTACAGGACTCTTACCAGAGAGACCTCTGCTGCTACAAAAACTCAAGTGAGTTACAAGCCCAGTCTAACACATTTGTCAAATAATGATTCATGTATTTTAAAATTTCTGTAACTGCATTGCTCAGGACCTAGCTATGAGGATGGATCACTTTTTGCCTATTTTATTTAGACAGGAAGTATATTTAGCCTGGCCAGTGCTGCCTGGGACACTCTCTTGAGTTCAAACAGGACCTGACAGATATGTAATCCCACTGTACTGAACGTACCATGCATTAGTTGCTTCCTGAGCTGGGCTGGCACCAGCCCAAGCAGGTCACCCCAGAGATGTAGTGAACCAGTGCAACTTCCAGGCAGTGTCAGTATGGGTGCTCCTGTGGTGTCCCAGGCATAAATTCCCAGTGGAATGGCTAGAGAATGGCAGAGGGTGAATTCTACCCTTCTGTGAGAACTTCCCTGCTGTTGCAGGAGGGTGCAGATTGCAGCCCCACCTCTGCAGTTCTGGAGGGAGTCAAACCCATAATGTCCTACCTCAGGGGGTTACTACACTCGCAGATAATAGATCATGGTTTGGAGCACTCCTGATACAGGTGGTGTATTCTCCTAAGGGCTTCATTGGTGTAGCAGAACTGTATGTTCACTTGATCAAATTAACAATTCATGCTGAGAGCTGGCCAGAAGACTGAAACTTCTAGGCATTCGATTGACTGAAAATGAGGACCAAACATTTGTTCAAAACCCTACATTTACTTCCTGAATTAAACACACTTTATTGTATTGTGTCAAGTGCCCAGAGAGTCTATTGGCCAGTAGGTACATTAGTAAGGCACTGTGGTTGGTTTCACTCTGTGCTAAGCAGCCAGTGTGATGAGACTTTGTTTTACAGTCTTTCCACTTTTTGCTATGACTCAGATGCCTGCTGCTCTTTCCCTGAGGTTGGCTTACCTTTCTTGGAGGATGGCTCATCCCCAGGTGCTTCTTCTAGCTAACACTTAGATGGGGTCTTTCATCACTACTTAAAACCTGGGGTAAAAGAAATGAATATTCTGTGCAAAAAAATCTGTGCAAGGTAATCCCTTGACCTTAACGTGCCACTGATGGAGCCCATTGGCAACTGCTATGCAAAGGGTCGCAAGGCTTCTGCAATTTGTACTTCTGTGTACCAGCCAGTCAGTGTCCTTCATACCCTCTGCCCCTCCCATTTCCCTCAATGAGAGTCCCAGTAGGAGCTGAAGTCGGTGCCCGTGGCCTAGAACACTGCACAGCTGGCAGAAAAGGTACATTAGAACAGCAGAGAGATTCAAGTAGTGATTTATGGTGCCCTCCAAAGCTCTACTGTGCATGGTCATGCACTTAGGGTCTAATAAGAATTTATGCGACAAGCTGGGGGTTCATCGGTTGGGAGTGACCGCAGAGGAGAGAGACCTGGGTGTGGGAGTCCATCACAGGATGACTGTGAGCCACCAATGTGATGCAGCTGTAAAAAAGGCAAATGAGGTAACAGGTAAGACATTCCAGTCAAGATAGGGAAGTGGTAATGCCACAGTATACGGCATTGGGGATACCTCATTTGGAATACTGTGAACTGTTCTGGTCACACAGTTTAAATCCATCTTTTGTGATGGTAGAACAGATGCAGAGAAGAGCTACTAGATGATCAAGGGAACAGAGGATCTATCATCTGAGAGGAGACTGGAAGAGTTTGTCTTGTTTGGTCTCACAAAAAGGAGGCTGAGAGGGGATATGACTGCTTTCTATAAATTCATTGTAAAGTAAATACCAGGGAGAGTGAAGCTCATTTAAGCTAAAGGGCAATGTTGGCACAAGAACAAAGTGGTATAAACTGGCCACAAATAAATTCATGCTGGAAATTAGAAGGCGGCTTCTAACCAGCAGAGAGGTGAGGTTCTGGAACAGCCTCCTAGTAGGAGTTGTGGGGACAAACAACTTAACTAGTTTTGAGAGAGACCTGGACAAATGTATGAGTGCAATTGCATGATGGGATTGTTTGTTATGGTGCAAGGCAGGGCTTGGCAGCCCTGGGGGGGGTCACTTCCAATTTATACCTTATGTTCCTAAAGCTCATGCTTCAGGACTTCTGCCAGCCACCTGCAGGAGTCAGGAAGGGATTTCCCGCCTCCCCACCTCATGTATTCTGGGAGAGTTTTTTATCTTCTTCCTCTGAAGCATTAAGTAAAGCCACAGCTGGAGATGAGACACTTGGTGGAATGGGCCAGGACTCTGTGGAGACACCAAGTATTCTCTCTCTCAGCTGCTTGGCTGCCTGGTTCTTGATCACATGCTCGGGGTCTAACTGATCGCCGTGTGTGGTGTCAGGAAGGAATTTCCCCCCAGCTCAGACTGGCCTCGAACTTGGAGGTTTTCATCTTCCTCAGCAGTGTATGGGTGCAGGTCACTTGCCAGATTATCTGGGTGTATCTCACTTAATCATTTCCCTGCACTGTGGGGTCCTCTGGCACTGGGACACCTTGGGCCCTCCTGTTCTCTGCCTGTGGCATGTAATAGTCTGGTCTCCTAGGGGCTGTGAGACTTTGGTCTCATTTTGGTTGGCCGGTCCAGCGTGCAGGTGCTGGGTGGTGCTGATGGCCTGTGCCATACGGAGCTCAGGCTGGATGAGTTGAAGGGACCACTAGAGCAATGACTCTATATTCATTTGGGCTGTAGTGAGTGACAGGTCTGTAGTCAGTGACAGGCTAGTGCCTAAACCTGCTGGCCCTGATGATGTGAAGGGACATGGGTAACGGCACGTGTGTCTCTGTGTCTGTTACCATGTTCCGTTTGGTATCAGAGCTTTGGAACATCCCCCCACATCCCTCCCACTCTTCTCAGAAAACCTGCCATTTTTGCCCTGTTGTGCTACATGCTGAAATCAGTCAGAGTTATAGTGTGGTGCAGGGTCCTTTCTTTATGCAGGGGATCAGTGTTGCTGAGCAGGAGGTCCTCTGCTACTCCATCTCTGTGGCTTTTTTTTTTTAACAACAGTCCTTCCAAATGAGGACGAGCAGGATTAGAACCAATTTCCATGTAGCATTATTGTGACAGGTGCACTGGTTCCTTCCCCTGAGGAGACTGAGATCTGTCTCACAGCAGTAACCTATGGTTTTAGGGAGGCCATTGTGGAAGGGGCCATGCTAACGGACGGATCACTCCCAAACTCCTCCCTGGGGGATAATTATTCATTCCCCCCTGCACTGGGCAAATGGATTGTCAGGTGTTGTGCTTCCCTGTGCTTCCTCTTTCACAGTTGTCTATGTCCCAATAGTCTGCTCAGTGGAGGACTTCTAGCAGCCAGGAGGGTCAAGTGGCCAAGGTCCCAGTAATAAAGATCCAGCACACCGGTGACTACTACCGACTGGAGAGTGGACAAGCACGCCTCAGAATGTCAAGTGAGGCCATCGCCATGAAGGAGAATGGCAAGGTACCCTACTGCCTGCTGGGGGGTTGGTGTAAGACAGAGCTCATCTTTGCTTCTTTGGAAGGTTCCTGGAGGGGATCAACTTTGATTGTGTCAAAATAAAATAGGTGTTGCTCTGGCACACAACTGGAGAAATGAATAGTGGAAAGGTATCTTAAAAGAAACTGCTTAACTAGGGCTGGGAAAATTCTGCAAACATTTATTTGAATGACAACACTAGACCTGATTTTCCTCTTGCTTATGTCTGTTTTACACTGGCATGGCTCCCTGAACTTCCGGTGTAAATGAGAGCAGAATCTAGCCCCATGAATTTCCTTCCATAGTATTCACAACCTTTTATCAGAGAGGTAGCCGTGTTAGTCTGGATCTGTAAAAAGCAACAGAGTCCTGTGGCACCTTTAAGACTAACAGATGTATTGGAGCATAAGCTTTCGTGGATGAATACCCACTTTGTCAGATGTCTGACGAAGTGGGTATTCACCCACAAAAGCTTATGCTCCAATACATCTGTTAGTCTTAAAGGTGCCACAGGACTTTCTGCTGCTTTTTACAACCTTTTATATTTGTCTTTCCTGAACATTTTTGTAGGGAATTTTCTTCCCAAGAACATTTGTGGAACAGGAGAGTTTCACAAATACTTGTGCCAACATGTATTGGCGCAACTGCTTGAGCTGAAACTGAAAAGAAGTAACTGAGGGATTGGCAAATATCCAAGCAGGTCACAGGAACAATAGCAAGTAACTCAGGACATGTGAGCGAATTACAAATGGCAAATACCAGAAGTCTCATCCGGTAATTTACAAGGAATCTTTACGATGAAACACATAATTCAACACATAATTTCAGATAATGAAACACATTTGTAAAAATCTAAGTCTGTTTAGGGATAATTTGGAAACAGAAAAAGGGACAAAAACATCAAAGAAGTGTGGGTTGTTTGTTGTTTTTCTGTGAGTAGTCCACTCAAGTCCTGAATCTCCCAGTAAGGAGCAGTGAGGAATCTCACCTGACTGGAATCTGCAGTGCTGTGTGAGTATGCATAACCTCTAACATTGGCAGGGCTATGTATGCTTGATGCCAACTGACATTGGGAAGGCAAGAGCTGTGGGGACACTCACAGTGCTGCTGTGCTAACTGGCTCTACCAGTAAGTGGCCATGAAGCTGATCTAACTGGTGGAGTCAAAAGGAAAAGCAGTAGAAAGACCCGATGTTATACTGAAAGATGTAGACACTGAAAGGTGTTTCACATTTTCAGAGGTGAAAGAGCCCTTCCTTCTCTGTGTCTTTCTAGGCTCTGGCATCAGTGAATCCTCTGCCGATGGGAGTAAGCCACACACTAGCCATGGTGAAAGAAGGAATTATCCACACACACCAGAACATAGCCAGTGAGTACAGCCTCTGGTATTTCTTCTGAAACTCTCAGCAACAGATGTGAGTATCAGAGCTTCCTGACTGTTCTGCTGCTTAATGGCCAGGAACAATCCTATAGTATTTCAGTGGTATATAGTAGTGACTATCCGTGTTCACAGGAACTGTAAAATAGCAAATATGTATGCACTGTATGGGTCAGATCCTCCGTTGGTGTCAACTGGCCTCAAGCCATTGACTTCAGTAAAACTGAAAATTGACTTCCATGGAACTGTATCATCTACAGCAGCTGCAAACTGCCCCAAAGTGTTTGTATTATATTTTCAAACATTTTACTGTGAAATTGGAAATGGCTGTAAATGTTGTAATCATTTAAAATGTGTTCTCTAGGGTGACTGGGTTTTGCTAGAGGGCTAATACAGTATTGACTTCCCTTGTTGATGAATACCATTACTCAGTCTGTATTCTTAATCATGCAAATCCCTGTAGTGTTAAAGCAAAATATCCCCTTAAAATTGTTCTCTCTTGCCATCTGTCCCCAAGCATACAGCCTGTAAAGGGCACGGTCGCCATTCGATGGAAAACTGCATCCGCTACTATTCCCATTGCCCTGAACCTCTTTTACATAAGCCTGAGCTTTCGTGGGTGAATACCCACTTCATCGGATGCATGTAGTGGAAATTTCCAGAGACCAGTATAAATATGCTAGCAAGAATCAGGCTAGAGATAATGAGGTTAGTTCAATCAGGGAGGATGAGGCCCTATTCTAGCAGCTGAGGGGTGAACACCAAGGGAGGAGAAACTGCTTTTGTAGTTGGCTAGTTGGATAAACTGAAGTTCAGCAGTTTCTCTTTGAAGTCTGGTCCTGAAATTTGATCTACAACCCATTCTGGACAATGTTCCCTCACTTTCACAGTCCTTGGGAGGTAGGCCAGTCCTCGCCCACAGACAACCTGCCAATCTGAAGCATATTCTCACCAGCAACTACACCACACCATAGCAACTCTAATTCAGGAACCAATCCATGCAACAAACCTCGATGCCAACTCTGCCCTCATATCTACACCAGTGACACCATCACAGGACCTAACCAGATCAGCCACACCATCACCGGTTCATTCACCTGCACGTCTACCAATGTTATATACGCCATCATGTGCCAGCAATGCCCCTCTGCTATGTACATCAACCAAACTGGACAGTCCCTACGTAAAAGGATAAATGGACACAAATCAGATATTAGGAATGGCGATATACAAAAATCTGTAGGAGAACACTTCAATCTCCCTGGACACACAATAGCAGATTTAAAGGTGGCCATCCTGCAGCAAAAAAACTTCAGGACCAGACTTCAAAGAGAAACTGCTGAGCTTCAGTTCATCTGCAAATTTGACACCATCAGCTCAGGATTAAACAAAGACTGTGAATGGCTGCCAACTACAAGATCAGTTTCTCCTCCCTTGGTGTTCACCCCTCAGCTGCTAGAAGAGGGCCTCATCCTCCGTGATTGAACTAACCTCGTTATCTCTAGCCTGCTTCTTGCTTGCATATTTATACCTTCCTCTGGAAATTTCCACTACATGCATCTGACGAAGTGGGTATTCACCCACAAAAGCTCATGCTCCAATACATCTGTTAGTCTATAAGGTGCCACAGAACTCTTTGCTGCTTTTACAGATCCAGACTAACACAGCTACCCCTCTGATATTTTACATAAGCCTGTATTTCTTCTCTCCCTTCCAGCCACAAGGTCCTTCAACATGCTGAAACCCAGCGAGCCCAGCAAACCACTCATAGCAGAGCCGAAGCTCAGCAAATCCCTGCAGAAGGCCAGGATCACAGCCTTGTTCGCACACTCCGTATGTCACTCACTCATCCCCGCAGCTCCCTTTGGACTTTGTCTTCCTTTCTGTCTATTTCCACTTGGCCTCTCCTTTGCTTTTCAGGGACGCCTCTTCAGCAGAACTTCCCAGGTTTCTGATCAGTTCTCAAGGCAACAATCCCCATTCAGCAACAATTTGTTGTCTGTGGCAACACCACCCATCTTTCCTGAGTTGGATACTCCCTTTCTCCCAGCCCCAGCCCCTCTGCTGGCTGGAGGCTGGGGAGTGGCGTAGAAGCCATTATGGTGGCTCTATACCTCCAGAGGATTCTGCCTAAAGAGAGTAGATCTTCCAGCAGCTGCATAGACTGGCTGTGGAATAGCACAAAGCCACACTAACATCCCATTATAGTTACCACTGCTGCAATCTGTGTCAGCAGCCAACAGAACAAACCCCAGGGGACGGTGCTGGCAAAGTATTTACTCAGGTTCCTTGCCTCTCCCCCCACGCCTCCAAGGCCATTTGGATTGCTTCTAGAAATCAGGAGAATGGGTGAAGTTGTGGCATGTGAGACGTTTGTTCTTTCAAGAGTCAACATGTTTCACAAATATTTTTGTGCCTCATTCAATATTTTATTTTCAAAATTTGTGTTAAGAAAATGATCAAAACCATTACTGGCCATTTCCATCCCCCAAAACCCTGGTTGTCACAGCACATCAGAGGGCTGACTTGCTGACCAGGATGTAGCTGGTGCCGAGACCTGGTGCTGGGAGTTTGGCACCTAATGCTCACCGGCCCTTGTGAACATCTGTGCTCAAGCATTACGTTAGTGGCTGCTATGCTACTGAAGGTGCTGCTCTGCTCTGAACACACCCAAACATGGCTGGAGAGGATGCTTTGCCCCTGAGGCTCCTGTCCATCACAATTTGAGCATGTTCCATCTGCTAGGGCCCCTGGATGGTGCTAGTGCATGTCACAGCCTTGCCCTTTAGTTATCTGCACACACTCCAGCTTGCAGTAATTCAGCCTGGCAGTAGGTGGGCACTCCATACGCTGGGCTCCCAGCCTGCAGTGCTGATGGGTGGTTGGAAGGGTTGGGTGTGGAAACACACACTCATTGTGTGAAATTCAGAGTGCAAATTTCTCCAAGACAGACTCTTGGAATTGGTTCTTGAGGTAAGCCCCAAATCTTGCTGAGCTGTGCTGAGGGAGCAAGGTGGTGTCTTAACGCCCTTTATATACCCGTCAGTCAGGAGTGCATATAGAGGTCAGTTTGACCCTCAGAGTATCTTAGAGCAGCCTCGAGGCCAGTCTAAGCTATGGTGGCTGGAACAGCTCCTAGTGGCTGGAACAGCTCCTGGTGGCCGCTCTGCTGGTCCAGAATTGAAATATGCTCCAGACATAGTCCCTTCCATCCCAGGCCACCCCCTGACCTACCCCAGCACCTCTCCCCTACACAAAGCTGCTTTGCCTGTCTGAGCAGAGCAACCCAGCCAGCATCGGCAGGAGGGTCTGACCCTATGTGCTCCTACCTCACCTCCCTTTGGTACATTGCATGAAGTCCTCTTAAAAACCAGCTGTACTGGAAAAACATGAGCTGTGACTCCTATCATTGCTCAGGGCGAGAAGACTGCACCAGCAGATCCTGTGCAGAGCAGCTGCATCTCCCCAACACTGGATGAGCCGTACCCATCAGACCTCGATGCCCTGGTGCCCACCCATGATGAACAAGGCCACTCGATTCCCGAGTGGAAGCGGCAGGTGATGGTGAGGAAGCTGCAGGCTCGGCTGGAAGCAGAAGAGGACAAGGGCAGGAAGGTATGGTACTGCACTGAACGAAGGAGAACTGGCTGTTTTAGGCTGGGTTAAAAGTCTTTATAGGCTTCTCCTTGCTTTGCTTGTTCCTCTTGCTTCTTCCCAGCTCACTCCCTAACTTTCTCTCAGCTATGTCATGCTTTACCTCAGTCCTGAATTCTAATGTCATGAGATCATTGCACTCCTGGTTTTCTGTCACTGTGTCATAAACAGATAGCTAAGGGTTAATGTCTATTTCACCTGGAAAGGAGTAACATGAAACACCTGACCAGAGGACCAATCAAGGAACAAGACTTTTTCAAATCTGGGTGGAGGGAAGTTTGTGTGTGAGTCCTTTGTTCTTGGTCTTGTGCCTGTCTCTCTCTCGGCTAGAGAGGATTTCTGTCTTTTGCTTTCTAATCTTCTGTTTCCAAGTTGTAAGTACAAATATAGTAAGGCAGTAAGGTTTATATTGTTTTATTTTGTATTTACATGTGTGTAGTTGCTGGAATGTTTTGAATTGTATTCTTTTTGAATAAGGCTGTTTATTCATATTTCTTTTAAGCAATTGACCCTGTATTTGTCACCTTAATACAGAGAGACCATTTTTATGTATTTTTTCTTTCTTTTTATATAAAGCTTTTTTTTAAGACCTGTTGGAGTTTTTCTTTAGTGGGGAACTCCAGGGAAATGAGTCTGTGCTCACCAGGGAATTGGTGGGAGGAAGAAGTCAGGGGGAAATCTGTGTGTGTTAGATTTACTAGCCTGACTTTGCATACCCTCTGGGTGAAGAGGGAAGTACTTCTGTTTCCAGGACTGGAAATAGAGAGGGTGGAATCCCTCTGTTTAGATTCATGGAGCTTGCTTCTGTGTATCTCTCCAGGAACCCAGGGAGGGAACACCTGGAAGGGAGAGGGGAAGGGAAATGGTTTATTCCCCTTTGTTGTGAGACTCAAGGGATTTGGGTCTTGGGGTCCCCAGGGAAGGTTTTTGGGGGGGACCAGAGTGCCCCAAAACACTCTAATTTTTTGGGTGGTGGCAGCTTTACCAGGTCCAAGCTGGTAACTAAGCTTGGAGGTTTTCATGCTAACCCCCATATTTTGGACGCTAAGGTCCAAATCTGGGAATAGGTTATGACATGAAAACCTCCAAGCTTAGTTACCAGCTTGGACTTGGTAAAGCTGCCACCACCCAAAAAATTAGAGTGTTTTGGGGCACTCTGGTCCCCCCCAAAAACCTTCCCTGGGGACCCCAAGACCCAAATCCCTTGAGTCTCTCAACAAAGGAGAATAAACCATTTCCCTTCCCCTCTCCCTTCCAGGTGTTCTACCATGTACTGGTTTTCAGGGATGCTGTACCCAAGACAGGCTCTTTCAAAATTTTCCAAGAAGGCCTCAGTGTCATCACCTGCCTTGTAGGTGGGAAATTTCCTGGGATGTGGAACCATAATTGGTGAAGGGTTGTTAGGATTGGCTGGAGCCTGTTGCTTAGCTTTTTCTAATTCCATGGCCTGTTGGTGGGTTTCCCTCTGGAGTTCCATCTCTTTTTGTTGTTTTTCCATGTCTCGGCGGTGAGCCGCCTCTTCTTCTTCTTGTTTCCTTCGGTGGGCCACCTCTTCTTCTTCTAGTTTTCTTTTGTGGGCTGCCTCTTTGGCTGCTTGTTCTCTTTTGTAGGCTGCCAGTTTGATGCTTTCTTCCTTTTCTTTCAGCTCCACCTCTTTTTGTCTTTTTTCCAGTTGTCGCCTGTGTTCAGCTTCTCTGATTTGTTCTTCGGCCGCCATTTTTGTATTGGAAGGCATGGTTCCTGTTTTCTTGTGTTGGGGTGCCCTCTGGTGTTTATTGTCTGAACTGCAGGCTCTGTTGCCTCCTGGGGTCTGCCTAGCAACAGTGCCTTTTTCCCTTTCTTCCTCTAGCTAATCTTTTAAATGTAAAGTAAACCAGAAAAACCACTTTATTTGCATGTGTATTGTGCTGGTAATGACTCTCAATGGGAGTGCTATTGTCACAAAAGACCCTTAATAGCTCCTTAATGGTTCCTTGCTTAATATGCAAGCCACAACTGCCAGAGAGAGCAGAGAAAAAAAATTCTCACTGGTTCCTTTTAAAACCAAACCCTCTCTGCTAAAAAGCTCCTAGCAGAGAAAAGAAAAATATAATATTCCTACTGGCTTCTATCTATCTATCCCACCTCTGCCACCATGTCATAACCTATTCCCAGATTTGGACCTTAGCGTCCAAAATATGGGGGTTAGCATGAAAACCTCCAAGCTTAGTTACCAGCTTGGACCTGGTAAAGCTGCCACCACCCAAAAAATTAGAGTGTTTTGGGGCACTCTGGTCCCCCCCAAAAACCTTCCCTGGGGACCCCAAGACCCAAATCCCTTGAGTCTCACAACAAAGGGGAATAAACCATTTCCCTTCCCCTCTCCCTTCCAGGTGTTCCCTCCCTGGGTTCCTGGAGAGATACACAGAAGCAAGCTCCGTGAATCTAAACAGAGGGATTCCACCCTCTCTATTTCCAGTCCTGGAAACAGAAGTACTTCCCTCTTCACCCAGAGGGTATGCAAAGTCAGGCTAGTAAATCTAACACACACAGATTTCCCCCTGACTTCTTCCTCCCACCAATTCCCTGGTGAGCACAGACTCATTTCCCTGGAGTTCCCCACTAAAGAAAAAGCAGCAAAGAATCCTGTGGCACCTTATAGACTAACAGACGTTTTGGAGCATGAGCTTTCGTGGGTGAATACCCACTTATTCAGATGCATGTGTCTAAAGAAAAACTCCAACAGGTCTTAAAAAAAGCTTTATATAAAAAAAAAGAAAAAATACATAAAAATGGTCTCTCTGTATTAAGGTGACAAATACAGGGTCAATTGCTTAAAACAAATATAAATAAACAGCCTTATTCAAAAAGAATACAATTCAAAACATTCCAGCAACTACACACATGTAAATACAAAATAAAACAATATAAACCTTACTGCCTTACTATATTTGTACTTACAACTTGAAAACAAAAGATTAGAAAGCAAAAGACAGAAATCCTCTCTAGCCGAGAGAGAGACAGGCACAAGACCAAGAACAAAGAACTCACACACAAACTTCCCTCCACCCAGATTTGAAAAAGTCTTGTTCCCTAGTTGGTCCTCTGGTCAGGTGTTTCAGGTTACTCCTTTCCAGGTGAAAGAGACATTAACCCTTAGCTATCTGTTTATGACACACTGGTGTAGTCACTTCAGTAGAACTACATGAGGGTCCAACCCACAGTCCCAGTGCAGGGCAGGGTTCTAGCCTTTGTCTATTCTTGAAGCTCAGTGCAGACAAAGGCCTTGCAAATTTTTAGTTCGAAGGGGGCCCGAACCAACACTTCTGAGGAAAATTCCAGTTCGATTCAAACCAAAATCTTTCTTTCCCCAAATTTTTTCAAAATGAAAATTCAAGTAAAAGAGCTGTTTTAGTTGCCTTGAGCTGTTTAGAGTCAACTTGAAGTGATTTTTGTTTGTTTGTGCTTTGAATCAACCGTTTTTGAAGTGTTTCACCCTGTTTTGGTCAATTCAAAAGGCCATTTCAAATTGAAGAGTCGAAATGAAACATTTTGATACAAAACGGTCATAAACAAACTTTTCAACTCTTTCGAAAAAAAAGTTCAACCAAAATCTTTCACTGAATTTGACTCTAATTTGACAAATAGGTTTCAGGACTCAAAAATGCTAGTTTTTTTTTCCATTGAAATAATCAATCAAAACCATGTTGTCCAGCTCCAGTGCAGACCCAATGAAAGCTACATGGTGCCAGAGCAAGGACTGTGCACTCAGACAATGCAAATGACTTTCAAGCCAACGTGCCCCTTAGAACAATAGACACAGAGACCTTCTTAAAGCAACGGGGAGCCCAGGACCTGTGTATTAGGAAGCCTGTGTGGACCTGTGTGTTAGGGAGCCTTCTCTGTTCTTTAGCAGTCACAACCTCTCTAATCACCAGTTGCAGAAGCTGTGGGAGCCAAATCCTGTGCACATTCATCATATTGCTGGGGTGTCAGTGCGCTTGTGTCACACCATGTGTGTGTGTATGGGGGGGGGGTCACCTGAAGCCCTGGCTCTAGAAGATTACATTAATGACCTGCAGTCTCTCACTTTCTGTCTCCTGCATGCAGAGCAGTGGAGGCAGTTCGGTGGAGATGGGGGACTGGAGGTATTCACAGGCCCACAATGGTATCCTGGGCCCCTTCGGGGAGCTGCTGACCGAGGACGACCTACTTTACTTGGAGAAGCAGATTGAGAATCTGCAGCTGAGGAAGAGATGTCAGGAGTGTGAAAGAGAGCTGGGGCGCCTGGTGGAGGAGCTGCAGACCATCCTTCCTGCCCCCATTGTCCATATCACCGTCAACAGCCAACTCCTGCACCAGGATGGCCAGACACTCCCTATCTGGTGCAGCCGCATCTCTGGCATGGTGAAAAGCATGTCCGTGCTGCTCACTAATGTAAACAGCCTGAGGAAGGAGGCAGAGATGCCATTGCCTAAAGAACCATCCAGGCCTGGTGAGGGGAAGTGCCCTACTGGGGGCAGTGCAGAGAGGGAGATCCTGGAGTGTGGCGTCTCTGTCAGGAAGCTGAGAGGTAATTTTGAGAAACATGTTCTCCCAGGACAAAGAATGGCCTTGGAGCTCCGAGGGGTGGAGGCTACGCCTTGGGAACACTCAGGAGGATGCTGGTCAGGTGAAGATCTTATTTCTCAAAAGCAGTGGAGCACCAGTAAGAGCCAGAGAAAACTAGTCTGTGAAGAACATGCATGTGGAGATATGGAGAATGCCAGTGACTCTGGGATCAGCTGCAAAGAGGCTTCCTCAGATGTGAGCAGGTCTCTTGTTCCAGTGTTAGAGCCCACTAGCCTCAGGAAAGAACGAATAGTGATGCTCTTTCTAAGCCACTGGAAGAAATCTGCTTACATGCCTTCCTTGAAAATCACAGCCAGGAAAACGCTTGAGTCCCAGAGAGTCAGGAAAATAAGAGAGGTGAAGGCTGCTGCAGAGGTCAGAAAGGAACAGATTCCTGAGGAGAAGCCGGTGGTGGAAATGAGCAAACTGGGCAATTTAATTCAGCAAAGGAGCACCATCAAGAAACTGATTGGCAACTGGAAGGACATCATCTCTCAGGTGCCCTCACGACAGATCCGGCACCTGAACTGCCAGCAGGCTATCTATTCCCCAGAGCAGTTCCTGCCCCGTGTCAATGGGGTGACCACCGATTACAACAGCCTGACCCTTGACCTCTTTATGCTTGGCTACTTCCACATCCTGGAGCTGGACCTTCCTCAGGAGGAACGTAAAATGAGGCACCTCCTCTGCTTTGAGGTGTTTGACCACTTGGGCAGATACCCCTGGGAGACTGTGCGAGCCTTCCACAAGGCAGTGACTGATGAAATCAGTGCTGGCAAGCGAGGCTGGAAAGACAGTTTTGAGGACATTAAGTTCAGGTTTTTTGATAACACCAAAGACCCAGCCAGGGAGCTGGAACCAAGCAGAGCATCAGCAGAAAGCATTCTAAAGCCAGTGTCCAGAGTTAGGGTTCGGAGCGCTGCTCTTGAGCAGACTGGACATGATCCAGGAAACTGTTCTGAGCTAGGCAGCTTCAACAATGATGAGATCTGCAGGTACATTGACCGCAGCTTCGCCTTCTGGAAGGAGAAAGAAGCTGAGATCTTCAACTTTGAGGAGTGAGCTCTTTTGGCCATATTGGAACTGCCTTCCCTTGGCCTTGTGTGAGCGGGAGTTTGGGGGTTGGATTGCTCCTGGGATGTTGGTTCCTCCTCCTCCCCATCTTTCAGATACTGCAAGGAATATGCCTAGAAGGGCTCAGAAAATTTTTCATGAAGCAGGTTGCCTGTCCTGAGGGAGAGATTTCAGAACCAGCAGGAAGATTTTCCAAGACACAAATGGGAATTCGGCACCCAGCTCTCATTGTGCCTTTGACAGTCTACTCCGAGATTCTTCCTTTCTGCCTTTTCAGCAGTTAAGATGTGGGATGCCTCTTCTTTTCAAGCCAGCTGCCATCCCTTAAACAAGACAGCTCTCCACCTATCCCCTCCACCCCAGCCCACCCTCCTTTGCTGTGCGAACAGGTGAGGATTAGCTATTCCATCTCTGGCAGGACAATCTCTATGATTCTTTATCTGCATAGCATGACTTTAAACACTATGAAAAGATCCAGGTGGAGCTGAACTTGCCAATGGGCTGCCCTCTGGACAAACACACACAGACCCTGATACCTTGGCATGGCTTTGAGGGTACAGGGCGTATCGAAGGACAAATACAAGTGCAACCAGCAACGCCAGCTAAGGAAATGATTGGCAACAGTAAAAGGCCAGCAGCCTCACGCTAGGCTGCTGGAGACTGATGGCCCTGCATATGTCACCCTTGCCCTCTCCTGACCAGTGCAGAGACTGACATGGACTGCACAGGGAGGTACATGTGGACTGTATGAGTCGAGGGAAAGTGTTGTGAGGAGCTCAGGAGAGGAGCTGTGGGATATTAAAGCTGAGCAATGCTCTGGCTTGGGGTGGACCTGTGGTGGTCAGCAGGCAGAGGCGGGGAATTCCAGGGAGGAAGGGGAGGGAGGGGCTCAGGTCATCTCTGGCTCGTGCTTGGAAATTCATTGTTGGGCTCAAGAAGGAGCTCCTCCCACCTTTTAGTGACTGGATTGTGTATCATCTCAACAAGGCCCCCAAAAGGGGAAAGTCAATGGCTGGCGTGCCACAAGTCAAAGATTACAAATAAGGTAATGGATGGGTGATTGTGAGCCAATGCCAGGACTGAGCCTGATTGTCTTTTCACTTACATGTAACTGCAGTGACTTCAGTGGGGTGACTCCTGATTTACACCATAGTGAGAGAGGAGAAACCTGGCACTTCGTGACCATTTCACCTCCACAGCCTGCATGAGTTGGGGTTCTGTAAAGATCAAAAATCCCCAGTGAACACTTAAGTGATTCGTTAACATTCAAAAGTAATTAAATAGCGAACAGAAAACACTACTGATTTACTAAAATTCTCCAAAAGAAAGAATCTTTCTTCCTTGGTACAGCATCTCCTCTTATGACTACAGACTGAATCATATTTTCATTTTATAATTGTTTCTTTAAAAAAAGCTCACACTTTTTCTTTGTATAAACTTTTAAATAGTATTGATTTTCCCATGGGCTGAGGCTTAATAAACAGTTTTCTGCCTCATTGAAATCATCTGTTGTTCTTGACAATTCATTGAATTGGGTTCATTATCTTGGGAATCAATCATCAAAGGGTTGGGCATATTCTGCACCACCTGGCATCTTTAGAGACTGGAGGTCTTTCTAAAGGATATGATCGAGCCCAAACCCAAGTTCTAGGTAAAGTTCTTTGGCCTGTGTCGTGCAGGAGGTCAGACTAGATGATTATAATGGCCTTAAAATCTCTGGATCTATGAAATTCTGAGGTTTCACTGTTACAGCCCAGGGATGAAGGAGGGAAAAGCTGCCCATGTGTACTGAGAAATGAGTAGATATCAATGAGCACCCAGAAGAGTCCCAAAGGTAAGGCTGTAGGCAGGGTGTCTACTCCCCAGACAGCTCTGGGCACTCTGAGGAAGCAGCACCTGATTGTGCTAGCACTCTAATCAGTCCTACACTGTTGTACTGTCACTCCACTTTACCCTGCTACCTGTGACCCTAGAATCAAGCTCCCTGCTGAGGGTGGGAAAGCTACAGATCTTGGTTCCAGTGTCACTGCTCTCTTGATTTATTTGTGGACATTCCTGCGGGAGGGGTATGGAGCCACTTAAAGGACTCCAATCTAAGGAGCGAGATAAGTGGCAAATCATACTATATTTAGCCAAGAGTAATGCAAATGGTAGATAGGAGAGGAGAAAATATATTCACTGGACCAGAGTTATTGACTGTTCAGAACGGGGGTCAGCAACCTTTCACAAGTGCTGTGCCAAGTCTTCATTTATAAACTTTAATTTAAGGTTTCACTTGCCGGTAATACATTTTAATGTTCTTTAGAAGGTCTCTCTCTATAAGTCTATATATTATATAACTAAACTAGTGTTGTATTGTAAAATAAACAAGGTTTTCAAAAAGTTTAAGAAGCTTCATTTAAAATTAAATTAAAATGTTGATCTTATGCCGCCGGCCCGCTCAGCCTGCTGCTGCTCTGGGGTTCTCTTCACCTAGGCCGGCAGTGGGCTGAGCGGGGCCTGCAGCCGGGACCCCAGACTGGCAGTGGGCTGAGCTGCTCAGCCCACTGCCACTGGGGTCCCATCTGCAGCCTCCTGCCAGCCGGGATCCCAACTGCCGGACCCGCTCAGCCCGCTGCCAGTCTGGGGTCCTGGCCCTGCCCACATACAGTGGGTACCTACCTTCTCCCTGGTTCTGGTCCATTCTCTTCCTCTCTCTGTACTGAGCTGAGGGTGGGAGTGCACTGAGCACAGGGCTGGGGGTGAAGGGTCTGGCCAGGAGCTAGAATGAGGGAGGGGGCTCAAAGTTGGGGCAGGAGGTTTGGGTGTTACCTGGGCAACTCCCTTTTGGTGCAAGGGGTGCAGGTGGGAATGTGGGGTGTGTGTGTGCAGGAGCTCCCATTTGGTGCTCAGGGTGGGGATGTGGGGGTGCATGGGGCATGGGGGGGCTGGGGATGTGGGGGTGTGCAAGAGTCTGGGCAGAGGGCTGGGAACATATGAGGGGGGTGCAGGTGTCAGGGCGTGGGGGGGCTGGGTATGTGTGGGGGTGCTAGAGTCAGGGCAGAGGGCTGGGGACATATGAGGGGGGTGCAGGTGTCAGGGCGTGGGGGGGCTGGGTATGTGTGGGGGTGCTAGAGTCAGGGCTGGGGGTCATGGGGGGTGGTGAAGGAGTCAAGCAGAGGGCTGGGTGTGCATGAGGGGGGACAGGGCTCAGGGCAAGGGCCTGGGGTGTGTGCAGGGCTCAGGGCAGAGGGCTGGGTGTGTGTGTGAGGGGGAGTCAGGGCAGGGGGCTGGAGGGGATATGCCCCTATTCCACCCACCCACCACTTCCCTAAGTGCCTGCCCCCACTTCTCCTCTGCCTCCACCGGGAGCAGCGAGCACGCTGACTCTGCTCCTTCCCGACCCCCTTCCTCGCAAGGGCCATCAGCTGATCCGCCAGCAGGCAGGGAGGGAGGGACAGAGAGGTGGAGGAGGGGCAGGAACCCAGTACACTACGGGAAGAGGCAGGGGAGTAGGCGGGACCAAGCTTCTGCCCATAGGCGTGCACAGCACATTTCATTAGGGTGTGCACCAGGGACCCCTGCCCTAGCCTCGCTCCTGCCATGCCCTAGCCCTGCCCCCGCCCTGCCCCATCCACTCCGTCCTACTTCCCGCCCCCTGACTGCCCCCCTCAGAACTCCGAACTCCCCCTGCTCCTTGTCCCCTGGCTACCCCCCCCAGGACCCTACCCCCTAACTGGGCCCTGACTGCCCTTACCCTTATCCACATCCCCGCTCCCAGACAGACCCCCTGGGACTCCCACGCCTATCCAACCGCTTCCCATCCCCTGACAGGACCCTCAGAACTCCCGACCCATCCAACCCACCCTACTCCCTGCCTGTCCCAACCCCTCTCCACACCCCTGCCTCCTGACAGCCCCCCCAAACTCCTGAATCATCCAACCTCCCCAGCTCCTGGTCTCCTGACCACCCCCTCCAGAGACCCCCCTCACCCTAACTGCTCCCCCGGACCCTCCTTGCTCCCTGTCCTCTGACTGCCCTGACCCCATCCATCCCCCCAACAGACCCCGGGACTCCCACGCCTCATCCAACCCCCTTGCTCCCTGATTGCCCCCTCCAGAGACCCCCCCTTCCCCTAACCACCCATCCCGGGATCCCACCTGCTATCCAACCCACCCTGCTCCCTGTCCCCTGACTGCCCCCACCCCTTATCCAGTCCCCTCAGCCCTGGACCCCTTACCTTGAGGCTCATAGCAGCATGTTCTGCTCTGCGCAGAGCCAGACATGCTGCCCCATGGGAGCGCTCAGCCCTGCCCCTCAGAGCACTGCGCGTACAGCAGCATGGCTCCAGGGGAAGGCAGGGGAAGGGCCGGCGGCTTGCTGCGCTCAGCTAGGTGCTCCGGCTCGGGAGTGCTGACCCCATGGCTTGCTGCGCTGGGAAAGTGGGGCCATTTGCCCACCCCTGCATTGGAGTGTGCCTGGGCATACCCCATGCACACGCCTATGCTTCTGCCCCCTCCCCCCGTGGGGGTGGGGGGCAGAGAAGAGCGGGTCAGGCCAGGCAGGGCCGGATTTTTAATGGCACGCTGCTGCCTGCCGGGACTCTGGCAGGCAGCAGCATGCCATTAAAAATCGGATCTCATGCTATAGGTTGTTGACCCCTGGTTTAGAACCAGGGGAATAGATTGTGTTGAAAGGGATCATTCCCTTGCGCCTCTGCACACAGACTCAAACCACTGATCTGTTGAGCTATTTTGAATTGAATGATGGTTTTTCTTCTAGTGTCCTGTGCATATTTCCACTCGTGGGATGTGCCCATCAGTGCAGATACCTTGATCCCATGAGTGGGACTATGCCGAGTCCATCTTGAAGAACTCCAGTTAGAGTTAAGTTACTTCTATTTAACAGAGCTGACCCAGAGATCTAGGCCACCCCTTATCTATATTTCAGTGCAGCGAAACAAATATGATTTGGGGGCTGGAGGAAGTGACTTACGAGTTGAAGTTAAAATAGCTCAGGAGGGACTTTCAAAGTCCCTCAGCATTGACTGCCATTGAAGTCAATAGTAAAACTGCTGGTGACTTTAACAGGAGCAAAGTTAGGCCAACACTAAGCATTTTAGAACTCCCACCCTAAATGTAGAGCTTGGCTACATCATAGTTAAGGGGACTGTGATGGTGAACTTCAAATGCCTGAAGAGCATGAGCAACAGGGCAGGGGGGAATTACTTAACATGAAAAGGGTATAACCCAGAATGATGGTATGAACCATAGCAAGGGGAAATTTAGGTTGAATATCATGAAAAAAAAATTCCCATGGTAAGATGCACCTGGCTGCGGAAGTGCTGGAAACCCAATTGCTAGGAGGATCTTAGCAACAGGCTGAACAAAGCAGTAGAAAACGTCCTGTTGGGGCCAGTCTGGCCCAGGCAAGGAGATGGAGTGGTGGATTAGACAGGTCTTCTCCAGCTTTGGATTCTAGAATTCAGTGACCCCTTTGCTGCCTGCCTTACAATCAGCTTTTTAATTTAGGAAATGTACAAAGGACTTGCTTATTCACACACGAATGCAGCATAAATGTCTAAAGGGGTAAATCAATCCCTGAGTAGAGTGGAATTGGTATAATCATGGATTAGAAATAGACTGGTGACTGTGAGACCTGTTTGGGTACAGCTGGAATAATGCTGGATATTGTGTTCAGGCTGTCCTCAAAAGAGAGCGATCACATGGAAGGGTTTGAAGTGGAAATACTTTAAATTATGCTACCATAAAAAGCAAAGCAATAGCAACCAATGAGCTCTAAAGTGTGAGACTCCAGGCTGTGTGACAGCATTGCTGTTGCTGTGAGTATCCTTGTTAGAAACAGGAGATAAGTGTCCTCCAGTTTCTGTGCCACTCATAACAAGCCTGGAGCTGCAGTGAGCTCGTTCAGCAGTCTATTACTGGAGTCAGGAGCATAGAGTCATTTGCAACACCAATTAAATCAAGAGTGAAAGACAAATCTCTTTGCTGTGTCACAGAGCACTCCAGCTGGGGCGCTATCAAGTGTCAGAGACTCAGAACATTTAGGGCTGAATGACCAGCATTGATCAACAAGTTCAACCCACCACCCTCAAACCTAGGGCTGTGTCCAGGGACACAGCATGCAGCTGGAATGATGTCTTGTGCACTGGGTAGCTCCCTGGGAGCATGAGAAGATGAACTCCCAGGCTAGAGGGGTTGCAGAGATTTCCATTGAGGCTTCCCACAGGGTCCTGCTCCACCCCCTAGTCTGTTCTGCGGTGGAAAAGCTGGGAGAAGAGCTAGGATGAAGTGGGGAGTTGGGGTATTTTCAGAGTGCTGATGTCACAGCTCTGTCTTTTCATTTTGTCCAACCCTGCTGAAGGGATTGAGTGATTGGTCCATGGATAAAAGCATGGGGTTGAAAGCTCAATCCAGTGGAGTGTGTCGTGATGTTGGCAGGTTGAAGGAGCTGCCAGAGCACATCATAAAGATTCTGTTGACCCTAATGCAGAGGGGTGTCTGCTGTTTGCCAGCTGAGTTTGATATGTGGTGGTCTTGTTAGACGTCCAGCTGCTGTTAGGGAATCATATTACAGAAGTGATCAGGACAGCTTTTTCCAGGTTGTAACCCTGCCTCCTCCCTGCATGTGCATCTTGCTGGTCTCACTCTTGCACTCCAGGATTACACCAGTGCAATGGGGACATGCCTTAAATCAGTGGTTCTCAACCAGGGGTCCAGGGCCTCCTGGGGGGGGGCCACGAGCAGGTTTCAGGAGGTCCACCAAACAGGGCTGGCATTAGACTTGCTGGGACCCAGGGCAGAAAGCCAAAGCCTCACTGCATGAAGCTGAAGCCCAGGGACTGAAGCTGCAGCTGAGCAACTTAGCTTTGCAGGGCCCCCTAAGGTGTGGGATCCCAGGCAATTCCTCTGCTTGCCAACGCCTTGTGTTGGCCCTGGCTTTTATATGCAGAAAAACAGTTGTTGTGGCACAGGTGGGCTGTGGAGTTTTTATAGCATGTTGGGGGGAAACCCTGCCTTAAATCAACCGACTGCTAAATCAGGGGCAGCCTGGTGAGCAGCTCACCATCAGCACTTAATAGCAAGGCTCCAGAATCTGCCTGCCTGCCTGCCTGCCCGCCAGGGGATTTCCAGGTGGAATTTAAGGTGCTGACTCAGGACCTGCCTATCTGAGAGGCCTCTCTCCTGTCCCATGACAGTGCTGCAGGTTTGCTGCTATGCCCTTGGTACAGAAGAGGTGGGGCTGGTAGGAGATTTTGGGAAGGGCTGAGATCTATCAAGAGGTTGGCTGGAGCTTTGGATTTGTGGCAAGACCAGAGTTTGGCGGGAAATTTCATTTTTTATGAACTGTCTTCTCTTGTGCAGAGAGCCGTTGATTTGCTGCTGTGTGTCAGTGCCTTGGCTGCAGTGCATTGGTAACTATTGGGCTCCTGGGGTCTGGCCTAGGCCTTCTCTTATTTTTTATTGGGTGAAGTAAAAAATAAATACATCTACTCTGTAATGATCAAAGTGGAGCAGTTCAGCGCAACAGTGGGTCCCACACCATGGCTAAGGTGATTGTTGGGATTCTCCCATGCAAGAACAACAGCAGGGGTCAGAGTTATTGCATGTGGTACAGAGACAGACACACACTGTTTCTAAAAGGGGCTAAGCTTTCAACCTTGTCAGTGTCAGTGAGGGTCGGTGTTTTAGTCTAGTGCAGGGATCGGCAACCTTTGGCATGCAGCTTGCCAGCAAGCCCAGGCGATCCTGGGGCAAGGTGCTCTGTCCTCCTGAGCTCATGGAGGAAACTTCCCCTGGGGAGGGAGGGGGCCTGCACCAGAGCTGGCCTGGGGACAAAGCAGTCATTTACCTGGTAGGCTGCCTTCCAAAGGCCAGCAAAGCCCTGCTTACGCTGCCTCACCTCTGCCTCCTTCCTGGCCTCCTGCCTTTCTCTCCGGGCAGGTCGCTTTAAGAGCAGGTGGCCTGGAGACAGTAACTGTCAAAGAACTTCTCACCTCCCCCACCCCACAGACAGGCTGCTGTCTAAAAATAACCCCCTCGGTCTCCAGCCAGGCTGTCCCTAAGCTGTGCCCCTCCTGAGTGCTGAGCTCCCACGGCTGGGAATTTGGCTGCACACCACTCTCCGCGGGCTGCCCAAGCGCCGCTGATCGAACAGACCAGTCAATCGATCGGCTGGACAGAGGCATTTTGGAGGCAGCTGAGAGGTAAGCTGGGGCTGCCAGCACTGGCCTGTGCCAGCATGGGAAGGTGCTGGATGAAGGGCACAGCATGCAGTGAGGGCACAGTACTGGCTGGTGCCTAGGCTCACAGTGCTGTAGATAGAGAAAAGCCCCAGTTAATAACAGTTCCTTTATTTGGTGGGTGCCAGCCCTCTTCAGCGCTTGTACTGCAGGGAGCCTTTCAGAGTGGGCCCCCAAACTGCTGCTGTCGTCATGTAGCACCAGGAGAGTCACTCTTCAGCCCTCCCCACCAACCCTTCTCTCCAGAGCGTGTCAGGAATGGTGTGCAGGCTTCAGAGCCCCTCAGGCCATCTGTCCCCACTGTACCCTGGTAAATCCAGGTAGCCTGCAGCCAGAGCATGCTCCCTCACTCTCACCATGTGCTCTCTGGAGAAGCATGCAAATGCTTAGTGGGATTTGAAGCTATAACAAGGTTAGAGCGAGAGAGGAGGAAAACAGGTGATTCTGGGAGGAGGAGATCATATTAGGCCAGATCCTCAGATGGTGAAATTTGGGGTAGCATCATTGTAGTCAATGGCCAGTGGCAAGGGGACTGGACTGGGTGTCAGGAACGTCTTCCTGGCTTTGCTACAGATTGATTGTGGGAGCCTGGACTAATCATTGCACCTCTTTGTGCCCCTATTTTCTCTGTCTGATTAGACTGGCAGCTCTTCAGGGTAGGACTGTCTCAGCCTATGTGTTTGTATCATTGTCATGCCCATTGGTTGTTTTATTAGCGTAGCACATGGGAGCCCCAGTCATGGGCCAGGCATCCGGCATGCCAGGCGCTGCATGAACACAGAACAAACCATCCCTGTGGTGTAAGGATAGATCTACACCTAAAACTTAGGCTGACTCCGCTCCAGCTCAGGTCTGTGATGAATTCCACAGCTGGTGAGACAGAGGTAGGGTGACTTCACCCCTGTTGTAGATGCAGCTAGGTGGATGGAATAATTATTACTCTACCCAGCACAAGGGGAGCTGCCACACAGCTCTCCCCCTCAGCCCCTCTTTCCAGGGTATATTGGAGGGATTCTTCCCTTGGCCTAGCTACTGCCTGTTGGAAAGGTGGACTAACACTATCACTGGAAAACCCTCTTCTGTTAACGTAGGAAGCATCTACACCGTGGCGCTACAGCATCATACCTGCAGTGCCATTGCTGCGCTGCTGTAGTTTAGATATACCCTTAATATAAGACGAGTGACAGCGGCTGGATACAGAAAGATAAATGGGAGCAGGAGGAGAATACAAGGAAATAATGAGGCTACCAGTCATCAGGCTAGGCGGTGGTCTCAGAACACCAGCAGCCTAAACATGGTCAGGGTTCTTGTAAGCTTCATGGCAAAGGAGAGGTTTAAGGTGGGTTTTGGAGGAGGACAATGGGTCAGTTTTGCAGATATTTACTGGGAGGGGCAGCCTGGGGGAAAAACCACATAGGCCACTGAAAATATGTTTCATTCAATCAGATTCTCTCCTCTTTCTAAGAGGAGCCAGAAATTGGTTCCCAACAAGGGACAGTCAGTGAAGAGAGGGGCTGCAGGGGAGAGACACTTAGTCCAGAAAGGGGAAGTGCTCTGGGATACACCTATGAGCCTGGAACCTCTGGAAACATGTGCTTCGTGGAGGGGTGGGGGTGAGATGAGTGCATTGACACACAAGTCACAGAAGCACTCCTCATCAACCCTGCTTGTGCCTTTAAGTTGTTTGGGAGACTCAGCCTTTATGAATGCACATTGGTGCTGGAGGAGAGCGTTGCTACTGACCTTCCCTTCCAGGGCAACCAGCTAATTATTCATTCCCCTTTTTCATTGCTTGCTAAGCAGAGTGGAGTTTCCATGTTAGAGCCCCAAGAGCAGGAGCGGGCTTTACCAGAGGATAGCACCATGGTGAGGAACGTTGATGACTTCGATTTCTCCCTCCCATCCCACCCCCAGGCCATCCTGGAAGGCCTGCGGAGCCTGCGCTCCAATCCAAAGCTCTCCGACGTCACACTGCTTGTGGGTGGGCATGAGTTCCCCTGCCATCGCAGCATCCTGGCCCTCTGCAGCCACTATTTCAATGCCATGTTCACTGGTGACTTTATTGAGAGCATCTCAGCCCACGTGGAGCTCAAAGAGGTGGATCCTGTTGTCATGGAGACTCTGATCGACTTTGCTTACACAGGAAAGATCACCATCAACCAGGGGAACGTGGAGGCGCTAATCCGGACCTCCAACCAGCTCCACTTCCCCACCATCAGGAAAGTCTGCAGCCGCTACCTGAGACAGCAAATGGATGCAACCAACTGCCTGGGCATCTGTGAGTTTGGGGAGAACCATGGCTGCCCGGAAGTGTCCTCAAAGGCCTGGGCTTTCCTGCAGGAGAACTTTGAGGCTGTATCGCACCAGGAGGAGTTTCTCCATCTATCCAAGGAGAGGCTGGTAGTCTACTTGTCCAATGACCTGCTGCAGGTACAGGAAGAACAGAGCCTAGCTGAGGCTGTGCTTAGGTGGGTGAGGTACGAAGAAGCATCTAGAGCCAAGCACCTGCCAGAGCTCCTACACTTGGTCCACCTGGCTTCACTACCAGACCAGTACCTGCAGAACCTACTCTCACTGGAGCCGCTGATCCAGGATTCAGAAGCTTGCAAAGCCGTCATCTCCAGCTACCGAAGCACGGTCAGTGCTGTAAGATATCAGAATGGCCCTGTCTAGATGGAGCTTCTGTCCTGGAGGGAGGTTGCCAGTGGGAAATGATCTGCATCAGTGTCCAACCAGATTCCTAGAAGTGAGAGTCCGCGTCAGACAACCATTCCACTTCGATGGTGGTTCAGAAGGTGCTATAGAAATGCTGAGGGAGATGCCCCAAAGGCCAGCAGTGGGAAGTGGGGCTTTCCCCAGAGTCAGCTAGGCACAGGAATCGAGTGCAGGCCCAGAGCTACCCCAAATAGTCTCTGTAGTCAAGCCTCTTCCAGTTCAGTGCAGAAATCCACTGTAGGCTCCGCAGGAGCTTTACGCGATCATCCCTCTCAGTGAGCACAACCACTCCTAGCTTCTCTGCCTGGGAAGGGTCTACCAGTTATAGTCGCACTACTATAGCCCACTGTGTGGACACTCCTAGTCTGTTAGATGAGTGGCCTTTTTTGGTTTAATTTAACCTCCTGTCCAAGTTTAATGGAATAAAGGCTCCTCTTGTCCTGGAATGAGAATGTCTGCCCAGGGGTGGTGGGGTAGGAGGAGAGTTGTACTGGGATAGCTATATCAGTTTAAATTTACCCCTTAGTTTATACCAGAAACACTTTCCTGTCTAGCCACAGCCTTTAAGGAACTATATCTAAAATGTGTAATTGGTGAACAGACAAATTGAAGAGACAAGTCAGGTCAAATAACCAACCCAAACCTCCTCCCGAAGTTTGAGCTCACCCCTCCAGCTCTTGGAACGCTGTGATAGTTTAATTGTTTCTTCATTTTCACATGCATTGGCACCACATTTTGGTAGAGCCTGGAGGCAAAACACCACAGGAAAGGCTTATAAGGTGGGTATTTCCAACCCAACCGAAACCAGACCAGGCCAAAATGCTTGCACAGATACTGTGTGTTCACAAGATTCCCAGACCATGGAATTAGTTGGCTTAACTTTGAACAAACACAGAGATTCTTGGGTGCTAATTTGAACCAAACCAATGAGTGTGAGTTCTTGGAGAGAGGGGGAAAGTTGTTTTTCCACCACTAATTTCCATAACTCATTCATTCTTGCTTTATTCCAAACAAATGAACAGAGTGACCTTTACCTATTGCTTTGCTTTCTGAAATGCAGCTCACTCACCACATCTCAGGATGCAGGTACAAACAGAGAGAGCTATGATGATTTACATATAAGAACAGCCCTACTGGGTCAGACCAAAGGTCCATCTAGCCCAGTATCCTGTCTTCCGACAGTGGTCAGTGTCAGGTGGCCCAGAGGGAAGGAACAGAACAGGTAATTACCAAGTGACCCATCCCCTGTCATTCATTCCCAGCTTCTGGCAAACAGAGGCTAGGGACACCATTCCTGCCCATCCTGACTAATAGCCATTGATGGACCTATCCTCCAAGAATTTATCTAGTTCTTTTTCGAACCCTTTTATGGTCTTGACCTTCACAACATCCTCTAGCAAGGAGTTCCACAGGTTGATTGTGTGTTGTGTGAAGAAATACTTCCTTTTATTTGTTTTAAACCTGCTGCCTATTAATTTCATTTGGTGACCCTAGTTCTTGTGTTATGAGAAGGAACATTTGTTGGGGGCGGAACAGATCTGGACAAGAAGACAAAATCTGGAGATAAATGTGAGACGGGAGGAACAGGCAGTAGAAACAAAAGTGAAACTGTTTGAGCAGCACATTCCAGAAGTCTTTCTGAGTGTAGCCTTCATTGTTTTGAGATCTAGCATACTTGTCTCTCACTAGAATCGAAAACCTATAATGGCAGCAGGTCATAAAAGAGACCAAGTTTGGGAATATTTTAATGAAGTTCCTGTACCTGTGGGTAAGACAGGCATGTGTGCAAAATGCAAACCTGCAACAAAGAAATGCAAGGTCTGGTTGCCTGAATGGAACAACATCATGAGAAGTGTTCCTTCTCAGGAGAAAGCTGCAGTGAAGATGAAAGGAACATGTCTGAACGTGCAGGATCTTCAGGTTGGTCAACTTTTTTATTTCATACTTTTTTCTTAAGGACTGCCTGCCTTCTTTCTAGACTATTCTTGAATTCTTATGTTTGGTACTTATGGTACTACCATTTTAGATGCAGTTGTCATAAAAAACAAATAGCTGAAATAGGCAGATCTTCCTTTTACAATTTCACCATTAAAGTAGTACTGAGTGTCAGTGAATGCAGTGAGTAATACTAAATGAGCAGTATGGTAATAATAATTAACTAACTGCATTGACTTACAGGATTCTGAAGACTATCCATCTTCAAGATCACCATCATTTTCTATAGTTTCAGAGTGAAACATTATCACTGGCAGATAAGTCACATCATGTAAGTCACATCATACGACAGTATATACTGTCATGCTACAGGCGATATACTGTAGTAAAAAAGAAAAAAAAATCTCCATCATCCAGAAACAACCACAGAAAAATTTGTGATAAGAACCAGTAGAGTACAAAAAGAGGTAATTGATGAAAAACTTGCCTGGTTTGTTTATGCAACAAATTCTCCTTTCCATATGACTGAGAACCTACACTACATTAACATCTTTCAGTCATTAAGACCAGGATAAGACAGGTCCACCCAACAGAGCGACGTCGCAGGCAAATTGCTGGATAAAGTGTATGAAAGAGAAAATGAGCAGTGTGCAAAAGGTCTAGAGGGTGAAATTATTAACCTGAGTCTTGATGGGTGGAGCACTGTCCACAATGATCCTGTTGTATGTGCTTGTGTGACAACAGAAGAAGGGAATGTCATCCTGTAGCGAGGCGGTGTGGCTCCCCACCCCCTCAGGGAGGGTTGAGCCCCATCAGTCATCCACGGGGGCAGGGCCGCTGAGGGGAAGTCCCGCCCCTCAGAGGGTCAGGCGGCGACCCGGAAGAATAAAAGCCGGGCCCCAGCCTTCAGTAGCAGGTCTGCCACTGGCAGGAGCAGATGTGTTTGCTGACGCCTGTAACTGGGAGACTGCCCGAGCCAGAGGCCGAGACCAGGAGCTGCTAGAACTACCTCGCCCCTACTACGACTAGGAGCCGCCAGAGCTGCCTCGCCCCTACTACGGCCCCGAGGAGCCCCCAGACCAGGCTTGGCCCGCATTCCCCGAAACCTTACCGGACCTGCCGCCCAGCCCAGATTGGGAGGAACTGATGGTCCTGGACGTCCCCGGAACAGAGGCCCCGGACCGGGTAGGAGTAGAGGGGGAACTAGGAAGTAGCCCAGGGGAGCCTGACGCCAGTCAGGCTGTAGAGCTAACCTTGCCGATGTCAGTGTGTTTTGGTCAGGATCCCCACTGATCACCGGTAGCGGTGACGGCCGCTACCAGGGCCCCGGGCTGGAACGCAGAGGAGTGGGTGGGCCTGCATTCCCCCTGCCACCCGTAACCGGGTGGCAGATTCCCCCTCTTCCCAACCGAAGAGGCCAGAGCTGTTTATAACTGTGTTTGGCGCCCCACCCAAACCAAAGGCTGGGCCCCCTCTGGCTTTGCCACTGCTCTGCCTCGCTCCAAAGGGCCAGAGCTGCTTGTTACTGTGTTTGGCGCCCGCCCGAACCAAGGGCTGGGCCCCTTTTGACTTTGTCACTGCTCTGACCTGCCAAAAGGCCAGAGTGGATTGTAATTGCAGGGAAGACAGCGAGGCCGGTGTGGCTCCCCTCCCCCGCAGGGAGGGTCGAGCCCCGGCAGAACCCGTCTACACATCCTTACAGAAACAATTGATATATCAGGAAATGCACAGACAGCAGAATACTTACAAGAAGTAATAGTAAAAGCTATCACAGACTGAAAAAAATAAATTTCAAATGTCTAATATGCAGCTTGGTCAGACAATGCTGCAAATCATAGAACAGGGATCAGTAACCTTTGGCACACAGCTCGCCAGGGTAAGCATCCGCAGGTTTGGCTGATCACGGCCCCAACTGGCCATGGTGCGCCATCTCAGGCCAATGGGGGCTGTGGGAAGCAGCGCAGGCCGAGGGATGTGCTGGCCACCGCTTCCTGCCGCCCCCATTGGCCTGTAGCGGTGAACCGCAGCCAGTGGGATCCGTGATCAGCCGAACCTGTGGACGCTGCAGGTAAACAAACCAGCCTGGCCCACCAGAGTGCTTACCCTGGCAAGCCGCGTGCCAAAGGTTGCCGAGCCCTGTCATAGAATATCAGCTTGGAAGGGACTTCAGGAGGTATCCAAGATGAGAAGAAATTATTTAGAAGAGAATGAAGAGAGTCCCAAAGCTAATAAACATACAGTTGTTGTGCTCATTTGATGCACCTCCTAGCCAAAGACTGCAGTATTCCAGAAATAAAGGCTAATGTTGAAATGGCAAAATACTTCTGTAACAACCACTTTGCAGTAGCTGCTCTGAAAAAAGTGGGAGGAACCAAGTGAACTCTCCCATAAGACCTTTGATGGAATTCAGTAGTGGACTGTTTTGAGCATTATATCAATAACTGGTCTAATCTGACAGTTTGTGAACAAAATCATGAAAAACTAGATGGCACTGTCACAGCCAAAGTTCTCAACATTGGGCTTAAGAGAAATGTTGAACAGATGCTGAAGCCTATTTCTGTAGTCTTGAACAAAATGCAGGAAAATAGCTGTTTTATTGCTGATGCTGTTGACATTTGGAAGGAACTGAGTGAGATCTTAAAAAAGAGAAATATGCAATGACAGAGTTAAATTACAAGCATTAAAAAAATGAATGGGACAAGCACGATATCCAGCTCATTTTCTTGCAAAAATTCTCAATACTTGGTACCAGGGTCAAACATTAACTGCTGAAAAAGAGGAGCTGGCTATGACATGGACATCCAGCAATCATCCCTCCATAATGCCAACTATAATTAACTTCAGAGCTAATGGTGAACCAGTCAAGAAATATATGTTTGCTGATGATATTTTAAAGAAAATCACACCAGTGACTTAAGCATTTGGATTCAGAGACTTTTGAAGTGATAATCTCACTTTTAATAGCATTAGCTTCTTCTGCAGGTGTAGAAGGAATATTTTCTTCCTTTGGACTAATTCATTGCAAACTGAGAAATCGTTTGGGACCTGAAAAAGGAGGAAAGCTTGTTTTTCTTTTCCAGATTATAAACAAACAGGAAAATGAAGGTGAAGACGACTGAGTTAGCTACAGAAGCCAATATTTTAAGTTTCTCATGTTGAGCTGGCTGAGTGTTGATTTAATTTGTTTTCTTAAAATATATTTCATTTAACTATTTTAGTTAAAAACAATTGTAACAAAAACAAACCTGATTTGAAAAAAACTTGAATGTTTAAATTAAAAAATTCATATGCTTGTTGGAAAAAAAAATCCAGAATACATAATGTTATTGTTTTAACTAAAACAATAAATTTAAAATGTGTCTGGTAGTGATCTCCTCCTAATGCAGCATGGCAAGAAAATCCTTAAATATGAATGAGTTCACAACTCCCAATGACTTCATAAATATCTGCTTCAATTACCTTTGGTAAATTAAATAACCAAACAATCATTCATTTTCTGATATAGCTGTAAAACTAATCTGAACACTTTTCAAAATACACACATTTTTAAAGTGATTTATCTTCTAAAAATGAAACCTACATCTGAGTTGTGAAGAATATGTATTAAGGTTATAACAACGAACAAGAATGCACTTTTCTGTAGAAATCCATGATTAAATGGAGTCTTCCTGACTAGTGATTTAAATCAATCAAATCCACCCTGGGAGAGTTTCCTTTGATGGCTAGTAGACAGTAATTTGATGCTGATGTTCTCTTTGTGAGGAGTGCAGTGGTGATGAGGGTCAGGAAGACACAGGACTTTTGGGGCAGGAAAAGCACCTGCTTTCAATGGATAAATAAGTACAGAAACCCCCCGAATGCTCCCAGTGAATGGGAAGGGATGGGAGACACCTGTGCCAGCCACAATGGCTAGCTCAGCTCGGCACAGGGCTCCAGAACTGTAGCTGCTGGGCAGGCAGGTGCAGTGGTTCATAGGCAATAACCAAGCAGCACAGCTTGGTTAGATAGTATTAGTGGGAGGCTATCCAGCACCAGTGCAACACATAGTCTGCCCTGGTTTCAGAGGGGCAGCTGTGTTAGTATGTATCAGCAAAAACAACAAGGAATCCTTGTGGCACCATAGAGACTAACAAATGTATTTGAGCATTAGCTTTTGTGGGCTACAACCCACTTCATTAGAGGCATGGAGTGGGAAATACAGAGGCAGGTACAATACACAGCACATGAAAAGATGGGAGTTGCCTTACAAAGTGGGGGGGTCAGTGCTAATGAGCCAATTCAATTAAATTCTATTCAAGGGACACCATCATAGGTCCTAATCACATCAGCCACATCATCAGGGGCTCATTCACCTGCACATCTACCAATGTGATATATGCCATCATCATGCCCCTCTGCCATCTACATTGGCCAAACCGGACAATCTTTACACAAAAGAATACATGGACACAAATCTGACATCAAGAATTATAACATTCAAAAACCAGTAGGAGAACACTTCAATTTCCCTGAACACTCAATAACAGACTTAAAAATGGTAATTCTTCAACAAAAAAGCTTCAGAAACAGACTCCTAGAAACTGCAGAACTGGAATTAATTTACAAACGGGACACCATAAAATTAGGCCTGAATAAAGACTGGGAGTGGATGAGTAACTACAAAAACTAAATTTCCCCTGCTGATACTCACATCTTCTTGTCAACTGTTTGAAATGAGCCACTTTGATTACACTGAACTCTTTAGCATTACAAAAGTGATTTTTCTTCCCTTGATATCCACCCCTTCTTGTCAACTGTTGAGAATAGCCCACTTCCACCTTAATTGACTTGGTTTGTTAGCAACTCCCATCTTTTCATGTGCTGTGTATTTATACCTGCCTCTGTATTTTCCACTCCATGCATCTGATGAAGTGAGTTTTAGCCCACGAAAGCTTAAGACCAAATAAATTTGTTAGTCTAAGGTGCCACAAGGACTCCTCGTTGTTTTTACAGTCTGCACTGTGAGCCCTGGGAGCAGCAGCAGCACGGTCAGTCCACACAGGGCTAAAGGAGAGAGACAGAGTGATTTTCTGTCCAGATAATGGCAACGGTAGCAGCCTTGGTGTTGAAGGAGCATGTCAAGCAGAGAGGAGGCAGTAGGGAATGCTGGCCCAAGCTGAGGCTACAGTGGATGGGTCCCCTCAACTCCCTGCTCAGCAGGCTTTGCTCTCTTCCCTCTATGCCCCCATCTCATTTTCAATAACATAGCTGATTTTGGGTTGGCAGCATTCACATTTCCAAAACAACCATTGCACCACGGTTGGATAAACTCATAGGCCTGTGCCCTGGCACATGACATCGGAATCTCAGCTTGCATTTAACACAGAAGGTTTGTAGCCCTTCTGGTGGCCAAGGAAAGCTTGAGAATGTGCCCTTGCATGTAAGTGATACAGCACCATCTGCCTGAGTCTGCAGACAGCCTCCTGCAGAGGGAGCAGCAGCCTCTAGAGCCAGAGAGGAAGCTACTTGGCTCTCCACCCACCACCAGAGCAGACCTACTGCCATTCTAGAACTCCTGTCCAGAATGAGGGGCAGGGGCTAGCTGCTGAGTCTGGTGACATGTTTCTTTTATCTTCTATAAGGTGGAAAACGGGTCCTTTGTCCAGAAGAGCCTGCTCTCCCTTCCACAGAAGCTGGAGGAAGTGCTGGTGGTGGTCGCGGGTCGAGCTCTGGAAGAGAATGAAGCGGAAGATGTGGAGTTGCCAGTCTCCCGGAACTTCACCTTTTACAATCCCAAGACCAGTAAGCAAGCAAAAGCAAGCCTGTTCCTAGCTGAGGTTCAGGCCAGGCCCAGTGTAGGCATGTGTGGCCTTTCCGCACGGTCAGTCTCCAAGGGAGGCCACAGTCTTTTGCTGTCATACCCCGTTAAGGACAATCTAAGATAACAGGAAGTTAGCAGTCTTGGTGCTCAAGCCCTACAGTGGGGTTAAGCAGTGAGTGGGTTCTGTGGCCGAAGCCCTCAGGCAGGGCAGGGCATCAAACAACCTAAAGCCCAACCCTCAGACAGGGTATAGTCAGGGAACCCAGGCCCTCATATGGGGCAGGGTACCAAGCACAGTCTTGGGTTCTAGACCTCAAGCAAGGGTGAGTGCCCAACACAGTCTAGGGGGCTCCAGCAAGGGGTCAGGCATCCAGGTACAATGCTCTGGGGAGAGAGAGACAAGCACAGGCCTCTTGGCCTGAAGAGGGGAGTACTGCCAGGGATAGGGGGATGCAGGCCCATCTGACTCCACTGCATCCCAGCCCAGGGCCCTAACAGTGGCAGAACAGTCTGCCACTGGTCACAGGGAATCCCACTGCAACACACTGACCATGTTTCAGATGCCCCTGCAGCCAGACTACAGTCAGCTATCCCTGGGCTCCTTCCTACCCTCCTCTCAAGGTGTACCTGTACATCCTCCATCTCCTCAGGGTATACTGCCAGTGGCAATCCCAGCAGCTCGTCAGCATTGGCTGGGTCTGGCAGCTCTGGTAGCTTGGGCAAGTCCGCAAGGTAACTGACATCCTCAGCAGTGGGGAAAGCATGCCCATCTCCTTTGGCAGCTGCTACCCAACTGAGCTACAGGGCCCCCCTGCCTTGGATACCTCCTGTGCCTGTCCCACCCCTGTGCTTCTGGCATGGTGAGCATGACCTTCCTGGTTCTGCCCACCGGGGGGCGTCTGGCCCTCCCTCACTGTCAGTCTCTGAGGGAGGCCATGCCTGTTTGCTACACCCAGGATTACATCCAGTTCAGGCAGGATTTCAGTGGTGCAGCTTGCTGAATAACTGCAGTATTGGAGCAGAGTTCCAGTTGTCTACTGGAGGTCTTACACTGGAAAGGGTGAGGCAGTGACTACATGCATGCTGGGGATTCCCCAGCTACCCTGTTCGAACCACTCTCCATCCCCTGTGCGCTGCTGGATTAGCGCTAAGAAGATGGAGCCCTGGATATGGCCCTAAAAGTTTTGTGGGCAAAGCGTGTGTTGCAATAGATGTGCAGTCTTTCTCTCATAAGCTTTTCCCCTTGGGAGAGAGAAATTTCTGCCAGTTACTATGTGTTCTGGTCTCCTCTTAGCCTCTGTGTGTCACCTGTCCAAAGCCATTGAGTAGGATCTAGAGGATGAACTCACACAGCTAACCATGCCTTGGTGAAGTTGGGGGGGGGGCGGGTGAGGGACTGCTGATGGTGTGTGGTCCCCTAGAGAGGACGAAGGACCAGAAATCAGGAGACCTGCCTTCTCTTCCCAGCTCTGGCACTGGCTCAGCCACATCACTTAGGCCCTATAGTTTTAAACAGAGGGGCCTAAATTCAGGAAAATGTTGGCGCCTCTTCAGTTTTCTGTTCATTAGGTGGGGATGTTGCCAAACCCCCTCTGAAATGCCAGCTAGTATTGTTTGTATAAAATATATGTGGCAGAACTAAGAACCAGCCGCTGAACTAGCACTCTGCTCACTGGATGGCCAATTAGTTCCCCAGAGAAAGGCCTGATTGAGAAAAGCTGGGGCTAAATGCTAGGTTGCTAAGGAGCTACTTAACCCATTAACTGGAAAAGCAGAAAGGCTCACAAGAAGAAAGTGCAAAGTGGGAATGAGAGACAGAAAGAGAGAGTGGGAGAGGTTAGCATGACCAGAATGAAGGGATATCTCTGCGTGGAGAGATCTCTCTTCTCTCTGGCAAAGGAGGATGATGTTGGTATGTCCCTGTAAATAGAATTGCTGCCCAGGTCTGTTAAAGGGTGGTGGTTGAGATTAAAATAAGTGAACTACATGTCAGTGTTTTCAAACTGGAGTTGTGAGAGACATTTGTGTGAGAAGACAGGAGTCACAATACACAGGTCTCAGTCAGACCCTATGCAGAAGAAGGAATGGAGTTTCTCAGTCATTGTCTCCCCATAGACCAAAAAATAGATGCTTCCTCCCCCGATCCCTCCCAGGATGCTGGATCCTGGTTCCACTGAAGCCAGCAGCCAAACTCTCACTGACTTCAGTGGAGCCAGATCTGACCCATTTATTCAGACTATTGCCCATTGTTATCCACAGGGCCTCTAAATGGGGGCCTTCACTGGCCCTGGGAGGGGGTGTGATGAGAATGCCCCACAGCTCACACAGCTCTAGTGTCCAATTGGTTCTAAAATGCAGATTAAAAACAAACAAAAAAAGATGCCTGGGTGCTGTGAGTCTGGTCACAGTTTCTGAGTCCATAACTGGCCGTGAGCTCCTTAATTTCTCAAAGGCCTCAGCTCCTGAGAGTGGTTCTGGAACCATACTGCAGAGCACTGTGCTGGTGGCTCACAAACAAAGCGGCTATGCCAGGGGCTAAATTCCCAGTGAATCCTTTACATCATAGATTTAGACACACACAGTAACTAGCGGAGTTCATCCTAGAATGAAGCCGTTACCAGGGTGATGTAATGCTCTGAGTCATTGGCTTTTGTCATTCACTGAACAGCTGCTTTCACCACAGGCTGATGCTCCTGCAATCACACAGCCTAATGCTAGCTCTATTCTCCAGGTGACAAGCCCATGAGTCAAATTTTCTGCAGCTTGGCTGCAGAGACAGAGCATAATCCTGGCAGACTGATGCAATTGCAGGAGACTTTGAAAACATTATGTACACAAGGACCAGCGCTAATTAACAGACACAATTCCCCTGTAGCCAAATGAATGTAGCCAGGTCTCAGCCTCCCTGTGCTGTGTTGTAAGGACCTGAGCAAGTGTCCATTGAAATCAATGAAAAGATTCCCATGGACTTCAGTGAGCTGTAGGTCAGGCCATGAGACAGCAGAACAGTTTTAACACAGGTATGATTTAGTGTCGTACAGAAGAGAGACACTCCAGTACCAGTGCAATAGTCAGTGGGTAGCCGTTGTAGTCCTGCATGCTATGAGAAGTGTACAATCTCACACTTCCAGGCACAAACTGATTTCCACAGGCATGGGGCAGGTTTCTCCTCTTGCCATGTAAAGCGTGGCACAGACAAGTATGGTGGAAGCTCAAGGCATTGGTGACTGCCAGAGGCAGACACAGGGATTCCAGTATATTTTTACAGTAACAGGGCTGGATCGCCAGCAGGTGTAAATTATTGTAATGCCACTGAAAGCAATTGGCCAGATCCCCAGCTGATGTAAATTGGTGTAGCTCCATGAGGTCTGTGGAAGTGTGTTGATTTATACCAGCTGGGATCAGGCCCACAGAATCAGGAGATTTCCATTTTAATGGCAGCTTTATTTTCGATTCTTTAAGACCTGCGGGTGGAGCCATTTGGGTTCCCAAAGGGGAAAGGATTCCACCAGAATTACACTTGTAAGCATTCCTCACCCATGGCCTACAGATACTGTGTTACAGCAGAGATGGCTGGGGAATATTGGGGTGTTGTCTAAGGGAGCCTGCATAACACTGTTCAGAATAGAACAGGAACTGTTCTTAGGCTTCCCGCTTTCCTTTCCAAGAGTTCATCCAGAGTGAAATGAATGGCAGTTGTGCAGTTCAATGTATTGCAAAACTTGGTGGAGTTTGGCCAGCTTTTGTTACTGGCGAGCTGTAAAGACTCCTTTTCAATATTCCTTCTGTTGTAAGGAGTACATGAGAATCTGGCTCCGCTGAATTTCCTAAAGACCCACTGTGCCGAATAGCTAGGGGAGTGTTGGAGGGGATGGGGAAATCTGGGGAAGGGACCTTTTTAACACTTCTGATCCTACCTCTTATTTACAGCAGTGGAGGCATGTTGTCTTGGATTTCGGTCACATGTTGGGAAGATAGGCGCACTAGAAGTATGTAGTGGCTTATGCCCTTGGATCTGGTCTAAGCCTTTAGGTTCTTTATGGCTTTTCTGTGTTTCAGAAAGATGGATGGCTCTTCCTGACTTTCCGGACTACAATAAATGGGGCTTTTCTCTGGTGGCACTAAATAATTATGTTTACGTAACAGGTACGTAACTTGGGGCTCTCATCCAACCCCTTCGCTGAATCTAAGCTGGAACCTAACCTTTGGAATTCCTTGTGTTTCCCTTCACGTGGCTGGTCTGATTGACCCACAGGGTATTTTTTCAAACAGAGAAAATAAATGACAAATTCATTTAAAAAATGTTACTCTTTCCATGGCATCCAGAGGACATTTTGCCAATAAGAAGCAACTCTGAGGAAGTTCTATGGTATCACATAGCTCCTGGGCAGTAGTTCAGCTATTTCCAGGTTGTATAAGTTCAGAGCACTTAGGCTGATTTAATTAAATTAATGAATGGAAGAATGGCTCACGACACCACAGTGCCATGAATTAATTATGCCCCAGGCTGTACTTCATGCTCAGATGGTGTGGTAATCTACTTGCTGAAGTTCATCTCGCTAGGCCTGGCAGTAGCTGGGCTTTTCAGTAGAGGGCTCTCTTCTGTGGATTTTACTCCTTCTCACCATCTGCCTGAGTTTAAATTTGGTGACCTTTTGTTTGCTTGGGCTTTAGATTAGCTTGTTTTTATTTTCCGGGGGTTGCGTCTATTGAGCTGCAGCCAGCAGCCTGTGGTGCTGCGTTCTTGTAAAGTTGTCTTCAAATCTGTTTTGATGGTCATGGTTTGATTTAATGCCTGTGAAGGGGCCTAGATGTCAAGGCAAAAGATGCAGTGTAAGACCCCTACCCAGGGCAGGGCTGACTTTGCCCTACAACATTTTCTCTGTGTGTGTGATGGATTATTCTCTTCCTAGGTGGCTCCAGGGGGACGCAGAATGACACCTGGTCCACAACCCAGTCCTGGTGCTTCCGTCTCAAGGAGGGTGCATGGAAACCCATTGCACCAATGCTGAAACCCCGAACAAACCATGCCAGTGCTGTCCTCAATGGAGAGATCTATGCCATTGGGGGTAGGCACCATCCATCTCTCTGCCCACCTCCCCTCTCTCTTGTCTGTCAGTCTCTGATACGGCCACAATACAAAGTATCTCACAATAACCGAGTCCAGAACAATGTATTTAAACAGCAGGTGAAGAAGAATATTAAGATGCCAGTTGAAATATTTGTGTTTGCTGCTCAGTTAAAGCAGAGACTGCAGAAAATAGAAGAATGCTACCTACTATAAACTTACATAAGCATCTGCTAATATGACTTCATCCTAGCAACATTCAACCACATGCAGCTGTGCAGGCATTTAATACCTGCAGAGACCACATGCACTATCATCCATCCTATGTCAGCAGTCAGCACATACATGCACAGGAAGCAGGCTCACTCCTGGATCAGCTCCTGCCTTCATTCTGCAAATGATGCCAGTCTCAGTTACCCATTCAAACTCAGTTACCTATTCAAACAGGTGCCTTTGCACTTTCTCCCATGTCATCCCTTCGGTATGGAGACACCCATAGGGCCAGCTCATTGTCCTTCAGATCCCCTGCTGAGATGCCTGCAGACCACTTGACTGTGGTTATGCAGCTGGCATGCTGTGCCCCCTGCTCAGAATGCTGATCGCTCTGGTCAATTGTTCCCTTGTGCTCTGTTCATTGTATCCATCTATTGTCTCATGTCTTGTACTGAGATTGGAAGTGCTTTGGGTCAGGGCCTGTCTCTTTGTCATGTGTTTGTACAGCATGTGGCATGGTGGGGCTCCGGGCTCCCGATGCTACTGTAATGCAAATAATGGTCCCTGTGCTGTGCTAACCTCTCGTCTGTCTCCTCTCTTGTATGTAGGGACTACAGTGGACACAGTGGAGGTGGAGTGCTATGACCCTTATAATAATAGCTGGTGCCCCATCAGCCCTGCCCTGAAGTATGTTAGCAACTTCACTGCAACTGGATGTCTGGGGAAGCTCTACCTCATTGGCTCTTGTGCTATCAAGTACAACGCACTAACCCTGCAGTGTTACAACCCTGTCATAGGTAAGGAGAAGGAATAGCAACAAGAATTTTGGACGCAAATGCTCGAGCCTCAAAAAGGTCCCTCCCAACAATGCTGTGCCAGTCCTGGTGCACCCTCATCGTGTTCACCTACAACATGTGTGTTGCCCTGCATGAAATAGGATGCAGGGATAGAACCGGAGCATATGTGAGTCAGTGATGCATAAGTTATGTTTGTGTCAGCCTGTTCATCTCAAATCAGAGGCCTGGGAATGTGGTGGCACTTCTGTGCCCATTGTGTAGCAGGAAGGAGGGATTCCTGCTGAGAAACTCTGTAAATTCTGCATTCATTCTGTGTCAAGGCCTAAATTCTTTGGTTTGGGGTGACTCGGCATAGCTCCATTGCCCTCCATGGAACGATGCTGATTTCCACCTGCTGAGGGTCGGTGCCTTGTTCCCTTAGGTATGGTGAAACTCCAGACAATTGCTGCCCTTTTCATGTAGCCATTTCTAGTTATTTAAAACACATGATACATTGAACTGTCTCTGGTTATTTACTTACATGGAGTTTCATAAGACTCAGTATGAGAACATTAGTGAGCATGAACCAAATTTAAATGGGGCAAAAGTGCTACCTACACAGTGTCCAAGATATTTCTGATTTACAGTATTTGTGGATGAGCAAACTGAGTCAGCTTCAGCTATCATCTCTCCCCCAAGTGAACTCCAGACTCGCATTCGCTTCTAGTTCAGGAACTGTTAACCGTGAGCCAGATTGTGAACTTCTTATTCACCCTAGTGAACATTAACTTACACAAGCTAGCTCTATTGAAGGCAAGGGGAGGCAGTGTTGCCTAGTGGATAGAGCACTGGACTGAGACTCAGGAGAGCTGGCTTCTATTCCTGGTGCTGCAGCTGGCCTGTGGGTGACTTTGAGCAAGTCCCATCACCTCTCTGTGCCTCAGTTTCTCCATTTGTAAAATGGAGATCATGATGCTGACTCCTTTGTAAAGTGCTGTGAGAGCAATTAATTAAAAGCATGACATAAGAACTGGGTATTATTATTATAATATTGCTCATGTGAGTAACTGTTCCCCAGTGGGAGTAAGGGTCTCACATTCTGGCCCTGTGTCTCCCACTATCATCTGGACACTCTTTCCCACATCTGATGTGGCTCTTCATTGGAAGGCCAGGTGTGCTGACTCCTTTGTGATCCCCTTTCCAGTGCTGCCACTACGTGTGTCTCAGAGGGACAAATGTGCACATGACATCAGCATGATACGGCAGTAGCACATGACAATGTGATGATCTGTGAGCCTGGAAAGTTATTTAGTGGTTCACATGTTTGGGAAACTCTTTACTAGCACCCATCCTCTTACTCAGAAGTCATACAAAGTGACTGAGCATTAGAATACCTTGAGTAAAGGAGTCATATGACAAGAATATGTTAGCTGGGACCCAGAATCACCCTTTGCTCTGTCCCTACGTGATTCACCAAAATGGTTAAAGTGAGACTGGTGCTGTCTAGTTCCCATGAAAGAAGAGATGTATCTTCACTCCATTAGCTGATTTAAATACCATAGCCCAGTTTTACCTCATATTGACTCACCAGAAGCTTTAACCTTTGAAACTAGCGCAAAGATAGATAAACTGAGACAACTCCAAAATATGCTCTCTCTTTTGCCTCTTCACAGCCATGCCAGTGTCCAGCTGGTCTCAGGACCACAGTTTGCTCCCTACAAGT
Organism: Gopherus flavomarginatus; assembly: GCF_025201925.1. Classification (NCBI taxonomy): domain Eukaryota; kingdom Metazoa; phylum Chordata; order Testudines; family Testudinidae; genus Gopherus; species Gopherus flavomarginatus. The sequence continues at coordinate 57,021,112 of NC_066624.1, forward strand.
GAATTACATGCCAGGCTAATGTTAATCAGATCAGACAATGCATAGCGAAAACCCCTCATGACTGGCTTGTATATTGATACAAGGCCCAAATGGTAAGAGGTCAGTTACAGGGCCTAATTCTGAGAGTATTTACACCTATATAATGCCATGAATATAAATGGGTTGATTCCTGATTTACACCAGTGTAAGTGATATGAGAATCAGCCCAGTAAGTTACTATGATGGGCCAGCCTGCTCTCTCCCCTCCTTGTGACTCTCTCACCCTAGGGGTAACTCTCATTAACACCCTGTGATAACTTCATTAATAGTTCAGTCTCCTAAGCACTTTCACTAACTGATGATGTCTGTTTTTGGCAGATGTGTGGAGTGTAATTGCATCCCCATTCATTCCGAAGTACCTCTCTGCCCCGCGCTGTGCCTCCTTGCATGGAGCAATTTACCTCATTGGGGACAACACAAAGAAGGTGTATGTGTATGATCCGGATGCTAACATCTGGCAGAAGGTAGGTGGAGTGAGTCACTGGGGTGCACCATGCTGGACATGGATTCCCCAGTGCCATGTTGAAGGGAGGGCTCTATTTGATATGTATGTGGATTTCATAGTGCCTAACCCAGATTATTGGGATACCCCTTCTCTATAACCCTGTCCTGGGAGAAAGCAAGGCTTGGTCGCAATAGTTATTCAATCCTAGGCTTCTCCACATTGACCAACTAATATGGCCTTCGGTCAGACTACTTCTTCTGCTGCTCATGGGCAATTTGGCCTGGAGGCTAGTTCCGTTCTGCATTCCTTTTGAGTAGTGTCTTCAAGAACCATCTATTGAACTGACTGAGATTGGAGCAAGGGGCCAGTGAGCTGAGACCCCCGAACTCATTTCCCCATAGTTCAAAGTAAAGCTCTGGCCATTGCTGCTTCTACCAGGGATCGTTTCTACCAGGGATTGAGGGAACTGGGATTGTTTAGTTTAGTCTGCAGAAGAGAAGAGTGAGAGGGGTTTGATAGCTGCTTTCAACTACCTGAAAGAGGGTTCCAAAGAGGATGGAGCTAGACTGTTCTCAGTGGTACCAGATGACAGAACAAGGAGTAATGATCTCAAGTTGCAGTGGGGGAGGTTTAGGTTGGATATTAGGAAAAACTTTTTCACTAGGAGGGTGGTGAAGCACTGGAATGGGTTACCTAAGGAGGTGGTGGAATCTCCTTCCTTGGAGGTTTTTAAGGCCTGGCTTGACAAAACCCTGGCTGGGATGGTTTAGTTGGGGACTAGTCCTGCTTTGAGCAGGGTGTTGAACTAGATGACCTCCTAAGGTCCCTTCCAACCCTGATCTTCTATGATTCTGTGATTCTACCACCCAAATCCCTGGGAATGGGACCCTCAAACAGAGGCTTATCCTCTTCTCTGTGTGATTCTCCAGCCAAAGGGAAGCTGGGAGCTGGTGGCTTTGATCTATCCCCCTAAATGGCTATCCCAGAGCCCCAGGAAGGCCTGACTTATAGGGAAGGGGTCCCAGGAAGCAGCATGACATAGTCCACTTCCCTGGGCCCCGTTGGCCTTCGAGGAGCTGTGTGTAATGTTGTTGCAGGCCTGGGTTACACAAGATCATTCTGAAATCTTGCTGCAGCTGTTCACATGGCGTCAGTGCTCAGCTGACCAAGCTGCCAATAGTCCAGACAGGTGCGGAGAGAGCCCTGCCAGTCTCTCCCTCCCTCTGCTCCCTTTTTTTTCTGTTTGTGAATAACATTCAGTGCCCCATTGGTCACCCATTGGTTCCAGTTCTGGGACTGGTTCTGTTAACTCTTTCAGCATAGCATGCACAGTTCTCCTTCCTTCTCTGCCTATAGAGCAGAGTGTTCCTCAGGTCTAGGGTCACCCAGCACAACTCTAGTAACATCATCTCTAACAGGGGTTCTCAACCTTTCTCTTTCTGAGGCCCCCTGAACATGTTTGTTGGCCCAGCTGTGCCACAACCACTTTTTTTTTTTTGCTTATAAAAGCCAGGATCAGCATTAGGAGGTAGTAAGCAGGTCAATTACTCATGGCCCCATGCCACAGGGAGCATTGTGAAACTAAATTGCTCAGGCTTCGACTTCAGCCCCGGGTGATAGGCTTGGGGTTACATTCCTGCACAGTGGAGCTCTGGATTTCTGCCCTGGGTCCTAGCGAGTATAATTCTGGCTAAGCATGGCAGACCCTCTGAATCCTCTCACAGCCCCCAAGTAGGCCCCAGACACCTGGTTGAGAACCACTGGTCTAGGAGAAGCTGGAGGTATCTTGATCAAGTGTCCTTGTGCAAAGTGGGGCAAGCAAGCAGACAGGATGGGCTGGTAACTTGACTGATTTCAGTTCCAGCCTCAGTTTCACTTTGTCGATTTCTTTCATGTCATCTCACCCAGCTGGGCTGGTGTCAGGATTCAGTGTAAGCACTGCAACTCCTGGGTATTGCTCTGGTCAGGGCTACCTTTCTCTCCAGCTCTCGCCACAGCTTAGTCTCGCCTCCTGTCATAGCCAGTAAGCTCCCAGTAACTGTCATTGTTTTCCAGGTGTGTACAGCACCTAGCACAGCTGGGTCCTGAGCCCCCTCTCAGCTTAGACACTACTGTAATAAAAGTGATACTGATAGACTCAGAAAGAAGGGATAGGGCCTGTGACCCTAACTGGGTCTTATGCCACTTTTGTCCTGTATGTATCTTGAGGCAGGGTTATGGAAGTGGAGCTCCTGTAATACCCAGCCACCATGGCTAAGTGAGCTGCACTGAAACCTACTTAGCCATGTTGATATGGGCGTCTAAAATAGCTGTTACTGGGGTCTAAATTAGCTGTTACCACTCAAGAAAGAGATCTTCAAGACATTGTGTATAGTTCTCTGAAAACATCCTCTCAATGTGCAGTGGCAATCAAAAAAGTGAACAGAATGTTGGGAATAATTAAGAAAGGGATAGATAATAGGACAGAAAATATCATGTTGCCTCTATATAAATCCATAGTACTCCCACATCTTGAATACTGTGTGCCGATGTGGTCTCCTCATCTCCATAAAAGATATATTGGAATTGGAAAAGGTTCAGAAAAAGGCAATAAAAATTATTAGGGGTATGGAACGGTTTCCATATGAGGAGAGATTAATAAGACTGGGACTTTTCATCTTGGAACAGAGACAGCTAAGGGGAGCTATGATTTGAGGTCTATAAAATCATGACTGGTGTAGAGAAAGCAGATAAGGAAGTGTTGTTTACTAGTTCTCATAACACAAGATCTAGGGGACACCCAATGAAATTAATAGGCAGCAGGTTTAAAACAAATAAAAAGAAGTATTTCTTCACACAACGCACAGTCAACCTGTGGAACTCCTTGTCAGAGGATGTTGTGAAGGCCAAGACCATAACAGGGCTCAAAAAAGAACTAGATAAATTAATGGAGGGTAGGTCCATCGATGGCTATTAGCCAGGATGGGCAGGAATGGTGTTCCTAGCCTCTGTTTGCCAGAAGCTGGGAATGAGTGACAGGGGATGGATCACTTGATGATTACCTGTTCTGTTTGTTCCCTCTGGGCCACCTGGCATTGACCACCATTGGAAGACAGATGGACCTTTGGTCTGACCCACTAAGGCCATTCTTATGTTCTTATGATATGTAAGTGACATAATTAGTCTTCAGAGTTAACACCTCATTGACATGTAAATCCCAGTGTGATATGCACCATAGAAATACCACAGACAGATTAAATGAGTTAAGATGTTTCTGGGGCAGCCGGGAGCTCATTTAATAATAATACTGCCTGGCTCTCACTAGCAGTTTTCATCAGGAACACACTAACTATCATTATCTCCATTGTTTACAGCTGCAGACTCAGACGCAGGGAAGTGAAGTGACTTGCCCAAATTCCCCAATAGGCCAGTGGAAGAAATGGGACTAGAACCCAGGTTTCCTGAATTCTAGTGCAGTGCTCAGGTCATTAGGCTGCTTTTGTTATAAGCTACCTGTATTTATTGGGTGGGATTTACAAAGTTTTCTTTGCAGCTATCTGAGCTACAGACTTAGGCAAAAAGTTTCACATCTTGGCACCTAAGTCCACAGTTAAGTATCTGCATGAAAGCAGCCTGGTTTTTCAGAGGTGCTCACCACCTGCAGTCCTCCCTGTGGATTTAGGTGGCTCATTTGGAAAATGGTTTATTTACTTATTTTAAGGAAAGTTTTAAATTCTTCAGTAACTGCTGGGCCCCAGGGCATGGAACGTTGTTCCAGCCCCACTCCAGCACTAGATTTGCTGTGCTCTTTCTGACTGATGCACACAAGTCACGGCACTGTCAGCAGGGCCCCTCATACAATTCCCATTCAGCTCAGTAACCTGGATGTCTCATCACATCTTAACAATGCCGCTGGGTCCTCTAGGAGCTGGGCTAAGATCCTGGAACCTCATTCCACTTATGAGGTCTTTGAGATTTCAGCCCAGAAATGACTCCTTATTGCATAAGTGCCCTGCGCAATTCACTCAGGGTCTTCCTTGGGGATTGTCTCTAGCCCCCAAAAGAGCTCACCTGGGTTTAGTGGAACTTTCGGCCCAGGAAGTCTGGCCTGGCTGGGTTATGTGTAAGAGTACTTGGGCTGCTTTTATGTGGGCTGGTAACCCACCCACTCTGCAGTGAGGACACAGGATAAATCCCTCCAGTGTTGACAGTCCTCCAATGCCTTCCCACAATTCCCCAAGTGCCCAGAAGAACAGGGACAGAATCACAGAGAGGCTCAGCACACTGCAGTGCAAAGAACCGTGGGATGTGTCCCTAGAAGTCCTAGTGAGTGTAGAGCCAATAAGGGCACCGCAACTGGGGTGTAGCTTTGCAGTGGGGTTGCTCACAACCAGACTAGGTTAATCTGGATGTCAATCACCTGAGTTAACTCTGCACTGAAGACATATCTGTTCTTCTACCCCCTTTCCTCTTGTAAGAAATAGAGATGGAAAGATGTTTAATTGAAGGATGTTACTCAGACCCTCCATGTTTCAGTATGCAGTACAGAGTTCCAGCCAGACTGTGGTGCCTGGTAAGGAACTGGAGACAAAGCTGGAACTCAAGCTGTGTGGAACCCTGTTTGTCTGTTTGTATATAATGAATGCCGCCTGTGTAAGGCAGTCTGGATTCATAGACTCATAGACTTTAGGGTCAGAAGGGACCAATATGATCATCTAGTCTGACCTCCTGCACAAAGCAGGCCACAGAACCTTACCCATCCACTTCTATAACAAACCCCTAACCTATGCCTGAGTTATTGAAGTCTTTAAATTGTGGTTTGAAGACCTCAAGCTGCAGAGAATCCACCAGCAAGTGACCCATGCCCCACGCTGCAGAGGAAAGCGAAAAACCTCCAGGGCCTCTGCCAATCTGCCCCGGAGGAAAATTCCTTCCTGACCCCAAATATGGTGATCAGCTAAACCCTGAGCATGTGGGCAAGACTCACTAGCCAGCACTCAGGAAAGAATTCTCTGCAGTAACTCAGATCCCATCCCATCTAACATCCCATCACAGACCACTGGGCATACTTACCTGCTGATAATCAAAGATCAATTGCCAAAATTAAGCTATCCCATCATACCATTCCTTCCATAAACTTATCACGCTTAGTCTTAGAGCCAGATATGTCTTTTGCCCCCACTACTCCCCTTGGAAGGCTGTTCCAGAACGTCACTCCTCTAATGGTTAGAAACCTTCGTCTAATTTCAAGTCTAAACTTCCTAGTGTCCAGTTTATACCCATTTGTTCTTGTGTCTACATTGGTACTAAGCTTAAATAATTCCTCTCCCTCCCTAATATTAATCCCTCTGATATATTTATAAAGAGAAAGCATATCCCCCCTCAACCTTCTTTTGGTTAGACTAAACAAGCCAAGCTCTTTGAGTCTCCTTTCATAAGACAGATTTTCCATTCCTCGGATCATCCTAGTAGCCTGTCTCTGAACCTTTTCCAGTTTGAATTCATGATGTGGTGTGAGTGGGCTATAGCCCTATATCATGATTGATATCTCCTACAGGTGCAGCTGCTTCACACTCTGCATGAAAATGGAGGCATGGTGCCACTGGGAGGCAAACTCTTTGTGACAGGTGGACGCTGGAAGGGCCTGGATGGTGACTACCGGGTGGAGATGGAAGTTTATGATTGTGCCAAAGATATTTGGACAAGAGCGGGAGCCCTGCCCTGCCTCTGGCTCTACCACAGCTCTTCCTCCATCTTCATGGATACGTCGAAGTGGACAGAGCCCTTCCTGGGAAACCATGTCCAGTAGGAGAGGCTGGGACCCTCACCCAAGGCTTTAATGGTCCTGCCCAGGATTTGGAAGGACAAAGTGATGATTTATTTGTTTGAATTATCACCATTTTTGCATGTATTTTTGCCTTCACGTTTCATGTGGACCATGGATTAGAGCAATGGTCACCAACTGACTGGTCGATCCAGAAGCTTCTGACAGTTGATCATAATCTCTAGCTGCTAAAAGTCTGGCAGTGCAGCAGGACTAAGGCAGGCTCCCTGCCTGCCCAGACCACGGCCCCGCGCTGCTCTCGGAAGTGGCCAGCACAGCCGCTGAGGCCCCTGGAGGGAGGGGGCGGGGTCTCCATGCACTGCTCCTGCCTACAAGCACTGCCCCGCTGCTCACATTGGCTGGGAATGGGGAACTGCAGCCAATGGGATCTGCGGGGGCAGTGCCTGCAGAGAGAGGCAGCATGCACAGCCATGTGCCGGCTGCAGGGGCGTGTTGGCTGCTTCCAGGAGTGATGTGGGGCCGGGGAAGGCAGGGAGGCTGCCTTAGCCCCGCTGCGCTGCCCTCCCGGAGCCAGTACCCTGTACCCCCTCATGTACCCCAACATTTGGTCCCAGCCCGGAGCCCCCTTCTGCACCCAAACTCCCTCCCAGAGCCTGCATCCTGCACCCCCTCCTGCACCCCAACCCCAGCCCTGAGCCCCCTCCCAGAGCCAGCACCCCGTAACCCATCCCACACTCCAGACCCCTCGGCCCCAGCCCAGAGCCTGCACCCCTTCCTGCACCCCAACTCCCTGCCCCAGCCCGGTGAAAGCAAGGGAGGGTGAGGGAGAGCAAGCGATGGAGGGAAGGCGGATGGAGTGAGCAGGGCCGGGCCTCGGGGAATGGATGGGGTAGATCCTGGGTTGCACTTAAATTCAAAAATGTTCTTGTGTGCAAAAGGTTGGAGACCACTGGATTAGAGGTACTAAGCCAGGGATCAGCAACCTTTGGCATGCGGCTTGCCAGGGTAAGCACCCTGGCAGGCCGGGCCAATTTGTTTACCTGCCGCATCAGCAGGTTCGGCTGATCGCTGCTCCCACTGGCCAGGGTTCGCTGCTCCAGGCCAATGGAGAAATGGCGGCCAGCACATCACTCGGCCCATGCCGCTTCCCGCAGCCCCCATTGGCCTGGAACGGTGAACCGTGGGAGCCGCGATTGGCCAAACCTGCGGACGCGGCAGGCAAACAAACGGGCCCAGCCCACCTTGATGCTTACCCTGGTGAGCCACGTGCCAAAGGTTGCCGATCCCTGTACTAAGCCCTTCTGCTGTACAGTGACACCTGCTGGGAGCAGTCAGCGTTACATACAGAAATCCCTAGGCCTAGCTCTTGAAATGGGTTTGAACTACAATGCTTCCATGACAGTGGTGGGTCTGGTTTCGTAATTTGTCTTTTGCCTGTTGCTTTCGAAGGCCCTGTGCTAAGTCCTGTGAGGCTCCTGCAGGCTCCACCTGTTCATATACTGAGAATAAGAAAAAAGGTAACCCAAACTGACTTGAGCCAAACTCTGCTATCAAGAGAATCCGAATCTGAAACTGAATTTCTGTAGCAACACAGAGATGATGCTGAGTTCCACCCTGGTGAAGCCTTGTATGTGCACCTTGAGGATTATTGGAAGTGATAGCCAAAATGTTCTATACAATGTGTGAGACTCATCAGCCACACTATTAAAGGCTCATTCACCTGAACATCTACTAATGTGATATATGCCATCATGTGCCAGCAATGCCCCTCTGCCGAACCGGACAGTCTCTACGCAAAAGAATAAATGGACACAAATCAGACATCAAGAATTATAACATTCAAAAACCAGTCAGAGAACACTTCAATCTCCCTGGTCACTCGATTACAGACCTCAAAGTCACAATCCTCCAACAAAAAAATGTCAAAATCAGACTCCAAAAAGAAACTCCAGAATTGGAATTAATTTGCAAACTGGACACCATTAAATTAGACTTTAATAAAGACTGGGAGTGGATGGGTCATTACACAGAGTAAAACCTATTTCCCCATGCTAATTTTTCCCCTACTGTTACTCACACCTTCTTGTCAACTGTTGGAAATGAGCCACCCTGATTATCACTACAAAAGTTTTTTTTCCCTCCTGCTGATTATAGCCCACCTTAACTGATTACTTTCAGTATAGTTAGTATGGCAACACCCGTTTTTTCATGTCATATGTATCTTCCTACTGTATTTTCCACTGCATGCATCTGATGAAGTGGGGTTTAGCCCACAAAAGCTTGTGCTCAAATAAATGTATTAGTCTCTAAGGTGCCACAAGGATTCCTCGTTCATTTTATTTAGTGCTGTCTATGCCATAGCCCTAACTAGTCCAGACCACTCAGACAGCCTCAGTCCAATACTGAGTCAGCTGCTGCTTTAATAAAAAGGAGGAGTGTTTCTGTTGCCGCCATCTGCAGTTAGCTCTCAGCGATACTAACAAGCAGAGAGAAAAGGGCCTGGTAATTGGTCATTTCTTTTATTTTTTTTGCTATCTGCAAGTATGTTGTTTCTTTCAGACTGAGTCCTTCACCTACAACCTGGTTTCAAAGCCTACAGCTGATCACTTGTCAGTCCTGTCCTCCACATTCACTGAGCATTGTGCTGTGGGTCCACATTCTGTTCTCAGTTACACCAGTGAAATACAGTGAGTGACTTCACTGGGTCACTTTGGATTTATACTAGTGAAACTGAGAACAGCCATTGGCCCATCAAGAGTCTGAGGACAGCAAAACAGTCTCCCTGTGGGCCCCTCTCACAGAGGCGGACTGTGGTTTAGCCGTGCCATCTCCACTGATGCTGCTAAATCCTCCCGTGCTACTTTGACTATCACCCAGACTCAGTTCACCCTGTGCTTGCCAGTTCTCTCCAAACAGACCTCCTGGAGAAGGTTCAAAGAAGAAACCTTTTTGGGGCGGGTCATTCCCAGTCAGTGAGACTGAGGGTTTGTCTACACTGCAACTGGCAGGTATGATTCCTGATGGACACATGATAGCTCTGCTTGAGCTAGCACATAAAATAGCAGCAAGGTCACTCTGGCTAGCTGCCTGAGGACAGACCCAGGATCCCCAGCCTGAGTTGTGCTCGGGGGGTTGCCTGAGCCACCCTCAGGCCATGGTGTCCAGGCTGCTAATTTTCGGTGCTAGCACAAGCAGAGCTAAAGTGTGTATGTCAGCCCGAGCCAGGAATGATACTGCCAAGAATGACCTGGAGTGGATCACTGCAACCTATGTGGCTCTGGGAAGAAGGATAAAGGAATTTGAGGCACACATGGTGTTCTCGTCCATCCTCTCTATGGAAGGAAAGACCTGGGTAGAGACCGTCGAATCGTGGAAGTCAATGAATGGCTATGCAGGTGGTGTCGGAGAGAAGGCTTTGGATTCTTTGACCATGGGATGATGTTCCAAGAAGGAGGAGTGCTAGGCAGAGACAGGCTCCACCTAATGAAGAGAGGGAAGAGCATCTTCACAGGCAGGCTGGCTAACCTAGTGAGGAGGGCCTTAAACTAGGTTCACCGAGGGAAGGAAACCAAAGCCCTGAGGTAAGTGGGGAAGTGGGATACCGGGAGGAAGTATCAGCAGGAGATCGCAGGAGGGAAGGACTCCTGCCTCATACTGAGAAAGCACAACAATCAGCGAATTATCTTAAGTGCCTATACACAAATGCAAGAAGCCTGGGAAACAAGTAGGGAGAACTGGAAATCCTGGCACAGTCAAGGAATTATGATGTGATTGGAATAACAGAGACTTGGTGGGATAACTCACATGACTGGAGTACTGTCATGGATGGATATAAATTGTTCAGGAAGGACAGGCAGGGCAGAAAAGGTGGAGGAGTTGCATTGTATGTAAGAGAGCAGTATGACTGCTCAGAGCTCCAGTATGAAACTGCAGAAAAAACTGAGAGTCTCTGGATTAAGTTTAGAAGTGTGAGCAACAAGGGTGATGTCATGGTGGGAGTCTGCTACAGACCACCGGACCAAGGCTTTCTTCCTGCAACTAACAGAAGTTACTAGATCACAAGCCCTGGTTCTCATGGGGGACTTCAGTCACCCTGATATCTTCTGGGAGAGCAGTACAGCACTGCACAGACAAACCAGGAAGTTTTTGGAAAGTGTGGGGGACAATTTCCTGGTGCAAGTGCTGGAGGAACCAACTAGGGACAGAGCTCTTCTTGACCTGCTGCTCACAAACCGGGAAGAATTAGTAGGAGAAGCAAAAGTGGATGGGAACCTGGGAGGCAGTGACCAAGAGATGGTCAAGTTCAGGATCCTGACACAAGGAAGAAAGGAGAGCAGCAGAATACAGACCCTGGTCTTCAGAAAAGCAGGCTTTGACTCCCTTAGGGAACTGATGGGCAGGATCCCCTGGGAGAATAACATGAGGGGGAAAGCAGTCCAGGAGAGCTGCTGTATTTTAAAGAATCCTTATTGAGGTTGCAGGAACAAACCATCCCGATGTGTAGAAAGAATAGTAAATATGGCAGGCAACCACCTTGGCTTAACAGTGAAATCCCTGCTGATCTTAAACACAAAAAAGAAGCTTACAAGAAGTGGAAGATTGGACAGATGACTAGGCACGAGTATAAAAATATTGCTCAGGCATGCAGGACGGAAATCAGGAAGACCAAATCACTCTTGGAGTTACAGCTAGCAAGAGATGTTAAGAGTAACAAGAAGGGTTTCTTCAGGTATGTTAGCAACAAGCAGAAAGTCAAGGAAAGTGTGGGCCCCTTACTGAATGAGGAAGGCAACCAAGTGACAGAGGATGTGGAAAAAGCTAATGTACTCAATGCTTTTTTTGCCACTGTGTTCATGAACAAGGTCAGCTCTCAGACTCCTGCACTGGGCTGCACAGCATGGGGAGGAGGTGACCAGCCTTCTGTGGAGAGAGAAGTGGTTCAGGACTATTTAGAAAAGCTGAACAAGCACAAGTCCATGGGGCTGGATACACTACATCCGAGGGTGCTAAAGGAGTTGGCGGATGTGATTGCAGAGCCATTGGCAATTATCTTTGAAAACTCATGGCAATCAGGAGAGGTCCCAGATGACTGGAAAAAGGCTAATGTAGTGCCCATGTTTAAAAAAAGGGGAGGAGGAGGATCCGGGAACTACAGGTCAGTCAGCCTCACTTCAGTCCCTGGAAAAATCATGGAGCAGGTCCTCAAGGAATCAATTCTGAAGCATTTAGAGGAGAGGAAAGTGATCAGGAACAGTCAGCATGGATTCACCAAGGACAAGTCATACCTGACTTACCTAATTGCCTTCTATGATGAGATAACTAGCTCTGTGGATGAGGGGAAAGCAGTGGACGTTTTATATCTTGACTTTAGCAAAGCTTTTGATATGGTCTCCCACAGTATTCTCACCAGCAGGTTAAAGAAGTATGGGCTGGATGAATGGACTATAAGGTCGATAGAAAGCTGGCTAGATCATTGGGTTCAACAGGTAGTGATCAATGGCTCCATGTCTAGTTGGCAGCCGGTATCAAGTGGAGTACCCCAAGGGTTGGTCCTGGGGCTGGTTTTGTTCAGTATCTTCATTAATGATCTGGAGGATGGCGTGGACGTCACCCTCAGCAAGTTTGCAGACGACACTAAACTGGGAGGAGTGGTAAATATGCTGGCAGGTAGGGTTAGGATACTAGGTAAATTAGAGGATTGGGCCAAAAGAAATCTGATGAGGTTCAACAAGGACAAGTGCAGAGTCCTGCACTTAGGACGGAAGAATCCCATGCACTGCTACAGACTAGGGACCGAATGGCTAGGCAGCAGTTCTGCAGAAAAGGACCTAGGGGTTACAGTGGACGAGAAGCTGGCTAAGAGTCAACAGTGTGCCCTTGTTGTCAAGAAGGCTAACAGCATTTTGAGTTGTATAAGTAGGGGCATTGCCAGCAGATCGAAGGACATGATCATTCCCCTCTATTCAGCATTGGTGAGGCCTCATCTGGAGTATTGTATCCAGTTTGGGGCCCCACACTACAAGAAGGATGTGGAAAAATTGGAAAGAGTCCAGCGGAGGGCAACAAAAATGATTAGGGGCTGGAGTACATGACTTATGAGGAGAGGCTGATGGAACTGGGATTGTTTAGTCTGCAGAAGAGAAGGATGCGGGGGGGATTTGATAGCTGCTTTCAACTATCTGAAAGGAGGTTCCAAAGAGGATGGATCTAGACTGTTCTCAGTGGTACCAGATGGCAAAACAAGAAGTAATGGTCTCAAGCTGCAGTGGGGGATGTTTAGGTTGGATATTAGGAAAAACTTTTTCACTAGGAGGATGGTGAAGCTCTGGAATGGGTTACCTAGGGAGGTGGTGGAATCTCCTTCCTTAGATTTTTTTTAAGGTCAGGCTTGACAAAGCCTTGGCTGGGATGATGTAGTTGGGGATTGGTCCTGCTTTGAGCAGGGGATTGAACTAGATGACCTCCTGAGGTCCCTTCCAACCCTGATATTCTATGATTCTATGAATTACACCTCCAGCTGGTGCTGACATTAGCAACGTTTGCCACAATATTTTTGCCAAATGTTCATTGAAGCTGTGAGTGAATCTTGATGTTGTTGTTTAATGTAACATTTGGAAAATGACTTTGATAAAAATGACAGCAGACAATTTTGAGAAAAAATTTCAAACCCTGCAAAATGGCAACAACTTTGAAATATTGCTGTTTATTTGCACCATTTTCCTAGTTTTTGAGCAGCCCATGGCCAGAACCCAGTCATGCTGCTCACAACAGGCTGCAAACCTGCCCTGGTGCGGGAATTGACCAAGTGCGCAATCATGCTCCATGGTACCTCTCTATCCAAGATAACTGTGAATGGCTACCATACTAGACAATATTTCTTTCAGCATGGCTGTTAGGAGCTGAAATAAAAATTTCTCATGTAAAAACAAAGGATGCAGTGTTCAGTTTTGCGAGGCTCATGTTCAGTGTATCTAGGAGGAGAGGCAAAGGTAGCGCTAAACCACCTTTATGTCTCCTCCCCATCCTGGGCTGGCCAGTGGCCAAACTGGTGGCTGGTACAACTTAGAGCAGCCACAGGACTATTCTAAGTTGCACGAGCTAGTATGGTCCCCTCTCAACGTTGTTGCTGGCCAGACTGCAGGAAGGCACAGCTGACTCTGACAAGCTTCCTGCACCAGCTCAGGATTCTGCCAGCTGTGGGGAATCAGTAATTGCCTCTTCGTGGCAGCTTTAAAGTTCTACATGCCGCTTTGGCAACACATGGACCTCAGCAGCTCCGAGGATCTAGCTCCAAATGTTCAGTGTGTGCAGCAATGATGCTAACCAGGTTATGATCATTTTAGGGGATCTGAGGTCCCAATTTGTATCCAGCTCAAGCAGGTGCCTTGGGAGTCATATAAGTGGAACTAATGTGTCTCACCGTTTACTCTTCTTACCACGTTTGCAAACTGGAATGAAGCACAGTTTCAGAGCACAGCAGCAAATAAACAGCTCTCCCCTGGCTCTGCTGCTGTACTGTTTTCTTTCCAATGTCACTCCTCTGCCTGCAGCTCAGGGTTTTCTTTCTACAGGGCACGGCAGCCAACACTGGGGCCTGCAATGAGATGTTCGCCCTCTTTGCCACCTGTCACCTTTCCTACCTACTGAAATCAGAAGTGTGTCCTGCACTGGCTCTGGCTTAGTGCTGTGTCTGCACTGGCCCCTCGTTCCCAGACACAGATACCTAGTCCATGCCGGATCAGAGTCATGGCCCACACGCAAACCACTCAAATCTGCAGGGTGGCAGTGGGAAGAGAACCCAGCTATGCCCACCTCAAAGGCACAGGCCTCTGGCACATTAGCTGAAGGCTAATCTGCCAGTCTGAAACTCAGCACAGGGCAGTGGTCTTTCTCTCATTCCTGCACCACCACCACCTCGCACAGAGTTCATGCCAGCATTGCAAAATGTGAAGACATCTGTAGCTTGTATTACATATCTTTAACTCTACCTTGATGAATCATGGGACTTTCACAGGCTACGCACCCTGGAGCCCCAGATTCAGTATGACCTAGATGGTGGCAATATTGCCCCTTCTCAGGCAGAGTATATTAAAGGTTGTTTGCTCACTGCCTAGCTAAGATTTGAGATACTTAGGACGGAAGAATCCCATGCATCGCTACAAGCTGGAGATCGACTGGCTAAGCAGCAGTTCTGCAGAAAAGGACCTGGGGATTACAATGAATGAGAAGGTAGATATGAGTCAGCAGTGTGCCCTTGCTGCCAAGAAGGCTAATGGCATATTGGGCTGCATTAGTAGGACCATTGCCAGCAGATTGAGGGAAGTGATTATTCCCATCTATCAGGCACTGGTGAGGACACACCTGGAGTATTGCATCCAGTTTTGGGACCCCCCCACTGTAGAAAGGATGTGGACAAATTGGAGATAGTCCAGTGGAGGGCAACAAAAATGATCAGGGGGCTGGGGCACATGACTTATGAGGAGAGGCTGAGGGAACTTGGATTGTTTAGTCTGCAGAAGAGAAGAGTGAGGGGGGATTTGATAGCAGCCTTCAACTACCTGAAGGGGGGTTCCAAAGAGGATGGAGCTAGGCTGTTCTCAGTGGTGACAGACGACAGAACAAGGACTAATCTCAAGTTGCAGTGGGGGAGGTCTAGGTTAGATGTTAGGAAAACCTATTTCACTAGGAGGATGTTGAAGCACTGGAATGTGTTACCTAGGGATGTGGTGGAATCTCCATCCTTAGAGGTTTTTTTAGGCCCAGCTTGACAAAGCCCTGGCTGGGATGATTTAGTTGGTGTTGGTTCTGCTCTGAGCAGGGTGTTGGACTAGATGACCTCCTGAGGTCTCTTCCAACCCTAATCTTCTATGATTCTATAAAAAAGGGACTGTTACTTGAACATGACAGTCCTGGGCCTGTTTTAAAAATGCCACCTCACTTGAGACAGTTAAACTAGCATCAGCAACTCCTGTAGAGTAGGGCCGGCTCCAGGGGTTTTGCCACCCCAAGCAGCCAAAAAAAAAAAAAAAAAAAAAGACGCAATCGCGATCTGCGGCAATTCAGCGGGAGGTCTTTCTCTCCGAGTGGGAGTGAGGGACCCTCCGCCGAATTGCCATGGAATACCTGAAAGTGCCGCCCTGACCCGGAGTTGCCACCCCAAGCACCTGCTTGATAAGCTGGTGCCTGGAGTCGACCCTACTGTAGAGCCCCCCGAGAGCAAGCAGCAGTGTAGCGTGCTCATTGTGCACTCTGTGCTCTCACTTTTCTGTCCTGGTGAGTAAGGAGAGTGTGATCCCTCATCCCCACACAGATACTGATGGCATCCCGCTCAGCCAGAAATCAAACCTCCCACCTGGTCACTGCTAGGAGAGACGGAGAGCTCACCAGAGTCACTGCACTGTCCCATCCATGGTGTGATAGGTTTCCCCCTTTCCTGGGTGCCACCTGATATACTAGAATCCCACTGAGCCTGCCCGTTCCATGAGCCTGGGCTCCCTCACCCTGTCCTGCTGATCCAGCCCTCAAGCCTTCTCTAGCACACACACAGGTAAGGACACGTCCAGCTGCAGAAAGACACAGACACTGAGATCAGTTCTGTGTGGGAAGAATCAGCTTGGGGATTGCCCAGCACCCCTGTGCACACACCTTCTGGAGTGTAAACCCCAAATTATATTGTCTTGCACTGCACAGAGCTCTGTACAGCATAAGCTCATGAAAATTGCCCCTCTCCCTCAGTGTGGAGGAAGACATGCACAGCTTTTTGCTCTCCTCTTCCCCCATTATGAATTGCACAAATTGGGTTTCAGAAAACAAAACAAGTTTATTAACTGCAAAGGATAGATTTTAAGTGATTATAAGGGATAGCAAACAGATCAAAGAAGATTACTGAGCAAATAAAGCAAACATGCAAACTAAGCTTAATATACTAAGGAGACTAGCTACCAGTAATAATTTCTCACCCTAAATGCTATTTTAAGCAGGTTGCAGGGATTCTTGAAGACAAAATTCTTTTGTTTGCACCTTAGAACTCCAGATATTCCTGTCACAGGCCAGACACCTTCTAGCCTGGGTCCAGTTCTTCCTCAGTTCAGTCTTAGGTGTTTTTAGCAGTCATCTTGGACAGGGATTCAGTGAAGAACTGACGCTGATTAACTCACTTCCCAGCCTTAAATAAGATTGACATATGGTGGGAATCCTTTGTTCGCCATTTTGATCCCCACCCCCCTACTAGTGGAAAAATACCAGCAGTTTAAGATGGTGTCCAGTAGCAGGTGACGTGATCACATGACCCTGCAGTGTCAAAGCAGCAGCCCAGAAAGCTTCTCAGGGTGGTGGGATCTTCAAAGTCCTATTGTTCTTCCTAATGGTTTATTGACTAACCAGCCAGACTGATTGTATTTTGTCTGGTAGGCGTTCCCCAGATGCAAGCACTTGTGCAATTGTTACATAGTCAATATTCCTAACTTCTGATACAGAAATGATACATGCACATAAATAGGATAATCACATTCAGTAAATCATAACCTTCCCAATAATATCACACATGACCCATCGTGCATAAAACATATCTTAGTTATGCCATATTCATATAATAACAATATCTCTAAGAAGAATATGAGGTTTAGTGTCACACATGGGTTAGCATGTGATCCAAAACCCCTGTTTGGAAAGACTGCTGCAGGCCCCCATATCCCCGTGCCAGCAGTCATAGGTGAGTTATCACAGCCCTGCAGCCACTAGTGATTGTACCCTTTTTTGATACATTTAATAGAGATGTTTCAAGACTCCTTTGAATGGCCTGCATTCCACCCCTTCCCCTCTCCTCCCGTCCCACAGAAACTTGTCTGCTTTACGGCCTGCAAACAACAGAGCCTAGTGTCCAGACCATGTGTGTGACATGTTCACAGCTCATTTTACATGCGCTGCAAACCCTTTGGACCCAGAGGAAGTATCCGAGGCAAAGGTATTGTGCTCCTCTCCACCCTGTCCCACCAATACCTGGCAAGCGGCCTCCATAGCATACAGGAAACCATCTCCCTATGCTCAGCTGTCCCTTCCTGGGCTGACCAGGCTTGTGTATGGTGGGAAGTCACTGCCAGCAGTTGGCTGGGTTAGTTTCACTTGGTTATTGACTGTTGGGCCTCAAGGGGAAGTCCCATAGACAGGCAAGAGCCCACACATTGACTTCCCATTCGTACTGCTTTGCTTTCAGGGACGGCTGGAGGTTTCATTCCCATGACTTCATCTACAAGGTCCTTCCCTCTGACAGGGAGTGAGAGTGAACAGCTTGGCTACATCAGTCTTCTGGAAGCTGTGAGCCAAGACAGTGACACGAGAGCTCAAGAATGAGGATTAGATTTCACTGGAGCGTGAAGGAGAGGAAGGGGAAGAGTCCAGCTTTCTTCACTCCCCTCCCCCCCGTGCTCTTTACGTTTCCACACATCCGTCCCAGCTGAGCCTCCTCAAAGGTGCCCAACAACACAGCCCTTAATGTTTAAACTAACTGGTTGATTTATGAGGAAGGGAGACAAAAATTGATTGCTGGTCTCTATCTATGCAGGGTGTGCTTTCAGAATGACCTTTGACCGCTATGACACTGCAGAATGCCACTCCAGTGGTCAGACTGGACTATTCTCATACACCAAGCACGGGTAATAATATCACCGTCTCAGCACCGTGCTGCAATCAGAGTAGGTAAGTGCTCTGCAGCCCTGCCATACCAGGCTGTGGCACAGCACAGAGATATTATTACATGTGGATTTGCTGGAAGACTAAACCAATTAGATCTGGCCCTCTGGCAGCCCCTATGACATCATTAATATTGCTCACTATTTAGGAAAATAACTTGATCCACATGACAACAAGTCCAAGTCACCTCCATTAGCCTGCTGAACAGGATTCCAGCAAGAGTGTCATCCTGTTGGAAGGTTTTAATGATGTCACAGGTACTATTACCAGACCGTGTCAGCAGGCTCATTCCACTTTGTTGCTCCAGAGTGACCAAGGACCTGACCCTAATGAAAAGGGGTTTGTAGGTCTAGAGATGGCTCCACTTGTACCCTATGGCACATGGAATTACTCTGCTTGCCAAGCCCTCACTGTTTATTGAGCCACCACTATAAGGAGCTCTCACTAATATTCAGCATGTAGGAAACCTAGCTAGCCCTTGGATAATGGTCTCTTGGGAACACCCTGCTCTTAGTGTGTCAGGTCCATGTCATGGAGAGTCACACTTGCAAGCTATATTCACACACTGAACCTAAAATAGCAGGAGCCATGCATAGTGCTCAATACAGCTGCCGAGTGTGAGTGAGAGCCACCCACTGATGCCCCAGGATTCCACAGGCGCTGAGTGCAGGGAGAGAGATGGGCGCTCTGGATGGCCTTAGTCTGTGTGTGCAGCCCAAGTCACCCCCAGAATGCAGAGGCTGAGGACAATAACTTCTGAGAGTGAGAGAAACAGCCCACTGATGTCAAGGAAAAGATTCCCATCAACATCCATGGGATTTGGCTCAGTCCCATAGGGTGCAGCAAGCCAAGAGGATTGAGAAGAGCATACGACATAAGCAAGGGTGTGAGGAGGACAAAGAACTTGAACGTGGTGTGATGAGAGCCAAGGGGGCAGGGAAGGGAGTCAGGGTAACTGGGGAAAAGATGAGTGTAGCTGCAGTATTTTTGACAGTGTGGAGAGAGAGGAGGGTGGCTGGAAAAAATGTTACAGTAATCACGGCAGAAGATGGCCAAGGGATGACCAAGGCCTATAGTGGCAAGGGCAGTGAGGACAGGGCACGCTTTGAGCTGATACAGAGCACAGCTGAACAAAGACATTGGTAGGTTGTGATTTCTATGCACTGTTGTCTATTTATCACTGGTTGTTATTTATTCCAACACGTTTGGGCTCCAGGTTGTTCATGCACTATTTGGCAAGGCGCTGTTTGTGGAGTATGGTGAGTTACTGTCACGGGGTGGCTGGCCCCATTAAATGAAGAAAGTCTAGCTCCTCTATGCCAGGACAGGTGCCCCAGTTTGGTGAATTAAGAGGGTGGGGTGGCACCTTCTTAATTTCTATAAAGGATCAAGGACAAACAGAGGGAGAAGGTCCCTGAAGGAAGCTGTTGGTTCTGTTGGTTTCTGGGTGCAAGGCTGAAGAGCAGCAGAAGGGATTGCCAGCTGAGCTCCCCGAGCCAGGGTAGGAGGGCAAAAGGCAGGAGGAGCAATGGAGGGACTTACCTGGTAATGTCTCCATGCTGGAGAGCTAGCAAAGGATACTGGAACAGGGGGATTGATGGCAGATCCCCTGGTGAAGAGGCACTCCCAGTTGAGAGGCTGGGGAGGGCAGGTTCCTATGGGAAGAGTGGGCTGGCAGCAGGACAGGAGAAGGCCAGAAATGTGCCTCGGTGTGGTGGCAGATGCCGGAGTGTGGTATGTGCTACATTAGTGACCTAGATCTTGAGAGATTTTAAGGCCTACATGCACTGGGGGTGAGCCTGGACTGATTGGGGCCTTTGGTTGTGGATTATTTATTTTTGTAACAATCTGGCCTCAAGGAGGTATTATTATGGGAAGAGAGCCTGTTGTGCCGGCCTTAGGGACCCAAGAGGGGATGAGGGATTTAATGCTGGTGTTAGGCCTCCAGCCACAAGGGGGTTCTCAGGGATAAGGGGGGACTCATGCACAGTCACGTCAGTCATATGCAGTGGCGGATTAGCTGCTGGGCCAACTGGGCCCATGCCCAGGGGCCCCAGCCAATTGGGGGGCCCTGGAAAAATGGTCACCCCCCCACATCCCAACCTGTTCCGCCGACCCGGCACTCCTGCCAGAGAGTAGGGGAAGCCCCTGTGCCCTGACCCCATTTTCCTGGCAGGAGCACTGGGAAGGAGGGTGGGGGAAACTGCAGGCAGAAGGGGTGGGATGGGGCCCCCATTTGCTCTGGCCCAGGGCCTTACAAAGTGTTAATCTGCCTCTGGTCACATGATATGGTTTCTGCTCCATGATTGGAACAACAAAAATGTTTGGGGTTCCCCAAGGTGACTCAGGAGAAATCCTGGTTCCACTGACTTCAGTGGGGCTGGGATCCCACTCTCTGTCTCTTTAGAGGTTACACTCTCTTGTTTCAAGCTAAGCACATGTTTATGTGCTTTGCTGGATTGGTGACACAGTGCTCAGCACCTGGCAAGACCGAGAGCTACGCATGGGATGAGTTCTCTGCTCCACAGCCACTGGCCAGCCCTGGCAATTGGGCCCAGTATTTCTGGCGTATATTTGATAAAATCCTGCTCTTCCCTGTGTGCTCCTGGGGGACCCAAGCCAGTTTTAACCCAAAGCTCATGTGGATAGGGGAGACTACTGGCTTTGGGGTTGGCACTAGCTACTTCCATGCCCCAGGCAGGACTGACACGATGGCCAGAGCAATGTTGTCATAGCAGCTCCAAGCCCTGGCAGCTGTTGCTGCCTGGTCAGGATAGGGGACCCCCTTAAAGGGTAAAGCCTAGTGTGTCCCAGCAGGAAACTGAGCAAGTTAGAACCCCTCCTATGAGTTCAGCACCCACCAATGTGGCATATCTCTATGTGCTCATGGTAACTGAAGGCCAGATCTCCCTTCACTAATGAGTGGAGCAGTCCATGCCCACCTCAGCCATGCCCGTCCTATCCATAGCAAGTGAGGCACTGGCAACTGGATGCTCAGGATGGCCCATGGAAGGGTCTGGGGAGCTCAAGAGGGAAATGATGCCACGCCTCCAGTTAATAAGTGGTGCAGTCAGCTGTCCCGAGCAGGAATACCTTATGGTCCCACTGAAGCTTTGCTGAAGAATCACTTGCGTAAAGCATGTAGAGCCCTGGATGGGGTTAGTTCTTTGCTGGGCTAATAGGGGCCATTGCCTCTCAGGATGAGCTGGTAGCTCCAGCCACTGCTGCCATAGCCAGACACGCAGTGAGGGTCACTCAGATCACCGTGGGCTGAAAGGAGTCTAGAGGCTGCTGACTTTGGATTTGCTTCCGTCCCCTTGCCTGTGGCTCTCTCCATGAAAATTGCCTTGTACTTAGTGTGACTGGAGCCTCTGTGCACCTGTCCCTCCTGGGTTCCCAGCTGCCAGTCTCCAGCTCATGGAGCCAGAGGCTGGAAATGGTTGCACCTAACAATTGGAGCCAGGAGGGGGCTCTCTGGCTCCCCGGAGTGCGTGCGTGAGGCAGTGCCGATGAGGCGGGGAATTCAAGCTCATTAAAAGGAGTGGATGTAAGCAAGAATATCAGACAGAGACAGCCAAGGTCTGCTGCACCAGGAGCAGTGCCCACAGCAAGCCAGGGAGAGAGAGGGCAGTGCACCAGTCATGGATGTCTCTCATGAGCCACAGATCCCAGCCAGGGCCAGGCTGGAGTGAGAGCCACCAGCAGAGAAACTGGGCATTCTCCTGCCCTCTCCAGCTGTGAAGGGAAGGAGCACACGAGAGCTGCTGGGAAGAGACTGTATTTACAGCTCCACAGGCAGCCCAAGAAAGGAGGCAAGCAAGGCAGATAGCCCTCTCCCAGCTGGACTCACGCCCAGACTCTTGGTCCAAGCTCTCAGGAGCATATGGGAGCAGGGAGTACTCTGAAGTACAGGGACATTTCTCTAAGGGATCCTTGAGCCTACACAATGTGCTTTACCCCCACAAAGTAGGACGCATTGCCCTCTCCTCGGGCCAGGTGGCTCAGCTGTCGAGTACCAGCCAGCTGTTCTGCAAGGGCAACCCAACTCCTGAGCTGGTGCTGATGGGAGGACAGGCCTGACATTGCTGGAGTATCATCTCTTCCCCGAAACACGCCATTCCTGACAGGACACAGTCTGATTTCTTCTTGCTCTTACGGGCAATGCCTGCCTCTGAGTGGCCATAGAAACTCTGGCTCCTCGAGAGAAGGGACCACCTCTTTGGTGCTGTGTTGAAGGATGGCTGGATCCCTCCCTGCCAGCCGCTGGCTCCTATTACTGTGTGTGGGATTCCTGGCAGTGGCCTTATGTGTTGACTCAGTGGGGTCAGAGAAACTTGGAAGCAGAAGAAGCCGAGAGAAGACATCCCAGTGGAATGAGTATCCCACAGACCAGGGAAAAAGCAGCATGCTTCTGCCAGCCTCTAACGACCCGGTAAGCATTTATTCTACCAGCACTTAGTTGTAGGGAATTGAGCACAGATCTAAACTCAGAGCAACCAAAGCAGGAAAGTGGGTGATGCGCAGAGAGTCTAATTTCTGAACTGAGTGAGTGTGATTGCAAGTAAAATCTACTCAGGGAATTTGAGTTGTGTGATGACTTTTTATACACGCATGCACGCACAGTGAGTAGCTGGGGTGAGGAGTAAGGATGGTTTTGTACTTTTTCATCTTCGGGTGACTATGCTTGTTTATTGTCAATGAGCAACTGACTTTTGCCATGAGAAAGACTCTAGCACACTGAGGGGATCAAACCAAGCTCTGTGAAAGCAAGCCTACTGGCTCATAAAATGTTAGCAAGTACCCCAAATCTTTTCCAGTTTTGTCATAAATATTTTGCAGGGCAAACATTTTTTCAGCTCTGTTGAAAACATACAATCACAGAGTTTGTCTTGCTGCTTATAGTTTACAGCTGATCAATTGTGTCACATAAAAACTGCAGTGGGATTGACCTGTCGTCCACCTGATCAGGAACCTGTCTCTAAGTACAGATACTCCAGAGGCAGGGGCAAGAATCCTCATAATGGACAGTTATGGAGAGACAGTTTCTTCCTTTTCCCAAGCAGTTAGTGACAGCTTATATCCTAAACATTAGGTTTCAGAGCCTGTCTAAAATTTTGCATGTTATCTAATGTCACCGTTGATGTCATTCTGATTAACTGTACACCCATCTAATCCTTTGTTCAATTCAGCTAAGCTTTTGGCCTCACTAATACCTTGTGGCAATGAGTTCCATAGATCAATTGTGCATTATACAAAAAAAATCCGTTGATCTTTTTTTAAATTGGTAGCCTTTCACTCGCACTGACTGTCCCTTTATTCTTATGTTACAAGAAGGTAATTGTGAGTTCCTGGTTGACCATATCTGTGCTACTTTAAAAACAAATCCAAATGCAGGGGTGATATGCAAAGGTGACTGTGTAAGTAGGTTTGTGGGAGGTTAAGATAATATAATTTAACCTGAGGGGTGTAAATTATCCCAATCTAGACTCTTATCCACTACCACCAAATTTGCCGCAATAATTTGCTAACCCACATTCCCACATGAGTGCAGACAAGCTCTGAAGGATAAAACTGAATTGCTCTAAGAGGAGCCCTAAACTCCAGCCCTCACATAGTCTGTCCTTTTGGAGCAGTGGATAGACCAGGAGGCTTAGTCCTTACCCGCCCAGAAATCCCTTCCACGTATCTGCTCAATCAGTTATTAAAGGTGCTATTGGCAGGGTTAAACTCTCTCCCAGATGAGAGTGCTGCTCAGGAGAATGAATTTCCTACCCCCGTTCCTCTGCTCTCAGATCAGGGGAAAGACAGAAGCTGTGTCCAATAGTTTGTGAATGGGTGGAAAACTTACGGCTAGTGATGCCAGCTGTTACTGTTTGACAAGAGTCTTCTTTTATATCTCACCCAACCCCCGGGGGCCTTCTTTGGCATCATTCCAACAATGCCCACTGCACTGGGCTAGCGAGATTCATAAATGCCTTAAATTGGGTGAGCTGCATAGCTGGGGGAGCCCAGCTAGGGCAGCTTTGCAAATCAGTCAGCACAGAAACAAATTAGCTGCTTAAAAAATGTGTGGACCTTCAGGGCTCTACCAGCAGATCCTGCTCATAGAGGCTGGGAGAGTCCAAAGTGCTGCACCAGCAATCTGGAAAGTGCCCTATCTCACTGTGGATGTAAAGGCAGGCAAAAAGTGGGCCAGCTGTGAGGCTAGCCACACCGATGACTTGGGATCTTCGGGCTATTCCAAATTAGCAGCAGCATTGCACAGAACACTTGTTTAAAATGCTGGGAACATAATACACTGCACTCACTGCAGTGGTGTTTTATAGTGCTGCTCCAGGAGTGCACATTAAAAATTCAGCTTCCATGATCATTCAGGCCTGTTCTTACCCAAAATTAACTTGCAGCAAATCTCAGTGCGGGCCTGTTGGCTATGTAGGCTTGGAAGGATTAGGATTTTATTGGTAAATGTCAATAAATGTTGATTTTTGCCATACACGCACAAACCAACAAAAAAGTATTTCCATTGATGATCACTGAAATTTACAGATAGACAAAGTAAGAAAAATGCTGCTTGAGAAATTATTTGAGTTTTGATTTAAGGATATTCATGTTGTATTGTTTGCCATGGGATGTTGACAATTTGTGTTTTAACAGTTATAAAGCGTTAACTTTTGGAATCACAATGTCTGCTAATTCTAGCAGACACCCCTGCCACAATTTTCTGCAAATGTAGACATTTAAATTGATAAAACTCTAAACAAATGATTAAAAATAAAATTGATATTATCCCTCAGAATTATAAACTGAGTTCTGCCCCGCCTAATTATACACTTGGGCAATCAGCCTTTGTTACATCTTTTTTCTAGAGCTCTTCTGCTTCTCACTCACCAATTTGTAAGCACCTAGAGGGTTACAAGAAATAGCCAGGATGGATTTGTCAAGAACAAATCACGCCAAATCAACCTAATTTCCTTCTTTGACAGGTTTAGTGGATAGAAGGGAAGCTGTAGACATGATATGTCTTGATTTGTAGTAAGGCTTTTGAAACAGTGCCATATGGCATGAGCAAACTACAGAAATGCTGTCTAGATTAAATTACCATAAAATGGGTGAACAACTGGTTAAAAGATCACAATCAAAGAGTAGTTATCAACAGTTCACCATCACACTGGGAGGCTGTAGCTAGTGGGGTGCTGCAGGGCTCTGTCCTGAGTCTGGTACTAGTCAATATTCTAATGGATGACTTGGATAATGGAGTGAAGAGTGTGCTTATAAAATGTATGGGGGACACTAAAATGGCACTTTGGAGGACAGGATTAGAATTGAACATGACCTTGACAAATTGGAGAATTGGTCTGAAATCAACAAGATGAAATTCATTAAAGACAAGTGCACAGTACCACACTTAGGAAGAAAAAAAAATCAAATGCACAACTACAAAATGATAATAACTGGCTAAGTAGTAGTACTGCAAAAAGGGTTACACTGGATCACAAATTGAACATGAGTTGACCAGTTGGGAAAAATGCTAATATCAGTCTGAGATTATGTAAGCATGAGTGTCATGTAAGACATTGGAGGTAACTGTCCCATTCTACATGGCATTGGTGAGGCCTCAGATGGAGTAGAGAGTCCAGTTCTGGGCACTACACTTTAGGAAAAATTAGGACAAACTGGACAAATTTAGACTAACCTGACCTATGAGGAAAAATTTTTAAAAATTAGGCATGTTTAGTCATGAGAAAAAAAGACTGAGACAGACTTGATATTGTATTGTACAATGGTGTATGGAGATGTCTCTGGTCTAGCTCCTCAGCTGGTGTAAACTGAACTAATACTGCCGGGAGACTCATGCTCTTGCTGTCCAGCGCTGTGAAGGGCAGCAGCATGCTGGGTGACCAGAGCACAGCACTGAGACTCAGGAGATCTTGGATCTAATCCACAAAAGGCTGGTGGTTCACGGTGGGATCCTGCACAAGTCACACAGCTTCTCTGTGCCTCAGTATTCCCATTTAATAAAAATGAAACCTCAGATATGTTCTCTTCCCTTCAGCCATACAGCCCTCCAAACTCTATGAACCAAATGTGAGTCGCTCATCCAACCATGCCCCTAGCTTATTAGGGGCAATCCCTCCTAGGAGATAGGAATCCCTCCTAGCCACAGTAAATATGTTGTGTCACTAGTGGAGCTGAGGTTTCTCCATGACACCCATCACATCAGGCAGGAGGTGAACCACAGTAGCTGGTCTGCTGAAGCCAGGTCCTCTGGCATCTGCCAGCACTGCTCAGTAATCTTCCAGAGGGGCTGCTGCTGAGGGCCTGATGTCCTCTCTCCCTTTCCCCAGCACTCATTGATTTCAATGAGAAGTAGGCAGCTAGGCAAAATACCTTGGAAGAACAGGCCTTAGCCCACTGCCTCTGCCACAATCACAGCTGCTGTTGCAACAGCCAGGGAGAGACTAGGGCCAGAACTCAGACCTAGACATCTTGCCTGGGCTGATCTTTGCTACAATGAACAACGTGCTAGTGTTATACTAGGGGTTTTATAAACTTCATGGGCCAGACCCTGAGCTAGTGTAAGTTGACACTGACTTCAGTGGAGCTGGGCCACTTTATACCAAGGGAGGTTCTGGCTTTGTCACATGGTTTATGGATAGGGTGACCAGATAGCAAGAGTGAAAAATTGGGACAGGGTATGGGGGGGGGTAACAGGAGCCTATATAAGATAAAAGTCCAAATATCAGGACATCTGGTCACTCTAGTTACGGCTACAATGCAGTCAGAGGCATGACTGCAGCATGTGCGCATGTGCAGACATACCTGAGCTAGCTCTGATCTAGCTAGTGTGAGTAACATAGAAGCTGCAGTAGCACAGACAGCAACATGGGTTAGCCATGTAAGGACATGGTGGGGGGGAGTAGCTCAGTGGTTTGAGCATTGGCCTGCTAAACCCAGGGTTGCAAGTTCAATCCTTGAGGGGACCACTTAGGGATCTGGGACAAAAATCTGTCTGGGATTGGTCCTGCTTTGAGCAGGAGGTTGGACTAGATGACCTCCTGAGGTCTCTTCCAATCCTGATAGTCTATGATTCTATGACATACCCAGAGTCCCGTGCTGAGACAACATCACTGCTATTGTTATTCACACTGGCTAGGGGATGGCTACACAGACTGCAGTCACACCTCTGACTGCAGTGCAGATAGACCCATACAAGAATTAGAATCATAGAATATCAGGGTTGGAAGGGACCTCAGGAGGTCATCTAGTCCAATCCCCTGCTCAAAGCAGGACCAATCCACAACTACATCCCAGTCAGGGCTTCATCAAGTCTGACCTTAAAAACCTCCAAGGAAGGAGATTCCATCTAGGTAACCCATTTCAGTGCTTCACACCCTCCTAGGGAAAAAGTTTTTCCTAAACTTCCCCCACTACAACTTGAGACTATTACTTCTTGTTCTGTCATCTGCCACCACTGAGAACACCCTAGCTCCATCCTCTTTCAAACTCCCTTTCAGGTAGTTGAAAGCAGCTATCAAATCCCCCCTCATTCTTCTCTTCTGCAGACTGAACAATCCCAGTTCCCTCAGCCTCTCCTCATAAGTCATGTGCTTCAGCCCCCTAATCATTTTTGTTGCCCTCCACTGGACTCTTTCCAATTTTTCCACATCCTTCTTGTAGTGTGGGGTCCAAAACTGGACACAGTACTCCAGATGAGGCCTCACCAATGAAGAATAGAGGGGAATGATCATGTCCCGCAATCTGCTGGCAATGCCCCTACTTATGCAGCCCAAAATGCTGTTAGCCTTCTTGGCAACAAGGGCACACTGTTGACTCATAGCCAGCTTCTTGTCCACTGTAACCCCTAGGTCCTTTTCTGCAGAACTGCTGCCTAGCCATTCAGCCCCTAGTCTGTAGCAGTGCATGGGATTCTTCTGTCCTAAGTGCAGGACTCTGCACTTGTCCGTGTTGAACCTCATCAGATTTCTTTTGGCCCTATCCTCTAATTTGTCTAGGTCCCTCTGTATCCTACCCCTACCCTCCAGTGTATTTACCACTCCTCCCAGTTTAGTGTCATTGCAAACTTGCTGAGGGTGTAATCCACACCATCTTCCAGATCATTAATGAAGATATTGAACAAAACCGGCCCCAGGACCGACTCTTGGGCCACTCCGCTTGATACCAGCTGCCAACTTGACATGCAGCCATCGATCACTACCTGTTGAGCCCGATGATCTAGCCAGCTTTCTATCCACCTTACAGTCCATTCATCCAGCCCATACTTCTTTAACTTGCTGGCAAGAATACTGTGGGACACCGTATCAAAAGCTTTGCTAATGTCAAGGAATAACACATCCACTGCTTTCCCCTCAGCCACAGAGCCAGTTATTTCATTATAAAAGGCAATTAAGTTAGTCAGGCATGACTTGTCCTTGGTGAATCCTTGCTGACTGTTCCTGATCAATTTTCTCTCCTCTAAGTGCTCCATGATTTTTTCAGGGACTGAAGTGAGGCTGACTGGCCTGTAGTTCCCTGGATCCTCCTTCTTCCCTTTTTTAAAGATAGGCACTACATTAGCCTTTTTCCAGTCATCCGGGACCTCCCCCGATAGCCATGAGTTTTCAAAGATAATTGCCAATGGCTCTGCAATCACATCCACCAACTCCTTTAGCACCCTCGGATGAAGTGCATCTGGCCCCATGGACTTGTGCTCATCCAGCTTTAGCATCAGCCACACCTTGATTAGTATTTACTTCTTGGAACAAGTATCAGAGGGTAGCCGTGTTAGTCTGGATCTGTAAAAGCAGCAAAGAATCCTGTGGCACCTTATAGACTAACAGACGTTTTGGAGCATAAGCTTTCGTGGGTGAATACCCACTTCCTCAGATGCATGTAATGGAAATATCCAGGGGCAGGTATATATATGTGTGCTAGCAAGCAAGCTAGAGATAACGAGGTCAGTTCAATCAGGGAGGATGAGGCCCTGTTCTAGCAGTTGAGGTGTGAAAACCAAGAGAGGAGAAACTGGTTCTGTAATTGGCAAGCCATTCACAGTCTTTGTTCAATCCTGAGCTGATGGTGTCAAATTTGCAGATGAACTGAAGCTCA
Source organism: Gopherus flavomarginatus (assembly GCF_025201925.1). NCBI lineage: Eukaryota > Metazoa > Chordata > Testudines > Testudinidae > Gopherus > Gopherus flavomarginatus. Next base: position 57,050,154 of record NC_066624.1, read on the forward strand.
GCAGTTTCTCTTTGAAGTCTGGTCCTGAAGTTTTTTTGCTGCAGGATGGCCACCTTAAGGTCTGCTATAGTGTGGCCAGGGAGGTTGAAGTGCTCTCCTACAGGTTTTTGTATATTGCCATTCCTAATGTCTGATTTGTGTCCATTTATCCTTTTCCGTAGAGACTGTCCAGTTTGGCCGATGTACATAGCAGAGGGGCATTGCTGGCATATGATGGCGTATATTACATTGGTGGATGTGCAGGTGAATGAACCAGTGATGATGTGGCTGATCTGGTTAGGTCCTGTGATGGTGTCACTGGTGTAGATACGTGGGCAGAGTTGGCATCGAGGTTTGTTGCATGGATTGGTTCCTGAGCTAGAGTTATTATGGTGTGGTGTGCAGTTACTGGTGAGAATATGTTTCAGGTTGGCAGGTTGTCTGTGGGCAAGGATTGGCCTGCCACCCAAGGCCTGTGAAAGTGTGGGATCATTGTCCAGGATGGGTTGTAGATCCTTGATGATGCGTTGGAGGGGTTTTAGCTGGGGGCTGTATGTGATGGTCAGTGGAGTCCTGTTGGTTTCTCTCTTGGGTTTGTCTTGCAGTAGGAGGCTTCTGGGTACACGTCTGGCTCTGTTGATCTGTTTCCTTATTTCCTCGTGCGGGTATTGTAGTTTTGAGAATGCTTGGTGGAGATTTTGTAGGTGTTGGTCTCTGTCTGAGGGGTCAGAGCAGATGCGGTTGTACCTCAGTGCTTGGCTGTAGACAATGGATCGTGTGATGTGCCCGGGATGGAAGCTGGAGGCATGAAGGTAGGCATAGCGGTCGGTGGGTTTTCGATATAGGGTGGTGTTAATGTGACCATCACTTATTTGCACCGTGGTGTCAAGAAAGTGGACCTCCCGTGTAGATTGGTCCAGGCTGAGGTTGATGGTGGGGTGGAAGCTGTTGAAATCATGGTGGAATTTTTCCAGAGTCTCCTTCCCATGGGTCCAGATGATGATGTCATCAATGTAGCGTAGATAGAGAAGGGGTGTGAGTGGACGAGAGCTGAGGAAGCGTTGTTCCAGGTCGGCCATGAAGATATTGGCATATTGTGGGGCCATGCGGGTGCCTATAGCAGTGCCACTGATCTGGAGATATATATTGTCATCAAATTTGAAATAGTTGTGTGTAAGTATAAAGGCACAGAGCTCAGCAGCCAGTTGTGCTGTGGCATCATCAGGGATAGTGTTCCTGACAGCTTGTATTCCATCTGTGTGTGGGATGTTTGTGTGGAGAGCATCTACATCCATGGTGGCTAGGATGGTGTTTTCTGGGAGGTCACCAATGCATTGTAGTTTCCTCAGGAAATCAGTGGTGTCGCGGAGACATCTTCATCATCTGGACCCATGGGAAGGAGACTCTGGAAAAATTCCACCATGATTTCAACAGCTTCCACCCCACCATCAACCTCAGCCTGGACCAATCTACACGGGAGGTCCACTTTCTTGACACCACGGTGCAAATAAGTGATGGTCACATTAACACCACCCTATATCGAAAACCCACCGACCGCTATGCCTACCTTCATGCCTCCAGCTTCCATCCCGGGCACATCACACGATCCATTGTCTACAGCCAAGCACTGAGGTACAACCGCATCTGCTCTGACCCCTCAGACAGAGACCAACACCTACAAAATCTCCACCAAGCATTCTCAAAACTACAATACCCGCACGAGGAAATGAGGAAACAGATCAACAGAGCCAGACGTGTACCCAGAAGCCTCCTACTGCAAGACAAACCCAAGAGAGAAACCAACAGGACTCCACTGGCCATCACATACAGCCCCCAGCTAAAACCCCTCCAACGCATCATCAAGGATCTACAACCCATCCTGGACAATGATCCCACACTTTCACAGGCCTTGGGTGGCAGGCCAATCCTTGCCCACAGACAACCTGCCAACCTGAAACATATTCTCACCAGTAACTGCACACCACACCATAATAACTCTAGCTCAGGAACCAATCCATGCAACAAACCTCGATGCCAACTCTGCCCACATATCTACACCAGCGACACCATCACAGGACCTAACCAGATCAGCCACATCATCACTGGTTCATTCACCTGCACATCCACCAATGTAATATACGCCATCATATGCCAGCAATGCCCCTCTGCTATGTACATCGGCCAAACTGGACAGTCTCTACGGAAAAGGATAAATGGACACAAATCAGACATTAGGAATGGCAATATACAAAAACCTGTAGGAGAGCACTTCAACCTCCCTGGCCACACTATAGCAGACCTTAAGGTGGCCATCCTGCAGCAAAAAAACTTCAGGACCAGACTTCAAAGAGAAACTGCTGAGCTTCAGTTCATCTGCAAATTTGACACCATCAGCTCAGGATTGAACAAAGACTGTGAATGGCTTGCCAATTACAGAACCAGTTTCTCCTCTCTTGGTTTTCACACCTCAACTGCTAGAACAGGGCCTCATCCTCCCTGATTGAACTGACCTCGTTATCTCTAGCTTGCTTGCTAGCACACATATATATACCTGCCCCTGGATATTTCCATTACATGCATCTGAGGAAGTGGGTATTCACCCACGAAAGCTCATGCTCCAAAACGTCTGTTAGTCTATAAGGTGCCACAGGATTCTTTGCTGCTTCTTGGAACAGTATTTTGATACTGATTTCAGCATCAGTCAATGAACATATGTGGTTACATTACAGACTGTCAATACCAGATGATCCAACAGGGAAGCCAGAGCATGGTATTAGTGAGTTAGGTGTGATGACACTTGCTAGGTGAAACAGGAGCTGTGTCACAGATACAGCAATAGTCTAGGGCAGCAGCTGACAAATTTAAATTGCAGGAAAGACTTAGCATTTCACCAAGACGCTGATTTGTGCTCTTGTGAAGATTTAAGTGGACCTGTGTTAGCTGTAATTCACAAAACCTTTCCACTAATGTACCATACTTCCCCCCACCCCGTGGAATGAACCAGCACACAGGTACCACCAGCCCATATGCCCGCAACCCACCCCTACACTGGGCTAACATTCATGGTTGCAAAAAGCGCTGTGGGCTGTTTAATAACCTCCATTTTCATCCCCTCCAAAATATGCACCCCAGAAACACTGCTGTTGCTGGCACTGGGTTAGTGCCCACCCAGAGAAAAGCGTGCCCTCTACAGAGTTTCTTTGAGTCCAGAGTTTTTCAGAGGTCCCCCAGGTAGCCAGGTTCCCTGTGTCCTGCATGCTGTGAGAAGGGCACAGTTCCCTGGCCAGCAGCTAAGACAGTCTCAGTGGTAAGGAACTCATTAACACTCTGGCAAAGCACAGACTGGTTTCTGGCTGCTGAGTTCCTGTCCCTGCTGTGTAATGGGAGCAGCGATGAAGAGCAGCACCCACCTGTCTCTGAACCACCCAGCACCCCGCAGAGCTGATTATTGTCACTTTCTGTGTTCTTATTCTTTGATCGTCCGACAGGAACCCCTTCCTGAGCAGTCTCGCAGCATCGACCCCCGGGACACCTGGATGCTCTTTATGAAACAGTCAAATAAAGGGGTGAACAGCAAGAAACGGGGCAAAGGCAAATCAAAAAAATTCAAAGTATGTATTCACATCCCCAGTGTGTCTGCACAACCCACCCCAGGAAGCCCCGGCTCAGACTCATTGCGCCCCCTCCCACACAGAGATCCCAGGCCTGCTGCACCGCCACTCCATGCAGAGATCTGAACTGTGCCTGCTGCGCCCATCCTACACAGACATCCTTGGCATTGACCCACTGCGCCCCTCCCCTGACAGAACTCCTCAGCCTGGACCCACTGCACCCCTGCCCCATAGAGCTCCTAGCCTGGGCCCACTGCACCCCTGCCCCATAGAGCTCCTAGCCTGGGCCCACTGCGCCCCTCCCCTCACAGAGCTCCTCAGCCTGGACCCACTGCACCCCTGCCCCATAGAGCTCCTAGCCTGGGCCCACTGCACCCCCCGCCCCATAGAGCTCCTCAGCCTGGGCCCACTGCACCCCTCCCCTCACAGAGCTCCTCAGCCTGGACCCACTGCACCCCACTCCCCACAGAGCTCCTCAGCCTGGGCCCACTGTGTCCCACCCCCCACAGAGCTCCTCAGCCTGGGCCCACTGTGCCCCACCCCCCACAGAGCTCCTCAGACTGGGCCCACTGTGCCCCTCCCCTCGCGGAGATGCTCTGCATGGTCGCATTGCACCCCACCCCACATAGAGAGCCCTGGCCCAAGCCTGCTGTGCCCTCAACCCAGAGAGCCTGGACTGGGCCCACGGCATCCCTAGTGTAACAGCCCTGCTCCTTCTGAGCCCAGACCAGACCTTGAGGGTGGGGCTGAAAACAGTGACCAAGCCAGCAGAGATGGCCAATCCTGCTTAGAGCCCAGCACAGAGTTCAGAACAGGCAGGTGCCCTTTTGGGCAATGGGAAGAAGAAGGGTGCCAGGATGTGGGTGACTAGAGGCTGGCACTGTGGGATGGAGCCATTCTTATTGGATCTACACTGGCTGGCTGTGCCCTAATTTGAACTGAGCAGCTCTGTGCTCTGTCTGGGGTTCCAGTTTGGCCTGCCAGGCCCACCAGGTCCTCCCGGCCCTCAAGGAGCCCTGGTAACACCAGAAGAATTGCTGAAGGACTTCCGGCTGCTGCTGAAAGGTACAGTATGAAAGCCAGTGCATGGAGTGGGCTGAGTGCGTCTCCACAGGCACTTCAGGTGGGCTGGGGAGGTGGGTGCCCCATGCTGCAGGGAGCATGACACTGAAGAGACAAGAGCTCATGTCCTACTGGGGGGGCAAGGTCATCTCCCTCCCTCGGGATTGAGGTTAAGGACAGAGAGTAAGGGCTAGTCTACACTGGCAATGCTAAAGCGCTGCCATGGCAGTGCTTTAATATGGCTTGTGTAGTCACGGCAGAGTGCTAAGAGACAGCTCTTCCAGTGCTCTAAAAAAACTCCACCTCCACAAGTGGCGTAGCTACCAGCGCTTGGAGTGCGACTCCCAGCACTGGTGCACTATCTACTCTGGCAGCCTGGCTTTTCACATCCTTGAATGAGAAAGTTGCAGCACTGCAAAGGGCCAGTGTAGACAAGCCCTTAGTGGTTGCTGTCTAGTGCATATGGGGAGTTGACCCCTTGGTGGGTGCAGGGACAATAAGTTGGCAAGCAGAGCTGCTTAGCCTGCCTGCCCGGACACAAGAGCCAGGTAACCGGAGCAGGGCAGAAAGGGGGGATATGTCTGGGGTGGTATCTTACACCCTCTTACATGAGTGCTCAGCCAGACAAACTCCAGCCCCAGGAGAAGCTTTACACTTTCAGTGTATCGGTTATTTTGACATAATTTTCCAGCACAGAGTTTTACACTCACACATCAGGACATGACTAACTACAAACCTCAAATGTGCACTTTGTCTAATATCACAAATAATAATTGCTAACCAGGGCTGGCTCCAGGCACCAGCATTCCAAGCAGGTGCTTGGGGCGGCATTCTGCAAGGGGCGGCAGTCCCTGTTGTTTTGCCCCCAAGCAGCGCGCCGAATTGCTGCCGCGGGCGGTGGGGGCAGTCCGTGGGCCTTTAGGGTAGCAGGCTCATTTCCTCGGCGGAGGCGGCAATTCGGCGGCAGCTTCTATGTTTAGCTGTCTGCGGGGGCTTCAGCTAAACATAGAAGCTGCCGCCAAATTGCTGCCGTGCGGAAACACGTCTGCTGCCCTAAGGGCACACGGACTGCCCCCACCCCCCGCAGAGGCAATTCAGCGCACTGCTAGGGGCGGCGAAAACTGTAGAGCCAGCCCTGTTGCTAACGCACATCTTGGTGATGAGGTACTTATTTGTCTGTGTTTGTGTGTGGAGGGGTGTGTGTTAGGGAAGTGACTTTAGCCCCAGTCCAACCTCCATTGCAGTCTTTGGAGAGTTTCCCACTGACTGCAGTGGTAAGTGTGTACTTGTGTGTTGAGATTTGTGTGTGTCACAAACTGATTCCATGTTTATCTCCAACACCTCAGAGGACTTCCCATTAGTTTTTTAGCTCAACACTTAAGAATCAAACTCTGCAACAATAATTGGGAATCCCAGAAAACTAATATCCCTTTCCTGGCTTCATGACTGCAATGAAAACCAATGGGAGCATTCTCCAACAAACCTCACTGCTGCCTAAAATGACCAGGACAGAACATTTGCCTGGATCAAGCACATGAAAGCAGGGATGGCTGGAATTCAGTTTCACATGATGGTACCAGCTTGCTGGGCTTTGACTAGAATTCACATCAGTGTCCATCCTGCTTCCATTGACATCAAGGGGCATTTTACCATTGGCTCCAATGGGAGCAGTCATTTGTGAAAACCCTTTGTACATCGGTGACTCCTAAAACTGGTTCTCTGGGGGGCATTCTCTCAGAGGTGGTAAAGGAGCGGGAGAGGATGAGCCTGAAGGCCTGTGAAGGTTGCCAGGAAGGTGAGGAAGAGGAGGAGAGAGGAGAAGATGACATCTTGGCACTTGTTGCTGGTCCGTTGGCAAAGACTAAGCCACAGCATCGAGTGGAGGCAGCCTTCCACTGCCGAATACGGAGAAACATTTCCATTGAACGAAGATCCCTGCAAGAGCTGCAGATCTATTACATAGTGAGTGGGGGAGGGAGTTTGCCATGCTGGACTGGCAAAAATGCAGATTCTGCAACACTGACACATTTCCCAAATTTGTGTTGGTTTTGCCAAATTGTTTTGGTCAAAAAACAAACAGTTCAAAAATTGACATTTTTCTAAATGAAACGTTTCAAATTTTTGGCTCAAAACACCTTTTTGTTTCAAAATTTTCTTTAATTTTATTTTAAAAACCCAACCAAAATGTTTTTAAAAGGCTGGAATCAAAATGAAACATTTCAATTTTGCCTAAATGAAATATTTTGTTTGACTTGAAACAATTTTTTTCTACTTTTTGATTTGCTGAAACATTTCATTTTTGGTTCAGCCTGAAATTGCATCTTTTTTTCCCCAATTTTTCAGAATTGCCAGTGAATTAATAAAAATCCATTATTCGCAGAGCTATATTCCCAGCATCTGATCTCTGTGAGGAAGGTGAATATAACTTCAATCCAACCTCCATGGAAGTCTATGAGGAGATTCCCATTGATTTCAGTGAGCATTGGATCAGGTCCTAACCTCCCAAATGTACCTTGCCATTTGTGCCATACTATAGGTGTGTGTGTGCCAGGGGTGGGGGAAGGGGGGTTACTTCCTTTGAGCCTCTTAGCGAATTGCAGGCCAATTAAAATCCCTAGACAGACTTTTCTGTACCAACAGAGATAAGGCTGAGTACACATCAGTAACTTACGATACAAAAATATTCAAGGGATGTTATTTTTAGCCCCAAAATAAGCATTACAGACCAGGAAATTCAGAGTTAAGGTTAAACAGACATGAAATCTAGATACAGTAGAACCTAAGAGTTATGAACACCTCGGGAATGGAGGTTGTTCGTAACTCTGAACAAAACATTACAGTTCTTTCAAAAGTTTACAACTGAAACATTGACTTAATACAGCTTTGAAACTTTCCCATGCAGAAGAAAAATACTGCTTTTAACCATCTTAACTTAATGAAACAAGCACAGAAACAGTTTCCTTACCTTGTCAAATCATTTTTTTAATCTTGTCAGATCTTTCCCTTTTTTTTGAAGTAGTTTACATTTAACACAGTCCTGTACTGTATTTGCTTTTATTTTGGTCTCTCCTGCTGCCTGATTGTGTACGACTGGTTCCAAATGAGCTGTGTGATTGACCAGTCAATTTGTAATTCTGATGTTCATAACTCTGACGTTCTACTGTTTATTAAGACCTGTAAATGCAGTTAAGACAGCTAGAACAACCTTAAAAATTCTGCTCTATAATGATGCCATATACTACACATACAGTTAAGAATCATGCGTTTTTTTCCCACGATTTCTCCTCATAGTGTCACTACAACCCAGAATTACCTGTCCTGAAGAATTTACAACCTATACAGACAAGACTAAAGGAGTACTATTATCCCCATTTTCCAGATAAGGAAAAGAGGCAAAGAGAGATTATGCAGCTTGCCCACAGCCACATAAGAAGTCTGTGGCAGAACTAGGAATTGGACTCTGAGTAGTGTTGCCAACTTTCTAATGTCTGAAAACCGGATACTACAGAAGGAAAGCTGGAACCTCCCCCCTCCACCTCTTCCCCTGAGGCCCTACCCCTGCTCTGCCTCTTCCCCGAGGCCCCCACCCCCATCACTCGCTCCCTTCCCCTTCCTTGATCCCTTCCCCTCTCGGCCCCCCACACAGCTCTCTACTCCGGGGCTAGGATGGGAGCCTGCCTGCCTATGAGATGCAGGTAGGAGATGGCCCCAGCTGAGCAGGAGCTGGTGTGGGTTGATGACCCAGTGCCTACTCCCTTGGCCCCCCAACCTGTGGTAACTAGACTTTTGTTGTCATCAGTACATGTGACTGGACACTGTACAGGTCTCCTTTCAACCAGACTTTCTGGTCAAAAACTGGACACCTGGCAACCCTGACTCTGAGCTTTCCAAAGTCCTTCACCAACCATCCTTCCTTTTTAATCTACTGATCAAAAGTTGCTTTCAGGTATTATTTGATGAATAATTCTGAGTAACAAACACATTTGAAAACAATCATGGTCAAACATCAGATAATCTGTGAACAATTAGAAAACAAGACAAATTTTCTTGTTTGGCCTGGTGTGTACTTTTTTACGGCATAACTATGGCAGTAAGAGGCCTAGTGTAGATACAGTTATACTCTGTGTGCTGCAATCACTCTCTGCTTGCTGCAGTGCATGTCTGTTTCCTGAGAAGACGCTGCTAGCTGAGCGGCAGCGCCCATCTCCTAATGCAATATGTAGAGTTGAGATGGTGTCTCGCAGTGTGTACAGTCTTGCCTTTCTCTTTGTTACTAGCCTCAAAAAGAGGGGGTGTTCCATCGAGGCCTGGGGCTGAACCTGACCAGCGGCCAATACACAGCACCTGTTGCAGGGTATTACACCTTCACCGCCACCTTGCACATCGGTAAGCTTTCCTGCTGCCTGGCCTCCACAGCATGGCGATTCTGTTGAATCATAGAATCATAAAAGATTAGAGTTGGAAGAGACCTCAGGAGGTCATCAAGTCCAACCCCCTGCTCAAATCAGGACCTACCCCAACTAAATCATCCCAACCAGGGTTTTGCCAAGGTGGGCATTAAAAACTTCTAAGGATGGAGATTCCACCACTTCCCTAGGTAACCCATTCCAGTGCTTCACCACCCTCCTAGTGAAACAGTGTTTCCTAATATCCAACCTAGACCATCCCTACTGCAACTTGAGACCATTACTGCTTGTCCTGTCTTCCGCCACCACTGAGAACAGCCTAGCTCCATCCTCTTTGGAAGCCCCCTTCAGGTAGTTAAAGGCTGCTATCAAATCCCCCCTCACTCTTCTCTTCTGAAGACTAAATAAGCCCAGTTCCCTCAGTCTCTCCTCATAAGTCATGTGTCCCAGGCCCCTAATCATCTTTGTTGTCCTCCGCTGGATTCTCTCCAATTTGTCCAAATCCTTTCTGTAGTGGAGGCCCCAAAACTGGACACAATGCTCCAGATGTGGCCTCACCAAGGGAATAATCAGTTCTCTTGATCTGCTGGCAGTGCTCCTACTAATGCAGCCCTTTATGTCATTAGCCTTCTTGGCAACAAGGGCACACAGTTGACTCATATCCAGCTTCTCATCCACGGTAATCTCCAGGTCCTTTTCTGCAGAACTGCCACTTATCCAGTCAACCCCCAACCTGGGCTTCTTCCGTTCTAAGTGCAGGATTCTGCGCTTCTCCTTACTGAACCTCATCAGATTTCTTTTGGCCCAATTCTTCAATTTGTCTAGATCACGCTGGACCCTATCCCTACCCTCCAGCATATCTACCTCTCCCCCAGCTTAGTGTCATCCGTGAACTTGCTGAGGATGCAATCCATCCCACCATCCAGCTCATTAATGAAGATATTGAACAAAACCAGCCCCAGGATCGACCCTTGGGGCACTCTGCTTTGTACTGGCTGCCAGCTAGACATTGAGCCGTTGATCACTACTCATTGAGCCCGACAATCTAGCCAGCTTATAGTCCACCTTATAGTCCATTCATCCAATCCATATTTCTTTAACTTGCTGGCAAGAATACTGTGGGAGACCATATCAAAAGCTCTGCTAAAGTCAAGGTGTATCACGTCTATTGCTTTCCCCATATCCACAGAGCCAATTATCTCATCATAGAAGGCAATCAGGTTGGTCAGGCATGACTTGTCCTTGGGCAATCCATGTTTTCTGTTCCTGATCACCTTCCTCTCCTCCAAGCTTCAAAATGGTTTCCTTGGGGACCTGCTCCATGATTTTTCCAGGGACTGAGGTGAGCCTGACCGGTCTATAGTTCCCTGGATTCTCCTTCTTCCCTTATTTAAAGATAGGCACTATATTTGCCTTTTTCCAATCATCCAGGACCTCGCCTGAGTTTTCAAAGATAATGGCCAATGGCTCTGCTATCACATCAGCCAACTCCCTCAGCACCCTTGGATGCACTGCATCCAGCCCCATGGACTTGTGTATGTCCAGCTTTTCTAAATAGTCCTTAACCTGTTCTTTCACCACTGAGGACTGCTCATTTCCTCCCCATACTGTGCTGCCTAGTGCAGCAGTCTGGGAGCTGACCTTGTCTGTGAAGACTTGAGGTAAAAAAAGCATTGAGTACTTCAGCTTTTTCCACATCATCTGTCACTAGATTGGCTCCCCCATTCAGTAAGGGTCCCACACTTTCCCTAACCTTCTTCTTGTTGCTGGCATACCTGTAGAAACCCATCTTGTTATTCTTCACATCCCTGGCTGCAACTCCAATTGTGCTTTGGCCTTCCTGATTACACCCTGCATGCTCAAGCAATATTTTTATACTCCTCCATAGTCATCCTCCAGGACTCTCTGGGACAGAAACCTTAGTGGCATACATAAATGTAGCTCCATTGAAGTTACTGTGCCAGATCCTCTGCTGGTATAAATCAGCATAGTTCCACTGGGGTCAACATATTGTGGGTATGACTTGATGTAGTTCCACTGACGATCATTTGGCTACACTACTTTACACCAGCTGAGGCCCAGACCCAGCTATTCAATTGGAGCATTCTGGCTGGCCAGCTGTGTGGGCATGTCTGGCTTCCCTGGGGGGCTGAGGCCTAAGGCCTTTACAGGGGGTTCTGTTCAGAAAGGGAGAACATCTCATCCCTGTCTCATTAGCTCTTCTGTGTTTATAGTTCATGGAGAACAACAGAAGAAAGGGCAACAGCGTGCAAGAGATCGCCTGCGGGTACTGATCTGCGTCCAGTCTCTGTGTCAACATAACATGTGAGTGTGCTTGGTAGAGACATGCCCTCCCTGTTAGCACAGCCAGACTTCGTTTAAATGTAAAAACTGTTTTTCTCTCTCTTATCCCAGAAGGTGAGTGCACAAAAAGAAGGGGCCCACAGTGCATAGGGCACACAGATCATGGCACCACTGTGGCTGTTGGGAGCCGATGGAGGATTTCCTATGTAGGGGAAATCCCAGAGTGGCCTGGAACCTCTGTAGCTGCTTCCACACCATCCCCTTTCTCATCTCTCAGAGTAGGGGATCTGGCTGGGAGAAAGAGAGCCTGTCTGGGGTATCCCTGCACCCTGGTGATTCCTAGCTGCCTGAATAGCTTCTGGGGCTCATTGACAGCTGGGTTTAAACTAGAGCAGCCTTAAGGCTGATCTAACTTAGACTAACAACTAGCTTGGCTCCCAGATCAGGGGACATATCATCACCTTTGTATGTCCTTTATGTGCCCCAGTCCTGAACTGCATTGAGCACTGCACTGGACTGGGGCCTGTAACTGGATCTAACAATATCATCACAGCTACCACTTGTTAAAAAAATGTCAGTGGAACAGTTTTCCACCAAAAAAGTGCAGTTTCATCAAAATCCAAATGTTTCACTGGAATGTGTCAATTTCAATGACATGCTTGAAGTGAAAAAGTTGAAATGACTTCAATTTTCTCGTTTTATTTTTATAGTATATCAAATATTCATTTACATATATTTAATATTTTAATATCATATAATATCGAAGCAAAGTGAATTGACATTCTCAGAATGAAATGTTTCAATAGTTATGAATGGAATTTTTGTTTTGAAATTTTCATTCCACAGGACATTTTGAAATTTTAGCATTTTGTTCTATTTCAGAATGAATGTATTTAAAAAAAAAATCAGAATTGCCTGTGGAATGGAAATGCCAATTTCAGCCAGCTTTAATCACACCCATGCTCTATGGGCCAAATTAATAGCGGTGCCTGTGGGATTGTCTACATGGGGATTCTTAGGAAGGTTAATCTGAATGAACTTTTAAAATGGTTTCTCCTGTCAGTGCAGGTACTCCACCTTTCTGTGAGGCAGTAGCTATGTCAACAGGAGAATTCTCCCATTGACGTAGCGCTGTATACACCAAGAGTCAGGTCAGTTTAACTGGACTGCTCAGGGGAGTGTGAATTTTTTCACATCCCCAAACAACTTAGGGTATGTCTACACTGCCCATGTCACAGCGCTGCATGGGCAGTAGTCACACTTTATCGCTGGGGGAGAGCTTTCATGGCAATAAAAAAAAAAAAAAACCTCAAACAAGCGGTGGTAGCTTTATTGCTGAGAGCTGTGCTGTCTATACTGGTGCTTTTCAGTGCTAAAACTTTTGTTGCTCAGGGGTGTGTTTTTTCACACCCCGAATGACAAAAGTTTTAGCGCTGAAAGTGGCAATGTAGACATAGCCATAGTTATACCAACCTAAGTTCCTAGTGTAGACCAGGCCTTAGATTCCCTTTCACTTACATGCATCTTACCAATGTGCAACTTAGACCACATCTGACTTTGGTCCCTAGATGCGTAGTTTATAGCAGGCCCTAAGTGTCTGGAAGTCAGCATGAGAGTGATGGAGTATCATCACTATAGCTCTGTGACAAAGAGCAAAAATATTTCCACACCGCACACACTCTGTGCCAGGTACTGCTCACAAAAGAGTACCACAAACCAAGGGAAACAATAGTCCTGGAGAGTTGTGATATTTAGTTATTTGGAAATGTTGTCAACCCCTCCTGGCTAATGTCAGCTGATCACAGAGCTGATCCATGCATGGGACCAAATTAAATTTCATATGCTGGTCTCAGCTAGAACACTGGGTTGTTATCCAGAAAAAGGGGAAAGCCCCAAATCTCTCGCCTCTGTATAAACAAATCTCATCTCCACAAGGTACACTGTAAAGGAGGCCAATTTTAGCAAGGATCATGCCAGAAGAAGCATGGGCGTCTGTCATTACCATCTGAGGCATATACATACAGAACCAATGCAGCGAGCTTGGCTAGTAGCATGCATGTGGGCTAAGATTTTCAAAGCTCCCTAGGGGGTTTGACTGTCCAAAACCCATTAGGTTGGAAAAACCTCATCCATTCTCCCTATATATAGCTCTCCATGTTATTACACATGCATCGCAAGTGTCTTTGCCAGCATAACTTCTACTGAAATGGGATTTTAATTATATGTCACTTTGTTAGGTAGAAAATAAAAATACTTACAGTGTTCTGGAGTGACATCCTCTCAGTTAGAAAGGTAGGTCAGGTGCTATGCCCCTTCCATCACTGGCCCCCTGCTGACACTGCCAGCATAAATGCTAACTTTAATGGCTGGCTTGTGCTGGCCACTAAGGAATCAGAATCATAGAAGATTAGGGTTGGAAGAGACCTCAGAAGGTCATCTAGTCCAACCTCCTGCTCAAATCAGGACCAACCCCACTAAATCATCCCAACTCATATGACTCATTTCATATGCGTGATCCCATTGCCATCTGATTGTAAGGACTTCCAGTCACAACCAGGGTAGGCTAGATGGCCATACATGGGGTAAGGAAGGAATTTTCTCCCAGGTCAGATTAGCAGTGAGTTGGGGCTTTTTCACCTTCCCCTGCAGCGTGTGGCAGGTGACTATCCAGGATTATCTGGAGCTATCTCACAATCATTTCCCTGCCATTGCAGGGGCTGCGAGCACTGGTGCACCTTGGGTCCTCCTAGTTTATTCCTGTGGCACATCTTGAGTCTCCTGTGGGCTGTAATACTTTCTTCTAATGTCTGTTGTTGGGTTGAGTGTGTGGATAATGGAGGGTGGAGGGGAGCAGTAATATACAGGTCAGAGGGGGTGATCTACTGGTCCCTTACAGCCATAAACTCTATGACCCTCTGTGAGCCAGTCCTAGTGGGGAAAAGCACTAGGTGTGCTAGCTAGCCCCTTAGTTTGCATAATAAATTGATGGATAGGATGAACCCTCCAGAACATAGCTGGGATAAATATATCAACGTTGGGGGTGTGAGAAGGCCTACTGAGCCTCTGACCACGCTGCACCTACTCCAGGGCAAGAGGCTGTCAAGCACCAGGCTACCCTTGGACCGTTCTTGAGGACTGTACTTGGTTTGGTTTTTTAAACAAAATATAGAATTAAATGTAAATAATGATATAGAGAATGATGAGCAGCTTTGCAGCGAGGAGACAAGTTTGCCAGGGCATTGTGCAGTCCTCCCCTTCTGTTTAACATCTGGAACTGGGGATGGGGGAGACAATCACTCTCTATTACTGTAGATAACTGGCTAGTAGGTGAATTCTGGGTTGTACACAGATCACGCAGGTCACCTCAGTGCTGACATTGCTGTTTCTTGTCCTCAGTTCTCTGGAGACGGTGGCTGGTTTGGACAGCAGTGAACTTTTCACCATCTCAGTCAGTGGAGTCCTGTACTTACAGGTAAACATGGGCAAACTAATGAGGCCAAGGGGTGTTCCTTATGGGCAGACCCACCTTGTGCAGTGTGCTATTGACACGAGAATGCAGCACAACTGGGCAGCTAACTTTTCACAATAACAACTCTGCCCCCGGGGGCCAGGCAGCTTTGTACAGCCCACATTGAAGTCCATGCTATTTTCAGCATAAGAGCTAGTTCAAAGCAAACAGAACTATACCTACCCCATCTGTAATCACGCCTCTGATTGCGTTGCAGACATGCCCTAATTGAGCACACCCATTCCCAAGTGCAGCAGGAAGTCACTGTGGTTTACAAGCTCTTCAATGCAGGAGCTTTTCTACAGAAAACGCCCTGCATTGTGGGTGCTACTGGAACCAACCAGTGAAGATGACAGGCACGTGCAGCTGTGCTGGCTTTCCTCTGCAGCAGGGCAGGAAGTTCATTCCTCAGTCTGACTCTGCATCATTTTTCAAAACTAGCCTCAATAACACTGGCATGATCAGCCTTCTATCTCTCTGGGGGCTGAGACCCAGAACCTCAAAGGTATCTGATTTAAACAGGATTAAGCACCTAAAGATCTTTGAGGATGTAGACCTGAGTCCCTCCAGTGATCTGCCACAGTACTGCAAGGTTTAGTCTCTAGGGTGTCCTTGCCTACACTCAGTGGCTTATAGCCATAGAACCAGCCAACTACTCTGGTACTATATACTGTAGTCCTGATACTCCCCTTGTGTGGTCATTACCACCTCTATAAAGTGCATGTAAAATGCTACTATTTTGATTGGGTAAATGCCTGCATGAGGTGCAGGCAATGGGGAAGCCAGCTGCCTAAGGCACCTAAAGGGATAATGCACCATAGCACTGATAGACCAATTCCCACCCATTACTAAAGGGCAGAGCTTTTGCATTGCACTATTTTAGTGTTTCCCAACAGAGAGTGACACAGCTCAGTCACATTCAGATGTTTGGTCTCAGCCCAAAGAGTTTGGCTTTGAAAAGGAGAAGGGCTAGTTTAGCAAAGCAGCAAAAGTAAGTTTCTACATTTCAGTGGGACTACTCATCTGTCTGACAGCAGGCTTCGGTGCATTGCTCAAGTGAGGCTGGAGAGTGTACAAAATACATAGGATATGCAAAACAGCAGAGTCCTCATTATAACCTTAACTTTGGCATTTCCTGCTTAGTAACATTCTGGTGGATAATTCGGAACCATCCTATTTTGGAGATTGGTTGAGCCCTGACCCAAACCAGCATGTGCTATTGGCTTGTAGCAGCCTGTACTGGCTGCAGCACTGTGCAGAACGGGCTTAGCATTCCACATGGCAGCCCTGCCCACTCAGCCATGGCATTCTCTAGGGCAGGGCCTACTTTGTCTGTGGTGGGGGAATTCTTTCTCCCCTTCCAGGCTTTTTACAGCGCCCTTGATGCAGCTAGTATGCTATATAGGGTATAAACACTGCACAGTAAGTCCAGGCTCTGACTCAGGCTTGAGTCTAAGCCCACACACAATCTGACGCAGGTTCTATGACCTTGCTAGAGAGCGGATCAGGCCAAGTCCCACTGTGTCTCAGGTCTAAGCCCTTTAATTTTGCACTATGGATACAGGTCATGCCCCAGACCCGCATCAGAAGGTCTGCATTGGCAGTATGACTGTTAGCATAGCTATGAGTCCAGCACTTCTAAACCCAGGTTTACAATGGTGTGGGAACACTCAAGCATGAGCTTGGAAAAACAGTCCTCCAGTCTGGGTCCCAACAGTCTGGAGTTAGCGGTGCAGCATGACCATAGCCAGAGGGGCTGGAACAAGGGATACAAACTGCCCCATGTTCTGCTTTAAGTGTAAAACATGACAACTTTAAGTAGTGCATCACAACCTACATAGCTAGTTATTGCTCTATAGGTCTGCTGCATTTACATGACACGCTCCTCTGTGTGCTGATTATGGCAACCTAGGACTATTTTCACTGTCACTCATTTCTTCCTTTCAGGCTGGCCAGTATGCCTCAGTTTTTGTAGATAATGCCACTGGATCATCCCTCACTGTTCGAAGTGGCTCGGATTTCAGTGCTGTTCTTCTGGGAGTGTGAATGGTCTCAAACCATCTACTCTTACATGCTGTAAGCTGAATTGGTCTCTTCGCAAGAACCACCTTAATTCCCTTCCACCCAAGCTCAGGGAGCAAAGCATAGTGAGGTCAGGAGCAGCAGTCTCTACAAATTCTGCTTGTGCAGCCACCATACTTTGCACAAGATCTCAAGCTGGAGAGCCGGAAAGAAAATTGGAAGCATGAAAAAAGGAGGACTCACTAAATCCATCCCCCTTTAATTTATGGCCAGATTTTGAACCTTATTTTACACGGACAATTATAATATGGCTGACTTCTAAAACCAGACCAACTTTTATAAAGGAAACCCTCCCCCCAATCAAGCACAAATGCTTAGGAAAAGGTGATTTGAAGAAGCCTTCAACCATAGACTAGCACTTTGGCAGTTTTTTGTTGTTCAGTTTTTCAGCAGCCAAAGCCAGATTATGTATATAGCTCTAGCTTTCTTATAGCTTATCAGTTAAGGTTTGCTATCAGCAGGCACTGGTACTTGGAAGTTAATTTTCAATGCAGAGCAGTGTCCTGATAAGGCAGCAGACTAGTTAGAACATGAATTACTATCCAATGATTTTCCACTTCCTAGGCAGTGTACTCACATCACCACCCCATTCTCTGCCCGTGGCAGAGAGCCCAGTGAACGGGTGGTGGAGATACTCACCGTTACGCCTGGTTTTGGTCCCGATAGCACAGTCTAACTCCGATTAACCCAGTGGGACTACGTGCATAAATAAGGGCTGCAGGAATGGGCCCTAAATTAATAACAAAGGCAGGGAAAGAAAAAGATGCAGTCTCATTTCTTAGTACCATGTACTTAATTCTTGAGCTCCTGCCAGAACTTCAATGAGATATCCTAGAACTACACTCGGCTCCACCTTCATGATAGCAGGACAGGGGGCTCAACTCTCTCTGAATTTTATTTCTTCCCCACCAACAAAGCTTTTCCAGTCCTGCTGGAGAAACTGCTTTCACAGCAAATGCTCCTTTCCGGAAACAAAGTTAACCTGGACTAGGGCATTTGCTATTGGCAGCACTTTCACAAAATCTTTCAGGAAAAAGCTACGCACGCTGTCCTTTACATAAAACACTAGCGCTCCCTACAAACCAGCTCATATAATTCGCTGGTTAGAAAATGGTAAGTACCTCTCTATTGCAATAAAAGACCAGCAGCATGGCTGCAGCTGGCAAGGCTCAGGCTGTGGTGCTTAAAATTGCAGTATAGACATTCAGATTCATGCTGAGACCCCACAATGAGGGAGGGTCTCTGAGCCCAGGCTCCAGCCTGAGCCTGAACATCTTTGCTGCAATTTTTATCCCCACTGCCCAAGTTAAATGACCTGGGCCCTGAGACTCAGTGCTGTGAGCTTTTCATTGCAATGTAGCCATACCCTTACTGTTGTCTTGGAAAAGCTTTACAAGTATTTTGGAGCCCTGGTAACAAAGTAGGACGTAAGCCCCAAGTTCAAAAATTTGGTGCTTTCAGCTTTTTATGGTATGTAGCAACTTACACACCAAATTCCTGCAGTCTTTACTCTAGCTGAATTCCCACTGAAGTTCTGGAGAATTCAAGCCTGAAAGCCCTTCTCTTTACGAGGAAAAGTAATTGTGTTCTTATTATGTGGCAAAATCCTAGTGAACGCAGACCATGTTGTAGCTTTCACACAAATCAGCAGATCAAGGCAAATGTCAGGGTTCCCCATGGCAGGTCAAGGTAAGATCTGAAGGACAGCATCAGGGTTTACTGTTTCATACAAATGAACTGCCTTGTCTTCATTAGGATTTTACCACATATGTTAACACAAGGGAAAAATACAGCTAGTCTTGTAATGAAGAGGCACCCCAAAAGGACAGCAGTTCACTCTTAGGCATTGATCCTGCAAGGTGAGCAGTCCCCTGGGAAGTCTGTGGGAGTAGGGGACATGGTGCAGCTTGCAGAGCCAATCTGCTTGTGTCCTTAAAATAAACTCAGCCTATTGCTATTTAGTGAAGGACAACTCAGTATGCCCCCCGCAAAGGGGTAACACTGCTCAGCAGCAGAATGTCCAAAATGGACTTCTGTTCAGGATGGCATCATAATGGGTTGCTATTCTTCACAGCAAAACACTAAAGCAAGTGTTGAAACATTAAATAAAAAGTCTAGACAAGACAGCTAAACTGTCTTGGGTGTTCTCTCAGTAAGTTGCTCACCCCTGCCACCTTACCCTGGAAACGTCAGCAGGCCTCCCATCTTTAACTACAATAAAGCTAAGGTTAGCCCTGGTCCTCCAAAAGCAGATTGCAATTTGTCTCCAAGCTACAACTATTGTGAAACTCCTACATTCCTCTCCCTGCGATATAGATAAATGTATGGTATAAAGCATTTTATGAAAAAAATATTTATTGGATGGTACTGTAATATGGAATATATTTATGTAACTGACTTGAGTTGTGCTTTCAGTAATGTTTCACCAAAGAGGTTTGAGAAGGGGAGGGATGACAGAAAAATGAATCTATAGCCAAAGAAAACAAAAGGGAAGTGTGGGGAGAGACAATGGGAAGAGGAAACAAAGGACTCTCTCCTCACACTTGAGACACAAAAAAGCAGAGGCAGCAAGGAGAAAGGAATAAAAGAAAGTTCACCAGCTCCAGATCCTCAAAGGTATTTAAGCACTTAAGTGCACATCTTGAAAGCAGTAAAGATAGCCTGAATGTTCCCTGCTTAGAGATGCCCCATCCACTCCTATCTGATGCCAGTCGCACTCCCAGCTGGCATTAGAGGCATCTTCCAACTGCCTCTGCCTCCACCCCCCTTATTTGATAAGCTGAGACAAATGGGGGATGGGAAAAGGAGGAGGAGGAGCAGGTTCAGTTTTTGTTCTGAGAACTGTTACCAGTAACGTTATTTTTCCTCTCATTTGTGGCTTTCTTCCCCCTTCCTCCCCCATTAATTTCCAAGCTCCTAAATAATTGCATCCTCTGCCTGTTCACATCACTACACAATTACCAGAGGCAAGTCTAAACCTGCCCTTTAGTTTCTGACAGTAGATTTGCTAGCACCCAGGATTTCTCTTAATCTCTTTAGAAGAGTAAATGTTTTTTGAGGAAGCGCCTCCACTATTTTTGCTCCATTTCACAATGTTTAACATTTTAAAAGGGGCAATTCTACATCCCCTGAAATCAAGAGCAAAACTTCCCTTGATTTCCAAGTCACCAGAATTGGGCTTGACAAACATTTTGCACAGGCTGAATTTCAGACCAGATGCATCCATCAACCACCTTCTTAATATTACATAACCATGTTTAATAACACTGAGAGATCGTTCTCAGCTAGACCAAATACAATGAAGTCACTGCTCCAGGGTGGTAGACTAGCCATTTGTGAATGGGTAACTGGAAACTGATGCAATTTAATCCTTGCTTCTGCAGGTAGAGTAACAGCTACTCAGAACCACCATTTTACAGGGGAATGGGTGAAAAGGAGAGCATGAGAACCAGACTGCAGTTTTCAAACTGAGTTTCTCAACATCAGAAGCTACTTCATGATTCTTATCCAGTTTTCTTGGGTGGCGAGTTCTATAGGCCCATGGTGCCTGGGAACCAGGAATACTCCTGGCCCAGGGCCCAGCTCCAGCAATGTTTGAGGCTAGGTCTCTCCCTCAGCCCTGACTTCTGTCCCCAGGTGCTTTCCCCCCATGCATCCCCCAGGTGATTTAAAATGGAATAGGGCCCCTTCCACCACCAGCAGCACAACAGAGCTGAGCAGCTTCCTCTCTGCTCATTCCATGTGGCTGCCAGCCCCTCCCTGAAGCCCCTGGGCGGGGTGGGTCTGTGTCCTGCCCCAAGCGCTCCTGTGGCCAATAGGAAGCTGTGGGGGCAGTGC
Organism: Gopherus flavomarginatus; assembly: GCF_025201925.1. Taxonomy (NCBI): domain Eukaryota; kingdom Metazoa; phylum Chordata; order Testudines; family Testudinidae; genus Gopherus; species Gopherus flavomarginatus. Next base: position 57,070,943 of record NC_066624.1, read on the forward strand.
CCACAAGAGCAGCATGCAGAGGCCCCCCAGTCTGCCCTGCCTAGGAGCCCCAGGTAAGCACCACACTCGCCACCCCCTCCCAGAGCCTGAACCCCCACCCCAGCCCAGAGCCTGCACCCCAACCTTCTCCCCGGACTCAAACTCCCTCCCAGAGCCTTAGGCAGGTTGGGGGGGGGGCGGGCACTGGGCACCACCAAAATTTCTACAAACCTGCCACCTCTGCTAGTTTTGATCTTGCTTTTGACTGCAATTACTGTTAAAAGCCTCAAGACAATTGTTCTTTCCCCTACAGATTTTGTCCATTTCTATTTGGCAGTCTCCTCCTCTCACAGCTATGTTTAACTGGCTCAAAATTACCTGATAAAAAGGCAGTTCTTGCAACTACAGTTCCAATATCTATGGTAAAGGGTTATGCTTTGCTTAGTATCAGAGGGGTAGCCATGTTAGTCTGGATCTGTAAAAAGTGACAAAGTCCTGTGGCACCTCATAGACTAACAGATGTATTAGAGCATAAGCTTTCATGGGTGAATACTCACTTCCTTGGATGATTTGCTTAGATTTTCATTATTAGGCAGTTGAAACTGAATGATGAATTTCCACATGAAGCCCCAACTGTAGTAGCAGGAAATGCAATCTGTCCTGTACAGAAATTCATTTATAAAATATGGCAAACAAAAATTTGAACTAACACAATTAGAAAAAGAAGTTTATTTATTTACAATGAAGAGCATCCAGGGAGGAGAGACATACATCGCCCCCCAAATTCTCTCTCTCTCTCTCACACACACACACACACACACACACACACACACGTTGTATTTAAATCCATCACATGCAGCTCTGGACTGCATCCCTGCATGTTTTCCTTCAGTGCTCGATCCGGACCACCACTACAGTGACATTATCCGCAGAACCTCGCTGCACTGCTCTGCTGGCCAGCCTGTTACAGGCTGCTTCATATCGAGCGTCAGCTGCTGATTTTCCTTCTCTTGTTTGGATATTCTTGTCCTGTTGGAAGAGGAAGTTGACCATACTACTCTCACAAACCTGTTCTGCTGAATGTAAACATTTCACACTGCTCTGCAATCATGCGGATTACAGTTTTATGCTGCACAATCCAACGGCAACTTCACATGGGCAACACTAAACAGCCTCCTGTTCTTCAGGATTCCGTTTTTTCCAGCTCTAGGAAAAAGCCCAGACTGCTCATACATGGAATTTAATAACGTGCAAGGAAAGCTCTCTCATACTGGCTAAGGAGCAGCTCTCCTTCATACTGGGGCTGGGAGACAATAAAATGGTGATGGTCCCATGAAGCAGAGATGGATTAAACAGGACAAATAATGGCAATAAGCAATCATTTGAGAATGAGGCAATCCTACAGTATTTTAGAAAAGCTCTCATTTCAATAAGCTGCCAGAGCACACTGGTTCCACCTAAAAGTGTATTTCTCTTCTATGCTCTCCCCTTCCTAGCATGCTAGTATTTCACACCTTCTGCACTGATGAAACTGCACACGCAAGTCCACCCCAGAGCTGCCTTCTCCTCACCTCCAGGCAGGACAAGATGAAGTTTACAGCTTCTTCTGGTGAGAAGACCTTGAAGAGGCCATCACAGGCCAGCATAATGAACCTGAAAGAGAATCAATGCTAGGCAACATGTAGGGCTCTACCAAATTCACGGCCATGAAAAACGCACCAGAGACTGTGAAATCTGATCTCCCTCCGTGAAATCTGATCTTGTGTGTGCTTTTACCCTACACTACACAGACTTCACAGGGGAGACCAGTTTTTCTCAGATTGGGGGTCCTGACCCAAAAGGGAGTTGCAGGGGGGATTCTGCGATTATTGCCATCCTCACTTCTGCACTGCTCTCAGAACTGGGCAGCCAGAGAGCAGTGGCTGTTGGCCAGGTACCCAGCTCTGAAGGCAACACACACACACACCCCAGCAGCGCAGAAGTAAGGGTGGAAATACCATACCATGCCATCCTTCTGCGCTGCTGCTGGTGGGGGCACTGCCTTCAGAGCTGTTCTCTCAGTCAGTAGCTGCCGCTCTCCAGGTACTCAGCTCTGAAGGCAGCATTGCCGCCAGCAGCAGCACACAAATAAGAGCAGCAGTACCACAAACCCCCCCCCCCCCAACTCCTTTTTGAGTCAGGACCCCTACAATTACAACACCGTGAAATTTCAGATTTTAATAGATCAAATCATGAAATTTACGATTTTTAAATCCTATGACTATGAAATTGACCAAATACAGATAACCTTTGACAGCACTGCTATCAGCTGCTGGAAAGTAAGCTGATGCCCCCTGAGGCTATCCTTCTTACATATTTCCTACACATAAACTAGAGAACATGCCAAAAGTATAATAAAGATGCAGTAGCAGAGTTCCTATGTCAGGACATACTATGGGGCTCTACAAACAATGAATACAATGACTTGTTATGCAAAGTCACTGTGTGTTGCCCATGTATAGTTATTTCTGCTCCTGCAGGAACTCACTCTTCCCTTCAAAGTTCTGTTCTTCCATCTCTCTCCCCTGTAAAGTGGCTAAAAGCAAGGGAATATAAGGGGTACCAGCAGGGCTGGTGCCCCAGTACAACCACCAGGGCATCCCACATTACAGCATCTAGTGTCTCAGAGCCCCCACAAGCACCCTTAATTCAGGCATTTCCTAACTTGACACTGATGTCTTTGCCTAGCCAGAATTAGTCCCCATTCCCACCCTGTCTCATCAGGTGTCTCCTCACCAGTTTCCCAGTCAGTCCCCTCTCCTTGTTCCATTCTACTACCCATTCCTTCCATCTCAGGTCCCCTCTGTATTTAAATCAGGCACTTTCCTCCTCCATGCTGCCTGAAACTAGCAGGGGAGAGCACTGAGTACAAGAGGGTCCCTGCTCTCCATTTCAGGGCCCAGCTGTGGCCTGGCATGACCCCCAGCGGCACAGTGAAAAACTGCAAGGGAAGTCTGCTCTAGCCCCAGAATGGATCATGCCTAGTGCAGACAGAATCTTTGGAGATTTTAGCCGTGATGTTTTAACAAGTCTTTGTTGAGCACGTGTGAGTTATGGTTTTTCAAAGGCTTATATCATCTTGGCTGAATTTGGGTCCACAGCATGAGCGTGCTAGCAGTTCAAGGGAAAATCTGCCAGAATTTTTAACGTAAGCAAAAAATAATGTATTTTTCTCTAGCCTCATTCTGTTGTGTCTGAAATGTTCCAAGATAGTTCAGGCTGAGGCATGCACCCAGCATGCATCATTTCAGTCCAAATGGTTAGAATTTGGCAAATTTACAAGCAAATGAAAACAGGATCTTAAAACCAAAAACTGTCAGGCAACCTTAATAATTGGAGGCATCAGCCCTGCCATTTGAATGACTGTAGATGGTAAGCTGTTTAGTGCAAGGGCTGTTTCGTCTGTAGTTCTGTAATTGCTACACATGCTTGCATTGCTCCACACATGATGAAGCCTTTCAATTAACTCTCCATCAAAACACAAATTTAAGAAAAGAGCCATCACAGTGATGAGAATAAGGAGTAGTTGGATGACTCTGGTGATCTGACTTGAGAAGATTCTGAATTACGAACTGCTAAACAGAAATGGCACTGAACACATACCTTGCTTTACCCTCTGCTTGGACATGCTTTACCTGTCATTGTGTGTGAGCTGGCAGCGTTTGATATCCGGTACAGAAATGACACCACTGCGCTTGTACTGTCCATCTCCAATGGAGCGGGAAACCTCCAGCACACCCAGCACTCGTCCGTCCCTGAATGATGAAAAGGAAGCCCATTTGGGACAAAATAATTCAGCAGGACATCAGCTTTCCCAATACTGGACACATCCCTTCCTCTCTCGCTAGAAAACTGTCTGCACATTCTCAAGCAGATGCTTACGGCTGAAATGCAGAGGAGCTATTCCTGATGGCCTACTCTTTAGACACTGTAGGTAAAACCCTGCCCCCACTTAAATTAGGAGGAGTTTTGCCATTGCCTAAAAATAGGTTGGATTTCATCCCATCTCTCCTATTTCTTAAGCCATAGCATTCAGGGTGAACAAACTCCACACAGAAACTTCAACAATGACAGAAGATAGGGAGAGATCGAAAGAAACCATCAGTAGGATTAACCATTTTATTTTCTTTGGACTTGCCCTAAACTGAGAGGTATTCATCGTAACAGGGCAGGAAAACATAATTCAAAAACATAAGATCTGAGCATAGTGTGTGTAACCAGGGCTTGTTTAAGTCAGCATTAGTAAAACCCCAACCTTGACTTCAAAAAGGAGCAGCTACACATAGGAGATATTTTTAACAGAAGACAGTGAGCATTAAGAATGGACTACAAGTGATTTGCTAATGAAAGTGAGTTTCCATCATGAACTCAGAAGATGATTATAATTTTGAATGGAAATACCATTGCATTGAGGGAGGCAAGAGAATGGAGTGGGATCATCATATGTAGTGTTATACTAAGACAGAAAAAATGAAGCACCTGGACCTGGCTATTTTTCCACCAATTAAAGTGCTCGACCTTGACAATCTGGGAAATTACTGACTTGTCTCTAATCTTCTGTTTCAGTTAAGAATGGGAATGTTGTGACACATTCCCTGTAGCTGGATGCCTCTGATTTCCTTGACCCCTCACAGTTTGGGTTCTACTGTGGTTATGGCTCTGACCAATGAAGATCTCTTCTCAATCAGAGATAGCTCTAGTTATCTGTTGCCTTTGATACCACTGATTATAAGATACTGCTAACTCACCTACAGATCAAAAGGTGTAGATGGGGCTACTTTTTGGAGGCTTCATTCTTTTGCTTTAAAAATATTAGTGCATCAGTAAGACAGTGGGGTGGACAAGTGTTCTAGTGCTATTCTGTTGCTCCTCTGTCACTGGCCACCCTTGCTACCTTCTTAAGGAACTTAAGCAGTGTTATTACTAAGCTGAGTCCTAATCAATGGATCCTAATCTAAATGGCTGTTTAGCTTTCAATTTTTTGTTAACTGTTAATTGCTTCTGGTTATAAAACAGGGCTCTACTTTCCCTGCTCTCATCTTCCACCCCGATCCCTTCAGCCTGTTAAGAGGACAAGGAAAGAAAGCTAGTTTACAGGGATGGTAAAAATGAGCTTCCAGAGAGGAAAAATGGTTACCTACCTTTTGTAACCGTTGTTCTTCGAGATGTTGCTCATGTCCATTCCATTCTAAGTGTGTGCGTGCCCATGTGCAGAGTTGTCAGACATTTTTGCCTTAGTGGTATCCATAAGGCTAGCTGTGGTGCCCTCTGGAGCATTGCGCTCATGTGCCAGTATACGAGGCTCTACTGGCCCTACACACTCTCAGCTCCTTCTTGCCAGCAACTCCAACAGAGGGACAGGAGGGCAGATAGTGGAATGGACAGGAGCAACACATGTTGAAGAACAACAGTTACAAAAGGTAGCTAACCACATTTTCCCCCTCTGAGTGCTTGCTCATGTCAATTCTATTCTAGGTGACTCACAAGCTGCACCCTTGGAGGTGGGCTCGGAGTTCATGGTCGTGTGGCTTAGAACACAGCTCCACCAAAGCCATCATCATCCTGGGCCTGCTGGGAAAGCGCTAAATGGGATACGAATGGGTGGATGGATGACCAGGCAATGGCCCTGCAGATATCTTGGATCGGCACCTGACCCAGGAAGGCCTCCACCGAGACTTGTGCTCCGCTTGAGTGGGTGGTTATAATTGCTGGTGGGGGCACTTTCACCTGTTCATAGCAAAAACAAATGCAGGTGGTGATCCCTGATGAAATTCTCTGGGTGGACACAAGAAGGCCCTTCCATCCTGTCTGCCACCATGACAAATAGTTTCATTGACTTATGGAATGGATTAGTTCTGTGTAAACAGTTAGTGCCCTCCTGACATCCAGAAAGTGTAATCCATGCTCCTCATGTGACTTATACTTACCGATTTTCTTTCCAAAACCTCATATGTCCTGGCTGGCATGAAACTGTTAAACTACCTTGTGCAGGAAGGCTGGGTGTGGCTGCAGCTGAAACTTGTCCTTGTGGAACACCATATAGGGCAGCTCCAAGGTATGCATCCTAATGTCAGAGACCCTACAGGCTGATGTTATTGCCATGAGGAATGAGACCTTCCATGCAAGCGGAAGAAGGGAACAGGAAGGAAGCCAATGGCTCAAAAGGGGGGCCCTTGAGCCTTGATAGTGTGAGATTCAGGTCCTGAGGAGGGACAGAATCACGGACCTGAGGATAGGACCTCCAGACCTTTTAGAAACTGGACTGTCATGTTGTGAGCAAACACTGACCTGCCCTGGAACAGAAGGTGGAAGGCCGAAATAGGGGCCAAATGGACTTTGATCAAAGAAAGAGACAAGCCCTGTAGCCTGAGATGTAGAAGACTGGCCCAAACAGTCCAGGATCAACTGTAGTGAGGCCTAAGACCTTGGTCCAAGAGCCAACATGTGAACCTGTTTTCATTTGGCCAGGTAGGTCGCCCTGGTGGAGGGTTTCCTGCTACCCAATGGGATCTGTTGGACTCGGGCCAAGGACTCCTGCTTCTCTGCATTCAACCACGCAGCAGCCAAGCCGTCAGGTGCAGCATGGCCAGGTTTGGGTGCAGAAGTCTGCCGTGGTTCTGGGACACCAGGTCTAGCCAGAGTGGCAGCTGCAGCAGAGCGGCCACTGAGAGATCCAGCACCGTGATGAATCAGTACTGGAAAGTCCAAGCCAGAACTATGAGGATTAACCTCACCATGTCCTGCTTGATCTTCATGAGGACTCTGAATTAAAGGCACTGGTGGGAAGGCGTACATTAGGGCCCCCAACCACGGGAGCAAGGCGGCATCAGACAGGGAGCCTCTGTCAATCCCCCAAATCAAGCAGAACGTTTGGCACTTCCTGTTCTATCTGGACGTGAACAAGTCCACTCAGGAGTTCCCCACCTCCGGAAGATCATGCTGACCACCTCCGGGTGGAGTGACCACTTGTAGCGAGACGAGAAGGTCCTGCTGAGGCGATCTGCCAACACATTCCTGGTCCTGGGGAGATGCGCTGCCACGAGATGGATGGGATGCTTCACACAGAAGTCCCACAGCCAGAGAGGTTCTTGGCAAAGGGCAGACAACCAGGCTCCATCTCGCTTGTTGATATAAAACATTGTGGTGGTGTTGTCCATCAGAATCTGGACCACTTTGCCCCTCAGATGAGGCAGGAAAGCCTGGCTGGCCAAGCAAATTGCTCTGAGCTTTCAGATGTTTATGTGGAGGGAGCGATCATCTCATGACCAATGACCTTGTGTGCTGAGATTGCCCAGGTGGGCTCCCCACCCCAGGCGCAAGGCATCAGAAACCAGGGTCAGCGATGGTGACACAAATGGAACTCCCTCCAACACCAATCCAGGGTCCAACCACCATTCCAGGGATGACCGTATGTGGTCCGGCACCCTGACCAGGCGGTCTAGATTGTGCCTATTGGAGATGTAGACTGACACCAGCCATGGTTGCAGAGTCTGAGATGGAGCCGGGCATGACCACATAGAGTACAGGCTGCCATGTGGCCTAACAACCTTAGGCATGAGTAAGCAGTGGTGAGCAGACAGGACCTCATATGCAAGATCAGGTCTCTCATGGCTCAGAAATGGGCCTCTGGGAGGAAGCACCTTGCCCGTGTGGAGTCGAGGACCAACGCTGCTATGAACTCCGTTTGTTGCACCAGTATTAGGGTCAATTTCTTTTAGTTTATTAATGGGCCCAGATCGTGACATGTGGAACGTACCAGATCGAGGCTCCTTTGTACCTGATCCTGGAGTAGACCCCTTTCCCCCTCATTTCCCGAGGGATCTCCTCTACCACAAGGCTTGAAACCCAGGGACTGGGGCATGCCCCACGATGGGGCAAAGTCCCTGCTGAGACTCTAACTTACTAAACTAACTCTTATAACTTAACACCTAATTACTAACTACTGTAAACAACTATATATAAAAGAGACAGACAATAAGTGCTGGGGAAAACCATTATCCACTTGCTGAGGCAAGGGGAAGTCACTCTGACAAAACGTAGGGGCAGTAAGAAGGAACTGACTGGACGTAAGGCTGGTGACTCCTCATATACCAGCGCATGAGTGCGGCACTCCAGAGGGTGCCAAAGCCGGCCCTCCCAATACCGCTAAGGCAAAAAATTCTGATTGTGCATGTGGGCGTGCACGCACCTAGAATGGAATTGACATGAACAAGCACTCAAAGAAGCAGCATTAAGAATTTACACAAATCTAAGCATGCCTCTTCCTGTACCCGCTCTTCCCACAAACTGACAAGAGAGAACAACCCACTGTATCATTACAGTGTTTGTACCAAGCAACTTCAAACTGCACATGATGATCTGCTTTCTGGCCGGCCAGGGATATGCAGGAGACAAGCCCTGGAGGCAGATTTTGTTTTTAAAGGAGCTGTGACATGCAGAAACATGAGTGATGTGCACAAAAAGGAGAGAGAACCATGTGCCCCTCCCATTTCAAGGCTGTCAAGAGCCTGGGGGCATTTGGTAATGGGCCTTTCACTTCCAGGTCACTGATTCAATTCCAGCAAGGTCAATAAACGCACACTCTAGGGATATCTAACAAAGCTTAAATACATCAAGTTATGCCCAGAGCATGGGATTTTTCAAAAGCACTCAACGCTGACTTAATTGCTCCCAATGAAATCAACAAGCACCTTTGAAAATCCTTCCTTAACCGTGCACCTGGCATAATTCAACATGAGGGACCATCAATAGTAGCAGAAAGCCTCTGTCAGATGGCTTTTCAGTGGCCTGCCTTGGCAGTGTCACTGTAGCTCCCAGTGGCCAGATGTCCAAATAGAAACCACAGACCAGCATTAATCTTCACCCTCATTGGCAGCCTTAGCAAAACACAAGGGTTGGTCTCTTCATGTTAGGGCAGAGGTACAGGATAATGGAGAAAGTCTGATGTATGTGCTATACCCGTCTTTTATTTACTAGCTGTATTGTGGTGGTGCCTAGAGGTCTAGAGACCATTATGCTAAGTATTGTACAAACATAAGACAGTCCCTGCCCTAAAAAATTTATAATCCAAGTGTAAGACAAGAACCAACACACTGAATCATCATACAGGAGTACAAAGTAACATATGATTCTGATCACCATAATAAGCAGCTGTTACAGCAAACCAGCAGCCTAATCACTGACTTTTTTTGGTAACACTATGGCAGAGGTGAGTTTTATGGAAGGATCTGAAGGACAGAATGGAGGCTTTGCCCAAGACATGGAAGAAAGCACGAAGGTGCAGCCAAGACCTATGAAGGCTGACATCAACAGTAGAGCAAGGGTACAGGCTGACATCTCATTTATGAAATAATAGGCTTGGAATAAGCCATGGAGGGTCTTAGAAATGAGAACACCACATCACGCCTTCTTTCCATCACCCTTACTGACCTTCTAGCCCTCTTAGAACTAGAGTGGTCAATAGATTAAAAAAATTAATCGCTATTAAGTGCGCTATTAAGTAATAATAGAATACCATTTATTTAAATATTTTTGGATGTTTTCTACATTTTCAATTATATTGATTTCAGTTGCAACACAGATTACGAAGTGTACAGTGCTCACTTTATATTTATTTTTATTACAAATATTTGCACTGTAAAAGACAAAAGAAATAGTATTTTTCAATTCACCCTAATATAAATGCTGTAATGCAATCTCTTTATCATGAAAGTTGAACTTACAAATGTAGAATTATGTACAAAAAAGACTGCATTCAAAAACAAGACAATGTTCTCATGGCACTGTTGTAGCTGACATCGCAAGATGCGCTAAAGTTTCATATGCCCCTTGATGCTTCAACCACCATTCCAGAGGACATGCATCCAGCTGACGATGGGTTCTGCTCAATAATGATCCAAAGCAATGCGGACCGACACATGTTCATTTTCATATCTGAGTCAGATGCCGCCAGCAGAAGGTTGATTTTCTTTTCTGGTGGTTCAGGTTCTGTAGTTTCCGCATCAGACAATGTTGCTCTTCTAAGACTTCTGAAAGCATGCTCCACACTTCATCCCTCTCAGATTTTGGAAGGAATTTCAAATTCTTAAACCTTGGGTCAAGTGCTGTAGCTATCTTCAGAAATTGCACATTGGTATCGTCTTTGCATTTTGTCAAATTTGCAGTGAAAGTGTTGTTAAAACGAACAACATGTGCTGGGTCATCATTCGAGACAGCTATAACACTAAATATATCACAGAATGCGGGTAAAACAGCAGGAGACGATTCTCCCCCAAGGAGTTTAGTCAAAAAATTTAATTAACGCATTATTTTAACAAGCATCATCAGCATGGAAGCATGTCCTCAGCACGAAGAGACATATGAATCTTTAGCGCATCTGGTACAGATATCTTGCGACGCCAGCTACAACAGTGCCATGTGAATGCCTTCTCTCACTTTCAGGTGACATTGTAATTAAGAAGTGGGCAGCACTATCTCCCATAAATGTAAACAAACTTGTTTCTCTTAGCGATTGGCTGAACAAGAAGTAGGACTGTGTGGACTTGTAGGCTCTAAAATTTTACACTGCTTTGTTTTTGAGTGCAGTTATGTAACAAAAACACATTTTTAAGTTGCACTTTCATGATAAAGAGATTGCACTAGTGTACTTGTATGAGGTGAACTGAAAAATACTATTTCTTTTGTTTTATCATTTTTACAGTGCAAATATTTGTAACAAAAAATATAAAGTGAGCACTGTACACTTTGTATTCTGTGTTGTAACTGAAATAGATTTGAAAGTGTAAAAAACATTAAAAATGTTTAATAAATTTCAATTTATATTCTATTGTTTAACAGTGCAATTAACCGCGATTAATTTTTTTGAGTTAATTGAGTGAGTTAACTGCGATTAATTGACAGCCCTATTTAGAACTAATTCATAATTCCCAACTGGCTTTTCAAAAAAGACCTTCCATGCAGAGACCTGCTCCATCCTGATCTCTGTATCCCCCCTTTGCCAATCCACTTACACTGCTCCTCCAATCATGGCCTCATCTTTGCCTAGGCCCTGATTCTCCAGTTGCTAGTTGCTTATTTCTTCAAGCTGCCCCACCCCTCATCAGCTTGCCCCCTATTTTTTCAGAGACACTGCCTATTTAATTCTCTCTTTAGTTAAGCTTTACTGGTGTATCTTTATATAGTATCATTAATACACAGCACTACTTGTATTATGTGATGACTAATACATACAGGCAATTGTGCAGAGACCTAAAGTATGTGTTACTCAAATGTAAACCTTTGAATTCAAAACAGTAGGCAGAACCTACTCCACCACCAAAAACTTGGATGAACTCCATTCTGGTGCTTCTCTTATTTGTTAAACTGCAATAATTAACTCAGTGTGCTGACAGTTCTCTTCCTCCCTCTCTCTCTGGTGCAAAACGTCTAATCACTGAAACAGGGGTAGATTCCTAGTCAATGAAGATGTTGCCTAACGTCTGCAAAGAACTAATAGAGACTTGTTCATCTCCTTCCTACTTGCAGAGATGGACTGGTGATAAACACAAATAATGGCATGTGCTCTCTGAAGATAAGGGACATGTCATTTCTAGAGAAAGCTAGTCTTACAAGCCTTAGTCCACCCATTCCCACCCCCTGCAACATACGATTCCAGGGGAGCTTGAAGCACGTGCATTCCGAATGTTTAGGAATTTAAAAACCACACATACTAAATTACATCTTTTCACTCTGATTTGGACTTCCCTGTAAAAGTCAAGATGTAACTAGTTGAAACATTGACTGTGTCAAGAGGAAACCTTCAAGAAAGTGAGGAAATATTAAAATACAGCAGATATTTAAGTACTTATACACACCAGGCTGAAAGTGTCTATGTGTTCACATGCACACAGAGTGAGTGCACTTGAAAAGAAGCCCATTCCAGCTCTAGAAAAAAGTACCCATTTTAAATATAGGGAACATCTCAAACCTTAACCAGCACTAAGGGCTTGTCTATACAGTGCATGGCAATCTGGGATGTAAATCTACTTGGCACTAGCCTGCTATGCATTAACTGTTTGGGTGGACCCTGCTGACACATACTAAAATGCTACTCCGCTTTGAAATGGGAGTATATCAATGTGCATGACAGAACTTTCAGTGTGCATCAACAGGATCCATGTGGACAGTGTACAGCACACTAGCATGGAGTGGATTTACACCTCACCTTGCCATGCATTGACCGTCTGTAGAGACAACCCCCTAATTGATGAACTAAGGGTGCCACTGTATGCATAACAACATTTCAAGGAAATGAGGAAGCAGCTTTAGAAACACTCAAGGAGCAATTTTTAGCTGTTATAGACTTCTTTAAAATCAACATCAGGAAATTCTTTATTTCCTTCAAAAATGTTTTAGTTTATATGTGCTCGTTTAGTGCCATCTGGCTTTCATTCAAAGACACATAATACTGCTCCACCCTCCTGTCATTGCAACATAGTATCATGCTTCTAGGACAAATCCACCCTCAGTTTCTTTCTAAGGCCAGGAAAATTAATTCCAGCCAACCATTCCAGTTATGGGATTCTTGGAGGGCACCCCATAAACAACTGCTTCCCTAGCACGATTCCTATGTGCCCTGATTTTCAAAGATGCTAAGCACAATCGATTTCTGTGGGAGTTGGGTGTGCTCAGCAGGTCGAAACCAGATGAGAGTTCAGGCTCATTCCCATCTCTTCTCTTGTGCTTTCTCTTGTTTACCTGACATTTCCTCCAGCCTTCTGTATCCTCATTCGCTCCTCATATTGGGTAGGGTTGTGTTCTTTACTGAGACTTAAGGCTGTATGTTTCTGACTTTCCTTGTTGTAACGACACAAAATCGCCTGTGCTGACAAAAATCCCTTGTGAGTAAATAGTATTAAGCCTGTAATAAAGTCTCTACCAAAAAAAAGCAGAACAAAGGTTCTCAAGTTCAGTTCCCCCGGAAATAATAACTCACGGCAAGACCAAAAGATATTGTACTGAATATCCCTTCGGCAAGGAAGAGGATTGGTCTTACAAATCCCATAAATAACTTGCATTTCAAAAATAATTTTAAAATAAACTGAATACACCACTAACTAAAAGATATAATCAGGTATCTAGCACAACCTAGAGTCCACCAGGAGACAGCTAAAGAACACAACAGGTTTGCAGTAGGGCATAACATCACATTACAGCAGACCGCTAAATATTGACAAGTGCTTATATACAAATGCTAGAAGTCATATGTGCCCTTCTTAGTAGAAACTTGTCTGGAATTATGGTAATCAATGGGACACGGTAATACCAGGGCACAAAATATACAGGAATGACAGAACAGGCCATGCTGGTGGGGGAGTGGCACTATATGTGAAAGAAAGCATCGAGTCAAATATAGTACAAATCGTAAAATGAACCGAACTGTACTATAGAAAATCTTCATGAATAGAAGTTCCATGCTTGAATAACAAGAATATAGCAGTAGATACACATTACTGGCCACCTGACCAAGATGGTGATTGTGACTGTGAAATGCTCAGGGAGATTAGAGGCTATAAAAAATAACAGCGAAGAGTCATGTGGCACCTTATAGACTAACAGCATCCGACAAAGTGGGTATTCACCCACGAAAGCTCATGCTCCAATACGCCTGTTAGTCTATAAGGTGCCACAGGACTCTTTGCTGCTTTTACAGATCCAGACTAACATGGCTACCCCTCTGATATAAAAAATAGAAATCTCAGTAATAATGGGGGATTTCAACTATCCTATAATGACTGGGTACATGTCATCTCAGGATAGGACACAGAGATAAAGTATTTTGACACCATAAATGACTGCTTGCTGGAGCAGCTAGTCCTGGAAACCACAATGGGAGGACTAAATCAAGAATTGCATCTAAGTGGAGTACTGGATCTAGTCCAAGAGGTCAATATAGCTGAACTGTTTGATAATAGCAACCATAATATAATTAAATTTAACATCCCTGTGGGGGGCAGAAGGGGAGGAGAGACACCAATGAAGCCCCCCTATATTATCATTTAATTTCAGAAAGGGGAACTACAAAAAAAGGGGAAGCTAGTTAAACAGAAATTAAAAAGGTCAAGTCCCAAAAGTGAAATGCCTGCAAGCTGAATGGAAACTTTTTTAAAAACACCATAATAGATGCTCATATTAAATGCATACCCCAAATTAAAAAAATAGTAAGAGGAACAAAAAAGTACCACCATGACTAAACAAAGTAAAAGAAGTGGTTAAAGGAAAAAAAATGCATCCTTTAAAAATTAGAAGTTAAATCCTACTGAGGAAAACAGAAAGGACCATAAGCTCTGGCAAGTCAAGTGTAAAAGTATAATTAGACAGGCCAAAAAAGAATTTTAAGAGCAACTAGCCAGAGACTCAAAAACTAACAATTTTAAGTACATCAGAAACAGAAAGTCTGCCAAACAAACTATCAGTGGGGCCATTGGATGGTCGAGGTGCTAAATGAGTACTCATGGAAGATAAGGTCATTGCAGAAAAACAATTCTTGCAGCAGTCTTCACTGCAGAGGATATGAGGGAGATTCCCCATACCTAAACCATTCTTCTTAGATGTCTCACCTAAGCAACTGTCCCAGATCGGGGTATCATTAGAGGATGTTTTGGAACAAACTGATACATTAAAATAATCAACAGGACCAGATGGGCTTCACCCAAGAGTTCTGAAGGAACTCAGATATGAAATTGCAGAACTACTAACTGTGGTATGTAACCAGTTGCTTAAACCAGCTTCTGTACCAGGTGACTGGAGGATAAGGGGGAGGGATAGCTCAGTGGTTTGAGCATTGGCCTGCTAAACCCAGGGTTGTGAGTTCTATCCTTAGGGATCTGGGGCAAAAAATCAGTACTTGGTCCTGCTAGTGAAGGCAGGGGACTGGATTCAATGACCTGTCAAGGTCCCTTCCAGTTCTAGGAGATAGATATATCTTCAGTATTATTATATATAGCTAATGTAATGCCAGTTTTTTAAAAAAGGTTCAGAGACTATCCCAGCAATTACAGTCCAGTAAGCCTAACTTCAGTACCGGGCAAATTGGTTGAAACTATAATAAGGAATTGCCAGACACATAGAAGTGATTTGTTAGGGAAGTCAACATGGCTTTTGTAAATGAAGATCATGCCTCAATCTATTTGAATTCTTGCAGGGGGTCAACAAGCATGTGGACAAGGGTGATCCAGTGGATACAGTGTGCTTGGACTTTGGAAGGCCATTGACAAGGCCCCTCAAAAGCTTTTAAGCAAAGTAAGCTGTCATGGGATAAGAGGGAAGGTCCTCTCATGGATCAGTAACTGGTTAAAAGATGGGGGGAAGAGAGCGGGGAGAAAAGGGTAGGAATAAATGGCCAGTTTTCCGAATGGAGAGAGGTAAACAGTGGTGGTCCC
Source organism: Gopherus flavomarginatus (assembly GCF_025201925.1). Lineage (NCBI taxonomy): Eukaryota > Metazoa > Chordata > Testudines > Testudinidae > Gopherus > Gopherus flavomarginatus. The sequence continues at coordinate 57,086,380 of NC_066624.1, forward strand.
CAGGGACAAATGATCTGAAAAAGGGAGGTGACAAAATTTACATACGATACAAAATTACTCAAGTCCAAAACAGACTGAAAAGAATTACAAAGGGATCTCACAAAACTGGGGGAGTGGGCAACAGATTGGCAGATGAAATTCAATGTTGATCAATGCAAAATGAAAACAATCCCAACTATATATCTAAAGTGATGGGGTCTAAACTAGCTGTTGCCACTCAAGAAAGATCTTGGACTCATTGTGGATAGTTTTCTGAAAACATCCGCTCAATGTGCAGCAGCAGTCAAAAAAGCAAACAAAATGTTGGGAAACATTCAGAAAGGGATAGATAATAAGACAGAAAATATCATATTTCCCCTGTATAAATCCGTGGTATGCTCAGACCTTGAATACTATATGCAGATCTGTTCGCCCCATCTCAAAAAGATATATTGGAATTGGAAAAGGTTCAGAAAAGGGCAACAAAAATGATTAGAGGTATGAGGAATGATTAAAAAGACTGGGACTTCTCAGCTTGGAAAAGAGACAACTAAGAGGGGATATATGATAGAGGTCTATAAAAAACTAGACTGGTTTGGAGAAAGTGAATAAGGAAGTGTTATTGACTCCTTCACATAACACAGGATCTAGGGGTCACCCAAAGAAATTAAGAGGCACCATGTTAAACAAACAGGGATAGCTCAGTGGTTTGAGCACTGGCCTGCTAAACCCAGGATTGTGAGTTCAAATCCTTGAGGGAGCCATTTAGGGAACTGGGGTAAAAACAAACAAAAAAACCTGTCTGGGGATTTGTCCTGCTTTGAGCAGGGGGTTGGACTAGATGACCTCCTGAGGTCCCTTCCAACTCTGATATCCTAAGAGGAAATACTTCTTCACACAATACAAAGTCAACCTGTAGAACTTGTTGCAGGGGATGTTGTGATGGCCAAAACTAGAACAGGGTTCAAAAAAGAACTAGTTAAATTCCTGGAGGATAAGTCCATCAATGGCTATTAGCCAGGATGGTCAGAGATGCAACCTCATGCTCTGAGTGGCCCCAGTCTCTGTTTGCCATGAAGCTGGGAAAGGATGACAAGGGATGAATCACTCCATGACGTTCTGTTCATTCCCTCTTAAGCACCTGGCATTGGTCACTGTTAGAAGACAGTATATTGATCTAGCTGGACCACTGGTCTGACCCAGTATGGCCATTTTTATGTTCTTGTAAGTTAGAACCTAGAGGGACACACAGCTACTCTAAGTTCCATCCTCTTCAAGAAGGAATCTTTGTAGGAATAGTTGGGGAGCTCCCAGCTACTTCTGCCCAGTCTCTTTTAGTGAAATAATGGTTGTGTGGGTGGGGAAATCAATTACTTTAGCATCTCCCAACAAGAATCCCTACAAAAAGAGTGGAAATCCATTCCTCCTGTAGGTACTGCGGATGTTATACAATTAAAATCTATGTAGTAGGTTTCTCAGAGCTACTTACCCGGCTGTCTCCAAGGTTGGCAATGTAAAGGATATTATCTACAGCCAGGACACAGGTTGCTGTGGAACCATCCTTCCAGGCAGGCTTCCTGAAGGCACCAGAAATAAGGTTACAATGGAAAAAGCTAGTTTTTGTTAGAGGTTCTATTTCTAAAAGGTTCAGAGAACCCTGCAAAGGACACCTCCATTGCAAGGCATTCAGAAGTCAGCTAGTCCAAAACCACCAAGCTTCTGTTTGGGAGTTCTCCCAATTTTGCTCACAGGTTTTTGTTAAATTAATTATATAAAACAGGTTTATAGACAAGATACATACGAAGATGAAGACAGATTAGCAACATAGAGCAGCAATTTCTAACTGTGGGGTGGCACTCCCAAGGTGGGGTTCTAAGGGATGGTTGCAGGTAAGAGCTACCTCTCTGCAGCTGCTGGAACCTGACCCTGGTTTTCTTCCCCTCCCATCCTATGCAGCACTTGACTCCAGGGAAACTCAATTAAGGGTATGACAGAACCAGTTTCACAGTAACTGCCTAGCTTTCAGTGCCTAAAAAATAATGAAAGTTCTCCCTAAGGGGCAACTTCCACAGAGTGCAAGGCAGATGGATGGTGAGGAACTATACAGTAACAGAGGAGAATGTGCAATCTACTCACTCTTCCCCTCTACCCTCATACCTGGTACCCATACTATTTCAACTCATCACCCACAGCACTCACCATCCTCCAGCTTCAGCAATCCCCACCCCCTGTTTAAGTTGTTTTCCTGGCATTTGGCTTGCTGAAGTTCAACTAGTGTCTGGACAGCACTGTGTAAAATCAGAAATGCTGCTTGGATTAAAGCTGCAGCACTGTTTTCCTTACTGTGGACCAGATATAACAGTATAACAATTGAGTGTTATTTTTTAAACTTATCAGCTCATAAATTCTCTTTCACTGAGTTTTCCTGATGCTGAAGAGCCTAATTAAATTTCTCCATAATTTCAAGTTTGCAAATCCAGCCTGTAGATTACAGAATATAATATATACAGGTTAGATGGAGTGGGTTTTTTTGTTTTGTTTTTTTAAATACACACATGGTTTTGGGAAAGATACCAAATAATTGTTTTAACTAATTCTGTTAGTACTTTTTTGTGCCTACACTGGTGACGTTTGTTTTGTTTAACTGGTTAGGGTTAGAGGGTTGAGCCAGAATTTGGTTTGTGATGTTGTACACAAGAAGTGAAATTTCTAAGATCCCTGCTGGATGTCTTGATATTCTCTCCAGCTGTGTTATAGATGAAAAGTTATGAAATGGAAAGGATATACAAAGTTGGTAGCCAAGATGGATTAACCCAGCATGTACTTTGCTTAAGTATAAAGCAATACATGGTGGCATCTCAAAGTGTTAGGTCCCCCCCTCCCCCACATGTGCGGATAGGCTGTGATTTTCCTTAAGGAAAATAAGTCTCCATTAGAACAAAGCTAAAAAGAAGTATAGTCAATTAGAAGGATGATTCAAATATTAGTCATTAACCATCAGACCCATTCATCCTTTAGAGGAGTGGTTCTCAACTCTTCTCTTTTTGAGGCCCACCCAACATGCTGTAAGAACTCCACGGCCCACTTGTGCCACAGTAACTGTTTTCCTGCATATAAAAGCCAAGGTCGGTGTTAAGGGTAACAAGGAGGGCAATTACTCACGACCCCACACCACAGGGGGCCCCGTGAAGCTAAGTTGCTCAGTCTTTGGCTTCAGCCCTGGGTGGCAAGGCCACAGGCTTCAGTCCTATGCGGTGGGGCTTCGGCTTTCTGCCCTAGACCCCATTAAGTCTAATGCCAGCCCTGCTTGGCAGACCCCTTGAAACCTGATTGCTGTCCCCCAGGGGGTCCCGGACCCCTGGTTGAGAACTACTGCTTTAGAAAGCAGTTTTGAAAATAATACAAGATTTAACTAGCAAACTTTTATCTGCCTGTCTCATGTTAACTACATAACTTAAGGCATGAAAAAAAAAATCTCAGTGATTCACTAGAATCCTTGATCATGACCATTGCTCTATGTGGGAGTATATCTGCTGGTAGCCACCTCAATTCTGGATAGAGGGCGATGCAGAACTCCCTGAATATATGGAATTCCTTGTGCTAGGAACATACCACTGTGTCATGCTATGAGCTTGCAGATTTAAGTTAAAAAACTATTGTTTTCACTGAAGTGTTTTTTTACCCATGAAAGCTTATGTCCAAATAAATCTGTTAGTCTTTCACCTTTCAAGGAGGGGAAAGGCCTTATTTGTGCACAGACTGGCTAACCTAGTAAAGAGGGCTTTAAACTAGGTTCGACGGGGACAGGTGAGCAAAGCCCACTGGTAAGTGGGGAACAAGACCTGGGAAATGGGTTGGAAACAGGAGGGAGCACGGGCTATAATGGCAGAGAGAAAGGAGGGTCAGGGCAAAGCTGAGAGGCAAGATCAAACCAGTATCTTAGATGCCTATATACAAATGCAAGAAGTATGGGTAATAAGCAGGAAGAACTGGAAGTGCTAATAAATAAATACAACTATGACATTGTTGGCATTACTGAAACTTGGTGGGATAATACACACCACTGGAATGTTGGTGTGGATGGGTACAGTTTGCTCAGGAAGGACAGATAGGGGAAAAAGGGAGGAGGTGTTGCCTTATATATTAAAAATGTACACACTTGGACTGAGGTAGAGATGGACATAGGAGATGGGAGTGTTGAGAGTCTCTGGGTTAGGCTAAAAGGGGTAAAAAACACGGGTGATGTCGTGCTGGGAGTCTACTACAGGCCACCTAATCAGGTGGAAGAGGTGGATGAGGCTTTTTTCAAACAACTAACAAAATCATCCAAAGCCCAAGATTTGGTGGTGATGGGGGACTTCAACTATCCAGATATATGTTGGGAAAATAACACCGCGGGGCACAGACTATCCAATAAGTTCCTGGACTGCATTGCAGACAACTTTTTATTTCAGAAAGTTGAAAAAGCTACTAAGGGGGAAGCTGTTCTAGACTTGATTTTAACAAATAGGGAAGAACTCGTTGAGAATTTGAAAGTAGAAGGAAGCTTGGGTGAAAGTGATCATGAAATAATAGAGTTTATAATTCTAAGGAAGGGTAGAAGGGAGTACAGCAAAATAGAGACAATGGATTTCAGGAAGGCAGATTTTGGCAAGCTCATAGAGCTGATAGGTAAGGTCCCATGGGAATCAAGACTGAGGGGAAAAACAACTGAGGAGAGTTGGCAGTTTTTCAAAGGGACACTATTAAGGGCCCAAAAGCAAGCTATTCCGACGGTTAGGAAAGATAGAAAATGTGGCAAAAGACCACCTTGGCTTAACCACGAGATCTTGCGTGACCTACAAAATAAAAAGGCGTCATATAAAAAATGGAAACTAGGTCAGATTACAAAGGACGAATATAGGCAAATAACATAGGAATGCAGAGGCAAGATTAGAAAGGCAAAGGCACAAAATGAGCTCAAACTAGCTATGGGAATAAAGGGAAACAAGAAGACTTTTTATCAATACATTAGAAGCAAGAGGAAGACCAAGGACAGGGTAGGCCCACTGCTCAGTGAGGAGGGGGAAACAGTAACGGGAGACTTGGAAATGGCAGAGATGCTTAATGACTTCTTCGTTTCGGTCTTCACTGAGAAGTCTGAAGGAATGTCTAATATAGTGAATGCTTACGGGAAGAGGGTAGGTTTAGAAGATAAAATAAAAAAAGAGCAAGTAAAAAATCACTTAGAAAAGTTAGATGCCTGCAACTCACCAGGGCCTGATGAAATGTATCCTAGAATACTCAAGGAGTTAATAGAGGAGGTATCTGAGCCTCTAGCTATTATCTTTGGGAAATCATGGGAGACGGGGGAGATTCCAGAAGACTGGAAGGGGGCAAATATAGTGCCCATCTATAAAAAGGGAAATAAAAACAACCCAGGAAACTACAGACCAGTTAGTTTAACTTCTGTGCCAGGGAAGATAATGGAGCAGGTAATTAAAGAAATCATCTGCAAACACTTGGAAGATGGTAAGGTGATAGGGAATAGCCAGCATGGATTTGTAAAGAACAAATCGTGTCAAACTAATCTGATAGCATTCTTTGATAGGATAATGAGCCTTGTGGATAAGGGAGAAGCGGTGGATGTGATATACCTAGACTTTAGTAAGGCATTTGATACGGTCTCGCATGATATTCTTATAGACAAACTAGGAAAGTACAAATTAGATGGGGCTACTATAAGGTGGGTGCGTAACAGGCTGGATAACCGTACTCAGAGAGTAGTTATTAATGGCTCTGAATCCTGCTGGAAAGGTATAACAAGTGGGGTTCCGCAGGGGTCTGTTTTGGGACCGGCTCTGTTCAATATCTTCATCAACGATTTAGATGTTGGCATAGAAAGTACGCTTATTAAGTTTGCGGACGATACCAAACTGGGAGGGATTGCAACTGCTTTGGAGGACAGGGTCAAAATTCAAAATGATCTGGACAAATTGGAGAAATGGTCTGAGGTAAACAGGATGAAGTTCAATAAAGATAAATGCAAAGTGCTCCACTTAGGAAGGAACAATCAGTTTCACACATACAGAATGGGAGCAGACTGTCTAGGAAGGAGTATGGCAGAAAGAGATCTAGGGGTTATAGTGGACCACAAGCTTAATATGAGTCAACAGTGTGATACTGTTGCAAAAAAAGCAAATGTGATTCTGGGATGCATTAACAGGTGTGTTGTAAACAAGACACAAGAAGTCATTCTTCCGCTTTACTCTGCGCTGGTTAGGCCTCAACTGGAGTATTGTATTCGGTTCTGGGCACCGCATTTCAAGAAAGATGTGGAGAAATTGGAGAGGGTTCAGAGAAGAGCAACGAGAATGATTAAAGGTCTTGAGAACATGACCTATGAAGGAAGGCTGAAGGAATTGGGTTTGTTTAGTTTGGAAAAGAGAAGACTGAGAGGGGACATGATAGCAGTTTTCAGGTATCTAAAAGGGTGACATCAGGAGGAGGGAGAAAACTTGTTCACCTTAGCCTCCAATGATAGAACAAGAAGCAATGGGCTTAAACTGCAGCAAGGGAGATTTAGGTTGGACATTAGGAAAAAGTTCCTAACTGTCAGGGTAGTTAAACACTGGAATAGATTGCCTAGGGAAGTTGTGGAATCTCCATCTCTGGAGATATTTAAGAGTAGGTTAGATCAATGTCTATTAGGGATGGTCTAGACAGTATTTGGTCCTGCCATGAGGGCAGGGGACTGGACTCGATGACCTCTCGAGGTCCCTTCCAGTCCTAGAGTCTATGAGTCTATAAGGTGCCACCGGACTCCTTACTGTTTCTGTTATTTTAGTAATATGCAAGATCTCCTTGGATACAGGTCACAAAAGGTGCTACAGAAGAGAGGGAGAGAGGCCAGTTTTGGCTCACATTCTGGCCCCGTAATACCTTGGTCCCCATGGCAATCCTGGTCATACCCTTACAGCATAGGGTAGCCCTATGTTGCTGTCCTGTACAACCTGTAGTGTAGGGGGGCAGGGCCGGAGTGCAGTACACTCTGGCTATTATGGTCACTCTGCCAGCTTATCAGCAGCCACTGAAGGATGTAGCTCCAACTTGCATATGGGCCAACTGGACTCTTGGCAAGGAGCAATGATGACTTTTCAGAATGGAGAGGGATAACTAGTGGTGTTCTGCAAGGGTCAGTCCTAGGACCAACCCTATTCAACTTATTCATAAACGATCTGGAGAAAGGGGTAAAAAGTGAAGTGGCAAAGCTTGCAGATGATGCTAAACTGCTTGAGATAGTTAAGACCAAAGCAGACTGTGAAGAACTTCAAAAAGATCTCATAAAACTAAGTGACTGGGCAACAAAATGGCAAATGAAATTTAATGTAGATAAATGTAAAGTAATGCAAATTGGGAAAAACAACCCCAACTATACATACAATATGATGGGGGCTAATTTAGCTACAACTAATCAGGAAAGATCTTGAAGACATTCACGCAGTGTGCAGTGGCAGTCAAAAAAGCAAACAGGATGTTAGGAATTATTAAAAAAAGGATGGAGAATATCTTATTGCCCTTATATAAATCCATGGTACACCCACATCTTGAATACTGAATGTAGATGTGGTCTCCTCATCTCAAAAAAGATATACTGGCATTAGAAAAGGTTCAGAGAAGGGCAACTAAAATGACTAGGGGTTTGGAACAGGTCCCATATGAGGAGAAATTAAAGAGGCCAGGACTCCTCAGCTTAGAAAAGAAGAGAATAAGGGGGGATATGATAGAGGTACATAAAATCATGAGTGATGTGGAGAAAGTGAATAAGGAAAAGTTATTTACTTGTTCCCATAATACAAGAACTAGGGGCCACCAAATGAAATTAATGGGCAGCAGGTTTAAAACAAATAAAAGGAAGATCTTCTTCACACAGCACACAGTCAGCTTGTGGAACTCCTTACCTAAGGAGGTTGTGAAAGCTAGGACTATAACAGGGTTTAAAAGAAAACTGGATAAATTCATGGAGGTTAAGTCCATTAATGGCTATTAGCCAAGATAGGTAAGGAATGGTGTCCCTAGCCTGTTTGTCAGAGGATGGTGATGGACAACAGGATCCTTGATCATTACTTGTTAGGTTTACTCCCTCTGGGGCCTCTGGCATTGGCCATTGTCACTAGACAGGATACTGGGCTGGACGGACCTTTGGTCTGACCCAGTATGGCCATTCTTATGTTCTTTGCCCCAATGTAGGAGCCTTCTGGCTGTACCACTTAGGAGGTACAACTCAGAATTGGGGTCTAGGAGAGAGAAACATTTGTAATAGTTACAAGTAGCTCTGGTGGACACTTATACTTACTGACTGGAGGCCTGCTTCAGGAACTCCTCATCTGTATGTTTGAAAGAGTCCAGAAGGCATCTCTTCACCGTTTTCTCCACACTGACTACCTCTCCTGTCACAAGAGAAAGTGGAGCATGCTCCTTTTGAAACACCATGCTCATCTAATCCCTGTCGCCTTCCTCACCTGTCTGACATGCATAAACAGGTCACACTGCACGCATGTTACTTACGTGGAGCAGACATGACCCATGTGCCCAACTGCCAAAGATTGAGATATAAAAGCGCATGGCCAGTTTGTATAACAGCCTAGTTATTCACCCCTGAAGACAAGGGACACCAGTTGTGATGCTATTATTTTCCTCAGCCATATTCACAGATATGCTATGGCTATTTCATCGAACTTGCCTAACCCAGCTAACACTGTTATGGCTTTTGGCTTGATAGCCTCACAAATCTGCTCAACAACTTATCACATCTTAGCTATCTCCAGCCTAGAGGCATGGTCACCCAATACTCCACACACAGCTACGTCTCTAATTCTGGCTGTCCAAAGTCATTTCTTAGTGGACACACCACAGCAGCAAGTCATGAGGAATGAAAGATGATGCACATGACCCCACATGGCCCTCTCTTACCTTTAGGAAATTTCCTAATCAGGTTTTGGTGCAAATTCTGTGCTGCAAATTTTGAAGCTCGAACTCCCCCGTGGCCATCAAAAACGGCAAAGTATGAAACACGGGTTCTGCAAAGGAATAAACATTAATGTAAATTAGCTGTGAAAAGGCTGGTATCAACCAGAAGTTAAGATTTAGTAAAGAGGCTTGTGTCCCTAGCACCTCCCTAACCTGTATTGGAACAGAAAATGCAGTGTTTCCTCTAAAAAGCATAGAGCTAGCATGTATGAGTACTAAAAGTTTCCCCACCTCCCTCAGGAAATGAAGGAAAGGAAAAGAGGCTATGGCTCCCATTTAAACAGCAGCTAAACATTCCACCTCATGGGCACTCCAGCTCTGGAGCCTCTCTCCAACAATTTCAGAATTAGCTATTCACAGATGCCAGTCCAACATCCCAGAATTCTCTGCATGCAGAATGGTTGCTACAGCTGTGCAATACACAAGAGACATGGGGACATACTAACTATTGTCAAATTGCCTTTTGTTCTACAAACTTTTGATCACATATTTAGCTTTAAAAGAATGTGTTTAAGTGATCTTTTATGGCCTGTCAGTGTTGTTTTTAAAAATGATACATTCCATCACTTCCCCTCTAATCATCTGAAAGGTATAGTTAATTTGAGCGTTTGATACCTGATGGCTTCTCTTCTCCAAGTATCCAAGCTCCTCATCACTGCCACAATTGGGATTTTAACTGTTGTGAAACCCCAAAGGCAAGGCTTAAACAGCTATACTCAAGTTCAGAGCCTTCAGGTATCTTGGGCCTGATATCCAGAGGTACTAGGAGGAGTTGACTTCTACTGAAGTCAACGGGAGTGGTGGGTACTCAGGACTTCATGGGGAAAATAAATAAATAAAAAGAAAAACGTCAGGTCATAGGCACCTGATGTGGACCACCTAACAAATGATGCAACTTTTGCATCATCAAACCTTACATGATTTTCTCAAGATCAGTGACAGAGCTAGGAATACAATCCAGATCACCCATGCCACCACACAAAGCAATATTTAGTCATGAGCAGTCATTGCTCAGAGTGAGGGATCATTGTCAAAAGCTCAAGCAAAGTTAATGGGAGCTCTTTCATCTTCTTGTTATGACTCTATTCTACTACAATGTTACTCCCTGGCTCCGGAGGTCTGGCCTACTTACATTTGAGGGGGAAGGGGTCTGCACTCCTCAGTGATGTCATTCAAGATGACATGTGCATCCTGCATCTCCTCTCGTTCACCTTTCCTCTCTGCCATATAACCTTTCAGTCCAAAGATGCCTCCAGATGCTAGTGAGAAAAAAAGCAAAATTACACACATGAAACTCCTCTGTTTCCTAAGCCAGATTTACAAACTTGTGATCATGTTGCTTTATGCAAGATTCTGACAATCCCATGGCATCATGACAAGAAGCATGTCTTGCCCTGCATGGGCTGTACTTGAAATTAAACTTTTTTTTTTTTTAAAAGAGGGTTAGCTTTTGGAACTTTTTGCTGAAAATGACATGCTTTGTGAAACTAGTATTAAGTGTCCCCAACATCAGAAATTGTAAGGCAGTTTGCATCCTACTGAAGCAGGGCAACCAAGCTTGAGTGCTAAAGCTACATCAGACTGGGATATCATTGCACAACCAGGAGATGGATGCACTCCATGGAAACTCTCTTGATCAGGGGTCTCAAACTTCCATCTGCAGACTCACGAGCCTCCCCAGTGTGGCCTGCGGGGCTCCAGCAGTTTTGGGGCCAGGTGTCTCCTTTGGCCACATCTGCCGCCCCCGGGTCCTCCCCCCTCAGGGGCCCTGGCAGTGCAGCGGAGCTGAGCGGTGCCTGACTGCTCGCTCCAGTGGCTGCCGGTGCCTCCCTGTGGCCCAGGGGCGAGGTGGGGCTGTGCCTCCCCATGCTGCTGCTGCCCCGAGTGCCCCTGCAGCCAATGGGACGCTGCGAGGGCAGTGCCTGGGGGCAGAAGCACGCGGAGGCTCCCGGCCTGCCCCGGAGCCCAAGGTTAACGCTGCACCCCCAACCTGAGCCTGGGCCAACACCGCCCCCTGCCCCCAAACTCCCTCCCAGAGCCTGCGCCCCATCCCCACACTCCCTCCCACCCCAAAACTCCCTCCCAGAGTCTGCACCCCAATCGGCTACCCCAGACCTCCTCCCCCACCCAAACTCTGTCCCAGAGCCTTAGGCAGGTGGGAGGGTGGAGTTTTTGGGTGGTGAGTTCTGGGCGGCATGAGTGACATTGGCCAGCTGGGAGGATTTGAGGACTGGCACTAGCCCTAAGGTAAACTGAGTTTGAGACCCCTGCTCTTGACGAAACAGTACATCTGTAATGAGGCTGCAAACAATAGATAAAATAAAGCTAAACCAAATGCTGTTTCAATCAAATTTATCTTTCTTAGTTTGAACCTACTGAACACATCCAGTTCTCAAAGCCTAGGGCAATGTTAGGAAATCTGTATCACTACTGTGTCTTACACATCTGCACCAAAAGGCATGCAAGCCAGATGTTAAAGGTTAAGCCATTTTTCTCAGTTCTCTCTTTTCATTGCAACCATTTGATGGAGTGACAAGATGCCAGAGGGGCAAGGTTGTCTGAACCACTCTGCCAGGAGTCAGTCACTTCCACACCTCTGCTACTCCAGGACTTGTGCTCCGACTGTAGGTATCTGCATGGTTGTGAGAGTACCCACTATTATACTTCTGGGCTGGTTCATCACAACTGCTAACAGCCTCCCAAATTAATAAGAACATACTTAAGGGATGCACCCAAACCCTGGGATCTAAGTATGAACTCTGCCAGCAGACAGCACACTTCATTTCTTAGAGTAACCATAGAAAGTGTACTGAGGAACCAAAGATCAGCTTTGATCTGGACTTACTCAACCCCCCGTAAAGAGTACAAAACAGAGTACATTTGTTTTCAAACTGTCTGAAAACCTTTACAAACTTTCTTTTCCACAAGTTCTTCATGGCCATTCTCCTCTTCCTCTGAGACTTTCCTCTTCTCTCCTTTCCCATGATTTCCTACTGCTGAGACCTGCTCAGTGATGCATGAAGCTAGAAGACAGCAAAAATACAGATATCTGAAAACGTTTCAGAAGTGTTTTCTGCTCTTTTTTGTTTTTATTTATGGGAATCACTCACCTCTTACATTCAAGAGAACAATTCCTTTTACACTGAAGTATTATGGACTACTACAGTCTGGTAAATTTTGGTTGGCAGACTTCCCTCTCTCCCACTTTGGCCTTGTCCTTAGTTTCCTAGCTACCAGACCGATCTGGGTTGACTGCTTGGATATGTTAAAACCAAAAATTTAAAGCTGAAGAATTTCTAGTTTTTGCAACAAGACTATCATGCCTGAAAAGGATTGTTACTACTTTCTAGGAGAGACAATACTATTCTTCTATAGAAGAGATATAAGAGACAGGATGGATTACAAAATAAAGTCAGGAGTGATGAGGTAGAAACATAATTAGCATGGGATCTGAAGTGACAGCGGATTCAGTGCTCATGGAATGAGTCTCTTCCTAGTCCCTAATGACTATTTGCCTACATGATGAAAATTTGGCAAATGTGCCAGTCTAGCTTTAAGTTACACCACAACTGTAACAGCAGTAGGCAGTTTTGGCCAGGATCAAGTCACAGTGGCAATGCTGTAAGAAGCTTGTATAGTGCTTAACTGCGGCATGTATAGCCAGTGCTCTTTACACTTTTCACTTTAGAGAGCACTAAGTTCATTCCAACCTCCAAAAAGCATATAGTACAACAGCGGCTCTCAACCTTTCCAGACTACTGTATCCTCTTCATGAATCTGATTTGTCTTCTGTACCCCCAAATTCCACCTCACTTTAGAAGTGCTTGCTTACAAAATCAGACATAAAAATACAAAAAAGTGTCACAGCACACTAGTACTGAAGCATTGCTTATTTTCTCATTTTTACCATATAATTATCAAATAAATCAATTGGAATATAAATATTGTACTTACATTTCAGTGTTTAAACAAGTCATTGTATGAAATTTTAGTTTGTACTGACTTTGCTAGTGCTTTTTATGTAGCCTGTTATAAAACTAGACAAATATCTAGATGAGTTGATGTACCTCCTGGAAGACCTCTGCATACCCCGGTTGAGAATTAGTGTATTATAAAACCCATTATCTGCAGTCCTTCAAGGACATCAGAGATGTTATGAAGTCAGCTAGAAGGAACTGGTGCATGTACTTACTTCTGCAGATAGATCCATGTTTGATGAACTTAGATTTTTAGTTACATGAATACGTCTCCACTACCAGTACAAGTGCCCAAATACTCACCAAGATACAGGCAAGATTGTTGGAAAGAACAAGATGAATCACAGTCCCAGTATGACAAGTTATGCTGACAAATTCCATGAGAAAAGACATGCAACAGCCTTCATGAGGGTCCCTCCATACAAGTCCCTTACCTGAGTCACCACTGCTGGCTGGTGGGAGATCATCAAAGAGCAAAGGTCCTCCTGTCCCTGAAACACAAGAAAACAGTCAACAAATGTAAATTGAGTGCCTTTACCCCATGAGCAGAATTCTGATCATGTCCAACAGATGTGTGAAGGCTACAAAATGTCAGCTTACTCAGACCAGATCAGTTTAAACGTGTACCTCTCCAGGATATAAAACAATTATTAGCAGACAATGGGAGGATCTAGGTCTTATGCTGATGTCTTTAATATGCCCCATATTAACATTTCAAAAAATATGAAAGGTCCATATTAAGATAGCAATTTATATTAGTTGAAGAAATGAGCGAGGAGGAAGATGGACACAAACATGTAGATATTCTGGAAGATTTTATCCTATACTTATGTATAATAAAAAAGATTTAGACAAAATCTCAGTGTGAGCAGAGATGCTGATGCAAACAAGCTAGGCAGATGACAAGACAACGATTAGAGTCCTCATACCTGAGTCAGCACTGCTGACCGGTGGAAGATCATCAAAAAGCAAAGGCCCTGTTTGTGCTTCTTTCCCTAAAACACATCAGAGCAGAGTCAGAACACAACTGAAAAGTTATTCACAGGAAGAAAAGGAATGCCCTATTATTTTAGAACAATCCTTGCCCCAAATGAACCCCTCCACCCTAACTATAGACTGCTACTGCACAAGACAGAAACTGCCACTTTCCTGGAAATAGTCAGAACTCCTTTGTAATCATTTCTAGCTAAAGCACTTCTGATTTACAAGGGTTAAAATGACTCCTTTAGAAACCTTGGCTATTGTAGGAAATGAAGGGGCAGAGATTCTATTAGGTTATTTCAGATAACACTGCTGAGTATTTACATGAAGAACAATGGCCTTTAGCAGAGGAGACACAAATGGCAAATTGAAGAAATCTGCATCTTTATCACTGATGTTCTAAGTAATTTGAATTCCTCACAGGATCTGAAGTACACCTCAGTTCTTCTTCCATTTTGCTCTCTTCATTTTCTACCAACCAGGGCTTTTTCTTCTGAACCACATCCACCTACCCTGCTGAGCTCTTCTAAGATGCTGGAAGCCCATGGCTTTCAGTTCACAGCAAATAGCTAGTAGATGTTCATGTCCTTACAACCATCTGATGTCATGTATGATTAAGAGCTGGGACCTCATGATTATTCACAGTATGTTATTTGGAGAAAGGAATTCTATTAAACATAAATACTGCAATGCTGACTATTTTAAAAAACTCAAGTGAGCACCTTTTAAATAATAGGTTTTGATTTATTTTTTAAAAGTTCAAGAGTTTTTCTGCTCCTCTTTTGGTGTTTGAAGATATTTTCAGCAAGGTAAATATAGCTATATGGGGGAAAACAGCAAAGCGGACTATACCAAGTGCTGTAAATAGCACAAAAACTAAAAACACAAAAAAATCTTAACTTCACCCAGTTACAATAATCCTAGTTGTTACTTGTAACTACAGTAGGTAAAATAAAAATAAAAACTCTCTTCAGGCAGAAATGGGATTTTTCAAGTTGGTGAGATCCCCTTAAAAATGCTCAGCCTGAGCTGATTATTGATTAACTTCAAAACAAACAGAAAGGAGGCTTCTTGTTGAGATATTTCTTTTTAGTTATGCAAATATAGTATGGAGTTTAAAGAATCATTATAGTGGCTAAGGCCCACTCCTGCAAAGCTTACACATGCTTAACTTTAAGAAATGTGACTAGTCTACACATCATGAGTAGTCCCATAAAGTCAAGCAATGTCAGGTTTAAGTCTTTGCAGAATTGGGACCTAGCTAAGTTAGAGGGTGGAAAAACATTACAACGACAATGTATATTTGAACTGGAAATGAACTCCAGTGAATTGCCTGAAGTAGGTCACACCTCAGCATGTTATTCAGGTTATATTTCTGTGCACATCTCCCACAAACAGTCATTTTAATAGGAAGAAAAAAATATGACCAAAAAGGGAGTCTTTTCTTCTTACTGTTGAACTAACAAAACAATGACCAGTTCAACTTATCTGGGCTCTTATTCACTCCTGGGGGAATTCTGCACCAAAACAGTAAAAATTCTTCATATTTTGTCAAAACAACAATAGAATTATGCCAGTTATAATTATTTTGGTAATTTATTTCAAAATATCTGTCAGCAAGTATGTCTGTAACAATACAGACTAAAAAGAGAAAAAAGATTCTGGTAATTTTTTTCTTTTTACATATTCCTTACTAGGCATATTAATACAGAACTTTGTGTAATTTATTTAAATTACAATACAGAACTGTATTTCCTGCACCTGTCAGAAGCAGTACACAGGCTTGGCAGAGGCAGGAGTAATGGAAGAGCTGAGGGAGAGGGAAGGAGCCTAGGAGTGAATCTGGAGGGTGCTGGGTGTGAGGTTTTTCTTTTTTGGGAGTGGGTAGGATTGTTAGGCTGTTGGGAAGTCTCCCTCATGCAGACCTAGGCTGAGCCCAAGCCTTTCCCATTCAGTCAGGCACATCTGCCCGTCCCTGCACTTCTCATCCCCCTGGGTCTCTGCAGCCCCCCTCCCCTGTACCCAGGCTCAACACTATCACCCCACTAGTCCATGCTCCAGTTTGGCTAGTGCGGGGGTGGGGTGGGGGGGGGGGAGAGAAGAGAACAGGACATACTGAATCCATCTGTGACACACACCCCACCCAGCCACCTTGTGTATCCCACTCTGCCCTAACATGGCTCCGTGAGCAGAGTGCTCTGATGAACTCTACTCCTGGGGGGAATTCTGCAGCAGTGGGCATAGAATTTTGTATTTTCCTGCATAAGATGCATTTTGCCTAAGAAGTGCTGCAATTGTGCCTTTTGCCCACCACAGGCCGCTGTGGCACTAGAAGAGCTGGCATGAACACAGCTGGCTGTTCTGGCAGCACAGAAGATTAGAACTGCAGCACTTCTTAGGCAAAATGTTTTTTATGCAGGAAAATACAAAATAATATGAGACAGATGAATTGTGCGTGTCGGCAGATGCACAGAATTCCCCCAGGAATATCACTCTGGTGACTTATCAGAACACGTGAAATGCACTTAAGGAAGCAGTGGCCTTGAGCTCAAATCCTGTCTGGGATACGTTTACATCAGAAAAACTTAATTTAAACATTTCTTTTACTTGACAAAATACACACCCAGTAAAGTGGATTTAATGACATCTAGTAAATCGACAATATATTTCACAATGGGCACACAATACAAAACCATACCGATAATTATACAAATAAGTTATTAAAATAGTTCTGAATTCCTATAAAAAATGGTATCAAAACTAATATTTGCCATAAAAGAAATGATGGAAAAAAGGACTAAGGGTTGGACTCTTCCATCCTTTATGCACATTAAATCAGTAGGACTGTGTGTATAATCAGGTACGCTGAACATGACTAAGAGGGGAGATATCTGGCCCTACAGAGCACCAAGTTAACAAATTATCACTTAAATATTCACCCACAGTTTTTACACACAGGAGTCTGGGCAGGCTACAGAAGCTGTCACACTATCTTGTATAACCCTCTCTCATTTTCTATTTTGTATAGACACTGCAGCCATTATGTGGCCAAATTATTTTGTGATAAGTGGTCAGATTTTTCAAAGGTACTGAGAAGCTGTGGGTGCGCAACACATTTGAAAGTCACTAATTTTTAATTTTATACCATGATATTTTTCTTATATTAATAAACATTTGTGCAAAAGACTATATATGCACACTAAGCATAAACCAAAAACTCCATAGACACCCACACCCACTACAGGAGGGATTTCCCCAACACATTTTGCTTATACGAAATGTGAAGAGTGACAATAGCAGGAGCGTCTACCAGGGCAGATGCTGTGGGGCTGAACTATGGACAGACCAATTTTTAATACATCCAACAAGAGTTTTAATTCAAAACCAGATTATGGAAATCCCATGTTCTCCTACTTTATTTTTGAAAATTTCTCTTGAAGAGATTTCTGCAATATATCCCATTTGTGCTGCTTTTCCTGCACATGGTGCTTCTCCACCAGTGCTGGCAAGAGAAACGCTGGTCAGGATTCAGGGGGAGGGATAGCTCAGTGGTTTGAGAATTGGCTTGCTAAAACCAGGGTTGTGAGCTCAATCCTTGAGGGGGCCATTTAGGGATCTGGGGCAGAAATCTTTCTGAGGATTGGCCCTGCATTGAGCAGGGGGTTGGACTACATGACCTCCTGAGGTCCCTTCCAACCCTGATATTCTAGGATTCTATTATTGTGTCCTATTCACTCTGTTGTTGGGCAGGGATGAGGGGAAGAGAAAAAACAGAGCAGTGGCAAGGGACAAAATATGGAAGTGGAAATGGGACACACAAAGGGGCATAAGATGCACTGGTGGCTCTATGGCAGCACACATTTAAATTAGTTTGGTCTCACACATCCATGGCCAGAAAAAAAGCAGTACTGACTGACTACACAGAAAAAATATGGACTCTTAGAATATCCCAGAGAGACATGAAGAGAAAGGCAGGAAATGAGGGGGAGAGAAAGAAAGAAAGAAGCAAGATAAAGGGGAATGCATAAAAACCAAAAGGACTAGAAAGAAACAAAAAAACCGAAAATTGAATGGCTTAACTAATAGAAGTAGAGGAAGAGACAAAAAGATTAGATCAGCATCAGGAAAAAAGCTCACAAAAATCAGTCTCCCTCCTCCCTGCAAAAGTGTCTTGATTCTCTACCCTCTCTTGCAGACGATGAAATAGTGTGCACATTTAAAACATTTCCCTGCCTCGCAGCTAAAAATGAAAAAAATCCCTAGCCATGAAGATGGAGACTGATTTAGTTACCAAAGTGAAAAATAGGTTTTAGACAAGCCATAGTAGAAAAAGAAGTGAAGCATTTGTAAGCAGGGAAAGGTCAGGCATGTGGGAGAAGGCTATATCCCCTTACCTGAGCTGCTAGATGGTGGGAGATCATCAAAAAGCAAAGATCCTCCTTTCAGTGCTTCGGTCCCTGAAACCCACCAGAAAACAGTAACTATATGACCAGAGCACCCAGAGTGATTCACACACAGAATGGAATTTTTAACCCCTTTCTGTCTATGACAACCCTAGTTTATAAACGCACTACTTCAGGATATAACAGCTGTTACTGCAAAGAGATTTGTCAGGTATTTCAGTCTGAAAGCTTCATCTATTTAGTTTATCAAAGAGAAGGTTAAGAGGCAACTTAATCACAGTCTACAAGTACATGCAGGAGAGATTTCTGATAGCAGTCAGCTCCCTAATTTAGCAGAAAAAGGCAAAACAAGATCCAGTAATTGCAAGCTGAAGTTCGGCAAGTCAGTCTAGAAATAAGGCACATTTTTAAGTAAGGATAATTAGCCATTGGCACAATTTACCTAGGAATGCGGTGGATTCTCCATCACTTTCTGTCTATAAGCTAAGACTGGATATCTTTCTAAAAGGTGTTATAGCTGAAGCAGGAGTTATGGTCTTGATGTAAGAATTAGGTGAGGTGTTTTGGCCTGTGTTATGCAGGTCAGGCTAGATACCTTAGAAATTACTAGGTTTAAAGGCCAAGTAGGACCATTCTATGTTATCTAACACTATGGTATATCAGTGCCAGATAAAAAACAAAAAAGCCTAGGACTTACATGCATATTTTCCACACATTTAAACCAGTGGTTCTTAACCTGGGGTGTGAGATGCCCTTTCTGGGGGTATGAGACATGCCTGATTTTTTTTTTTTGAGAAGGTAAATCATTGAAAACACAAATTAAGCAAAGGCATGCAAGTACAACTATTTTGTTTCATCAAACCTATGTATTTATTATTATACATTTTTAAACGATTACTGCGTTACATTTTAAATGTGAAATTAAAATAAATATATAATTCTCTCTCTTTCGTTCTATAGTTATGATATATCTGTGTTTAAAGAACTGACCTACTTCAACGATTTTGGATAAGGAGTGTGAGAACATATTTTTGAGAACCAAAGGGGTGCAGGCTGCAGTAAAGGTTAAGAACTGATTTAAACGTTTAGCATCCCTTTCACCAACCCAAACATCCACAATTTGAAGAGAGTCAAAACAGATGAAATTTTGAGGACATTATTATGCCGAAAATTCCAAAGGGACATTAACTCTTATTGGCTAATGCTAACACAGGGGTGGGCAAACTACGGCCCACAGGCCGCATCCAGCCCATCACACTTTTTAATCTGGTCTGCAAGCCCCTGCCAGGGAGGGGGATCAGGAGCTTGCCTTGCTCTGCTCGTGCAGCAGCTCCGTGCAGTCCCCGGAAACAGGGGCAGTGAGGAAGACTCAATTTAATCATGGATTTCTACATAAAAGTGCATTCTTGTTGGTTGTTATAACCTTAATAAATATTCTTCACAACTCAGAGATAGATGTAGGTTTCATTTTTAGAAGGTACACACTATACATCTTTAAAGTTATATATTTTGAAAACTTTTCAGATTAATTTTACAGCTATATCAGAAAATGAATGACTGG
The DNA here is from genome assembly GCF_025201925.1 of Gopherus flavomarginatus. Lineage (NCBI taxonomy): Eukaryota > Metazoa > Chordata > Testudines > Testudinidae > Gopherus > Gopherus flavomarginatus. Next base: position 57,106,290 of record NC_066624.1, read on the forward strand.
TTAGTTATTTCATTTACCAAAGGTAATTGAAGCAGATATTTATGAAGTCACTAGGATGTGAATTGTCATTCATAATTTGGAGGATTTTCTTGCCATGCTGTATTAGGAGGAGAACATCACCAGATAGACATTTAAATTGTTTTATTTAACTAAAACAATGTTATGTATTCTGTTTTTTTCTTCAACAGCAAACATATTTTAACAAAACAAGCATATGAATTTTTGAATTTAGTTAAACTTCCAGTTTTTTTTTTAAATCAGGTTTGTTTTTCTTAAAATTGTTTTTAACTAAAATAGTTAAATGAAATATATTTAAAAAAACAAAAGTTAAATTGACTATGTCAGCCAGTTCAACATGAAAAACTTAAAATATTGGCTTGTGCAGCTAACTCAGTTGTCTTCACCTTCGTTTTCCTGTTTGTTCATTATCTGGAAAAGAAAAACAAGCTTTCCTGCTTTTCAAGTCCCAAACGATTTCTCAATTTGGGATGAATTAGTCCAAAGGAAAAATACTCTTTCTACACCAGCAGAAGAAGCTACTGCTCTTAAAAGTGAGATTATCAATCTAAATGCTTAAGTCATTGGTGTGACTTTCTTTAAAACACCATCAGCAAACCTTATTTCTTGAATGGTTCACCCGTAGCTCTGAAGTTTATTATAGCTGGCATTACGGAGGGATGTTTGCTGGATGTCCATGTCATAGCCAACTCCCCTTCTCCAGCAGTTAATGTTTGACCCTGGTACCAAGCATTGAGAATATTTGCAAGAAAATAAGCTGGAGATAGTGCTTGTCCCATTCGTTTTTTAAGGCTTGTAATGTCTCTGTTCCATCACTTGTCAAGTGGCAGAGTTAGCTTGGTTCCTCCCACTTTATTCAGAGCAGCTGCTGCAAATTGGCTGTTATGGAAGTATTTTGCAATTTCAACAACATTAGCCTTTATTTCTGGAACACTGAAGTCTTTGACTAAGAGGTGCATCAAAAGAGCACTACAACCGTATGTTTTTAGCTTGGAACTCTTCATTCTCTTCTAAATAATTTCTTCCCATCTTGGATACACTTGCAGCATTGTCTGTGACCAAGCTGCGTATTAGACATTTGAATTTGTTTTCAGTTTGTGATAGCTTTTACTGCTACTTCTTGTAAGTATTCCGCTGTCTGTGCAATTCCTGATGTATCAATTGTTTCTGTAAAGAAGACATTCCCTTCTTCTGTTGCCACACACGCACATACAACAGGATTATTGTGGACATTGCTCCACCCATCAAGACTCAGGTTAACAATTTCACCCTCTAGACCTTTTGTATCCTGGTCTTCATGACTGAACCATGTTAATGAAGTTAGGTTTGCAATCATACAGAAAAGAGAGTTTGTTGCATAAACAAACCGGGCAAGTTTTTCATCAAATTACCTCTTTTATAATCTACTGGTTCTTATCACAAACTTATCTGTGGTTGTTTCTGGATGGTGGAGTTCGGTTTTTTTCCTTTTTTGCTACAGGTGATATACTGTGGCTATGTGGCATACATGATGTGACTGAAACACTATCATTGGCAGGTAACTTTGAAACTATAGAAAATGGTGATCTTGAAGATGGCTAGTTTTCAGGATCCTGCATGTTGAGGATGGATTCTCCTAAACAAAATAAGTCAATGCGGTTATTTAATTATTATTACCATACTGCTCATTTAGTATTGCTCATTGTATTCACTGACACTCAGTACTACTTTAGGTGAAAATATAAAAGGAAGATCTGCCTATTTCAGTTACTTTTTTATCACAACTGAATCTAAAACGATAGTACCATAGAATAACTACTACATTTTTTTTCCTCAGACATGAGAATTCAAGAATAGTCCAGAAGGAAGAAAACAGGCAGTCCTGAAGAAAGAAGTATGAAATGAAAAAGCTGACCAACCTGAAGATCCTGCATGTTCAGACATGTTGCTTTCATCATCTTCAACACACCTTCCTCCTGAGAAGAAGCACTTCTCATGATGTTTCATTCGGGCAGCCAGGCATTGCATTTCTTTGTTGCACTGTTTGCATTTTGCACACATGCCTGTCTGACCCACAGGTAGAGGAACTTCATTAAAATATTCCCAAACTTGGTCTCTTTTACGGCCTCCTGCCATTATAGGTTTTCCCTTCTAGTGAGAGAATGGTATGGTAGATATCAAATCAATGAAGGCTACACTCAGAAAGACCTCAAGACTTCTGGAATATGCTGCTCAAACAGTTTCACTTTTGTTTCTACTGCCTGTCCCTCCCTTCTCACATTTATCTCCAGACTTCTTCTCCTTGTCCAGATCTGTTCCGCCCCCAACAATCTTCTATTCATTGAACTTTTTGAAACTTTGCACTTTAAGAGAGACGTAAGGGATTGATTCAGTGTACACAAATTTGCAGAGGAGCAGTAGGGTTGAGATCTGTTATTTCTCACCTCTATTTATTTATTTAAAAAACATGTTTGCTGTTAACAAGCATGTTATCTCTGGAGACAAATCCACAGTTTGAGAACTGCAAACTAAGCATCTCTCATAGTATCTTCTAGACTGAGCCCTGAGTCCCATTGGGTAGATAGAACGATTAACCTAAATAATCTGTACAGAAGCCCCTGGAACCCCATTAAATTGGGTCCCTAATCCATGAACTATTGGAACTCATTTACAAAAAACTTTTCTTAAACATTACATGAATATTTTGTCTCATATTATAAAATGTATAACCCCTATTCCATGATGAGATATTTCTGACCTATAACATATCTTAATTAAAACTATCTTTAGATATGCTTTTTGAGGGAAAAAAACTATCAAAAATCCGGTTTAAATTAAAAAAATCCAATTTTTAATTTTTTTAAAATCATGTTTATCCACCCTGTCCCCAACCAGAGTCTGCATGCACCCCCAGCCAGAGCCTCACCCCCCAATGCACCCCAATACCATGCCCCATTCGAGAGCACCTGCCTGCCCTCTGAACCTCTCCATCCCACTCTGGAGTACCCTCCTGCACCCTATTATCCATCATCCCTGGCCCCACCCCAGAGTCTGCACCCCCAGCCAGAGCCCTCATTCCCTCCCCCCCCATGTGCTCCAATTCCCTGCCCCAGCTGGCCTTCCATACAATTTCCATACTGAGATGTAGTCCTCAGGCCAAAAAGTTTGCCCACCTCTGTGCTAACAGCACTATCAAGTATTCATGGAGAAAACCAAGAGATGGTCTATATTCACAGTTCTGTAGTTATGAACACTTTGGATCTTTTGGGGAAAGATCCTGGAAAGCTAAGCGAGAGCATGAAGACAAAGGCGATGTCTACACTACAAATTTAAGTCAACTTATGTTACATCAACATACTGCCACTGCTGTATTTAAACTGCTGTTGAACGTCCACACTATGCACCTTGTGTCCACAGTTGCAGCTCTTGCATTGATACAGAGATCAGTACAGCATGAGTAGCTAATCCCACTGTGCAACTGACCAAAAGGTGTTTTGGGAAGGGTTTTTAATGCCTCACGGGGGTAGGTTTAGCATCACATGCTACGGGTTTCTCAATCCCATCATTCCATGGGCATCCTGCTCTGGTATCCTGTGATCCAGCCATCTGTGTCAGAAAGCATGGATCCTGCACTGCTCTTCAGTATTTTGCAGTGCTCCATGAACACATAAGAGGAGCTCAAGGGGGCGCTATTCACTACCACCCTGAACCCCAGCCTGCTCCCTCTAGAAATAGCATGTCTGCAGCTCCACACTTCTCTCTTACCTTCTACTTTGCCTGCCACAGCTCTTCAGATTTTAACACAGCACAGCTGCATGTCCCTGTCATAGCCCTTCTACTCCATGCCCTGAGCAAGTTCTTGCAGCTGGGCTGGAGTTGTGCCTACACAGCTTCCTCTCTCCACAGACCCAGGAAATCAACCACAGACTCCACACAGACCCAGGAAATCCCATGGACTCCACACAGGAGCACGTTTGCTGCACGGAGCCAGCATGCTATATGAGGTTTCCATACTGAGCAAACAGGAAGAGTGAATTCAAAAAACTTCCCAGGGCTTTAACAGGGGAGGGATGTTCACCTGTGTACCTGGCTGCAGGGCAGTGGCATTCAAAACAATATCCAGAGCGCACAGGATGGGCAATGTGGGATACCTCCTGGATGACACTTAGGCCTGATCTACTCCAGGGGGATGGGGGGGAGGAATCGATTTAAGATATGCAACTTCAGCTACGAGAATAGCATAGGTGAAGTCGACGTATCTTAGACTGAATTAAAATTACTTACTTTGCGTCCTTGCGGCGCTGGATCGACGGCCGCAGCTCCCGTCGACTTTGCTTCCACCTCTCACACTGCTCGAGTTCAGCAGTCGAAGGGAGAGCGATCGGGGATCGAACTATCGTATCTACACTACACACGATAAATCTTTCCCTGATAGACTGATCACTGCCCAGAGACGTACCCTAAGGTGCAACCTAAGGGTATGTCTACACTACATCTATTGGGGAACAGACACGATAAAATCAATCCCCGATTGCTCTACTGTTGACTCCAGAACTCCACTACACACGAGAGGCGGAAGCGGAGTCAACAGGGGAGCAGCAGCGGTCGACTCGCCGCTGTCCTCACGGCCAGGGTAAATCGACCTAAGATACGCTGGCTTCAGCTATGGTATTTGCATAGCTGAAGTTGTGTATCTTAGGGTATGTCTACATTACAGGATTATTCCAACTTTACATAAACCGGTTTTGTAAAACAGATTGTATAAAGTCGAGTGCATGTGGCCACACAAAGCACAATAATTCGGCGGTATGCATCCATGTACCAAGGCTAGCGTCGATTTCTGGAGCGTTGCACTGTGGGTAGCTATCCCGTAGCTATCCCATAGTTCCCGCAGTCTCCCCCGCTCATTGGAATTCTGGGTTGAGATCCCAATGCATGATGGTGCAAAAACAGTGTCGCAGGTGATTCTGGGTAAATGTCGTCGCTCAATCCTTCCTCCGTGAAAGCAATGGCAGATAATCATTTCGTGCCCTTTTTCCCTGGATTGCCCTGGCAGATGCCATAGCATGGCAACCATGGAGCCTGTTTTGCCTTTTGTCACTGTCACTGTATGTGTACCGGATGCTGCTGACAGAGGCGGTACTGCAGCACTACACAGCAGCATTCATTTGCCTTTGCAAGGTAGCAGAGATGGTTACCATACCTATTGCACTGCCTGCCATTGTAATTTGGCAATGAGATGACGGTTATCAAGCATTTTGTACCATCTGCTGCTGTCATGGGTGCTCCTGGCTGGCCTTGCTGAAGTCGGCCGGGGGCGCATGGACAAAAATGGGAATGACTCCCCAGGTCATTCCCTTCTTTACATTTTGTCTAAAAATAGAGTCAGTCCTGCCTAGAATATGGGGCAAGTCTACTAGAGGGCCAGAGAGCACAGCCGTTCTGGGTCAGAGTCCCAGAGATCCTGCAGAAATGATGAGCTGCATGCCATTCTAGGGGGTGTCCCTGCAACAACCCCACCCGTTGCTTCCCTCCTCCCACACCCCTCCTGGGCTGCCGTGGCAGTGTCCCCCCATTTGTGTGATGAAGTAATAAGGAATGCAGGAATAAGAAACATTGACTTTTTAGTGAGATAAAGTGATGGGGAGGCAGCCTCCAGCTGCTATGATAATCCAGACAGTACAGAATCTTTTCTTCAGATACGAAAGGGGGTGGGGGTGAGGGGCTGATGGAGCTCAGGCTCCAGCTGCTATGAGGAGGACGGTTATCCAGCATTTTGTACTGTCTGCCAGGAATGACAGGGAGTCATTCCCACTTTTACCCAGGCGACCCCGGCCGACCTCACCGAGGCCAGCCAGGAGCACTCACGGAATGATGACGAGGACGGCTATCAGTCAATTTGTACTGTACCGTCTGCCACCGGGGAAGGGAGGGGAGAGGATGCTGCTGTTCAGCGCTGCAGCACCCCGTCTACCAGCAGTATCCAGTAAACATACGGTGACACTGAAAATTGGCAGGAACGATTTTTTTCCCTTTTCTGGGGGGGTGGGGAGGAGTTAAATTGATGACATATTCCCTGAACTACTGGAGACAATGCTTTTGCCCTTCAGGCATTGGGAGCTCAGCCAAGAATGCAAATGCTTTTTGGAGACTGCAGGAACTGTGGGATAGCTCGAGTCCTCAGTCCCCCCTCCCTGCCTCCCTCCATGAGCATCCATTTGATTCTTTGGCTTTCCGTTATGCTGTGGACTCTGTATCATAGCCTGGAGATTTTTTCAAATGCTTTGTCATTTTGTCTCCTGTAACAGAGCTCTGATAGAACAGTTTTGTCTTTCTATACAGCAATCAGATCCAGTATCTCCCGTACGGTCCATGCTGGAGCTCTTTCTGGTTTGAGACTGCATCGCCACCCATGCTGATCAGAGCTCCACGCTGGGCAAACAGGAAATGAAATTCAAAAGTTCGCGGGGCTTTTCCTGTCTACCTGGCCAGTGCATCCGAGTTCAGATTGCTGTCCACAGCGGTCACAATGGTGCACTGTGGGATACCGCCCCAAGGCCAATACCTCGTTGATTTGCGGCCACACTAACCCTAACCCCACATGGCAATACCGATTTCAGCACTACTCCTCTCGTCAAGGAGGACTATAGAAACCGGTTTAAAGAGCCCTTTATATTGATATAAAGGGCCTCATTGTGTGGACGGGTGCAGGGTTACATCGGTTTAACGCTGCTAAATTCAGTTTAAATGCGTAGTGTAGACCAGGCTTTAGGTTGGCTCCCCCCCAGCGCAGACCTAGCCTAAGCAATGCAGTGTTTACACTGACAGCTGTAAGTCACCCTACACTCTATCTCCTCAAGGTGGTTTTATTATGTCAACATAACATGAGAGTTAAAATGGCAGGAGGAGCATTGCATTCAATCATGCTGGGTCTTTTCCCTGAGTTTACTTCAAGGACCACGTCCACCTCTCTCTAGCCTGCATTCGCTCCCTCCCTGCTTTATAGTTCTGCCGCTTCTCTCCTCAGCCCCCGCAGATCTAGCTGGACGCTGTACACGTCTCCTCTCCGCCGCTGCCTCTCCTCGCGCACACAGCGCAGTGGAGTTTTACCCGACACCAAACAGCCCCGAGCTGATCCCCCAGCCGAAGCGCCGGGCCACTGAGACAGAGGCGCAGCAGGACGAGACTCAGCCCCGACCCGGGGCGCAATGAGTCGCACCTGTCGGCGCTGGGCTCTGCGCCCGCACCGGGGTGGCAGGCGCGGGGGCCAGGCTGCAGCTGTACCCCGGCTAGAGCCGTGGCGGGCCGGACCCTGGCTCGCCACGCACAGGCACGGTACGCTCCGCTCCGCCCGCCTCTCTCAGCGAGCAGGGGCTGCAGAGGCCGCAGGTCTCGGGCCGCCCGCCACAACCAGCCACTTGGGCCCCTCCACCCCCCCCCGAGGAGCGCGGCGCAGGAGGACCCGGCCGCACAGGGACGGGCCCGGGGGCTTCACCCCGCGCCGCGGCCGGCAGGGCCGAGCGCAGTGCTTGCTGAGGCCGGCCCCGCCCAGCGGGGCGCAGGGCCCGCTGGGAGATCTCGGGCCCGGCCGCGGCCCCCTGCAGCGGGAGAAGGTGGGGCCGCGCTCACCTGCTGCCGAGGGATCCGGCTCCGGGAAGTCCCCGAACAAATCCATCCGGCCCGGCCCGGCCCTGCCCGAGACTCCAGAGCCCGCTTCCTAGTTCCTGCTCCTCCTAAAGCCCCGTTCCGCCCTCCCTTAATCAGCTCGCGGGGCGGACCAGAACCCCTCGCCTACCAATCACCCCCGATGGGCGGGCCTAGAGCTCTCCATCCTACCAATCACCCCGGGGGGCGGGACCATAGTCCTTTTGCCTACCAATCACCCCCGAGGGGCGTGACAAAGCCGCCTCCTGTCAATCACCCGGCGGGGGCAGGACCCCGAGGTCGTTACTAGCGTCTAGTTACAAGGCAGGTCCCAAGGCCTTTCTCAGCTGCCAATCATGCTGTGGGAGAGTCCGAGCAGAGCCGTCAGTTACCTGCTGGGAAATGAGGGGTCCCCAGGCCAGGCCCGTGCTGTGGCCTTTGCGGGGCGGGCGGGGCCTGCAGGTCTGGCCTTGGCCTGAGGCCAGGCTTTGGGGGCTGCTGCCCCACGGCTGGCAGAGGGTGCTGATGCAGGGCAGGGGTGTTACCCAGGTGCAATGGCCCTGTTGTACCTGCTGCCCCCAACTGCCAAGCCCACCATCGCCCCCGTGGCCACACCCGTGCTGCTAGGTGGGAGGTGAGAAGAACCCAGCTAAAAGCGCAAGTCGGGGGGGGGGGGGCGGTTAGAAATCTATGGAGCCATGTGAGGGCTGTCCAGGTTTTCCCACACTCATCCCTTTTTCAAGGTAGCTGTCCTGGGACATGTGTAAGGCTGCTCAGTACATAGTTTTTCTGGCTCAGGATCATCCTGGATGGCCCAGATTTATGTACCTCAGAGGTGGCAACCCTAAGACACCAGAGGCACATTGGTGCTTCTTCTAGGACTATATGGAGATTCTTCCATTACCTCCTTTGTCAGCTTTCTCTTCATACTGTGGGAGTCAAGCAGCTTCTGTTTTCCTAAAGATTTAGTTTGCTTCTGATGCCATGTAATGAGGATGTGATACAGAAGAGTGCTGATAGGAGACTGCTCTTTGCTTCTTGGCTCTAGTCACCTGACATGGATCAGGGTTATATAAGCATAATGTTCCAGTTACATGGTAAGAGGTCAGTATCCACTAATTCAGGTGTCCATTGTGAACCCTTCCCCCACGCTTACCAAGTATTCCACATGTGGCAGGATCTATTTCTCTGTGACATAATCCAATACAACATAACACAACCTTGATGGGAGGCCCTGTGGGAAAATATGATACATCAGAGGGTGGGGTGGAACCATCCCATTTTAGTTCCCAAAATATTTTCTGACACTAGTATTTGTCCTGCTGATACTAAAATTTAATTTTGTCTACAAGGCCATATTAATTCATGAACTCCCCACATGATTTTGCTTTCCACATGACAGAGGCATCTATATAGCAGAAATCTTTTCTTTGGTCACTGCAGGAATGTATTAATCAGATTTAGGAATTCTGGGTTTCCAAATACCATATTCACATTGACAGATCATGCTAGTTACATAGCTTAAGGCACTACTGAAAGGTGCTTAGATACCATGGTGATGGGCATGGTCTCAGAAATGGATTATAATAGAATCTGCAACATTTTCTCTGAGAGCTTGCAGTGTTTTTCGTTTTGTCCCCTAATATTTTATGTGCCATATATCACTATCTCCCTAGATGGCTTCTGTCTATATTCACAAAACCAGGAAGAACGGAAGGGATAAGATGACTGTTTCAGTCTTAGATAAGAGTATACATATGACCTCTGTGTTTGCGGCCCAGAAATAGAATGTAAAATTTGAGAACTGGAGCTAGCTGAAAAATGAGGAACAGTTTAATGAAAACATTTCATCCAGCTCTTCTGAGAGCTGAGGTCTCCCTCAACAGACTGGCACTTATTACACTGGCCATGCTAGACAGGCTCATATAGAGTCAAATTCACTGCTTGTCTAAAGTGAAGTTAATTCATTGGATTTTACAGAGTTATGCACAATGACATCAGCAGTGAATTTGGCTCATTATATCCACCGTCATTTCTTCTTCAACTGTGAAGGTTTTTAAGTGCCTCAGGAATAATTATCTGAGCCAGATGAACCAGTCTGAAGTACAAACACTGAACCCAATTGTCCTTTTCCATAGAACCCGGCCTAGGATGATCTCTGGGGAAGGAAATCTTCATGAGCTTTTAAGTCTTTATAACAGAGTTCTGCTAATGTCTATTCTCATGGTGTTGACATCTATGGTATATTTTTTGATACACCACTGTGCAGTACCTTGTGCATTGTACATTGCCTGCTTTAAGATGTTCCTTAGGTTTTTTGTGCTCAGAGTGTGTTTGCCTGTGACTAGCAGTAGCATTTAATAAAAGATTTAGGTAACTAGCTTCAGGGTTCCTTTAAGGAGGGATGAGTGGCTTATGAACTCTTAGACCCTTAGCTATTCTATGTTGAAAGTTCAGTCTGGGAGGATTAGGCCTGATTCTCGTCTGACTTATACCAGTGTAAATCAGGAGTAACTCCACAGAAGTCAATGGAGACTGACCAATGTAAAAGTTTCTATCCTGCAATGTGCTACTCCTGGGGGAATTCTGTGCCAAAAATTAAAAACTTTGTGCACAATATTTTAAAATTCTGCATATTTTATTTGTCAAAATAACATTATAAAAATCATGCCAGTTTCAATTATTTTGGTAATTTATTTCAAAATACTGTACATGTCAGCAACTATGTCAGTAACAATAAAGGCACAAAAATTTTCTTCCAGGAGTAGAGAAACCCCTGTTTCTCTGCCCCCTCCCTCTTCCCCTCAGAGCCCAGTAGGGGGGGCAGACACTCACACTCCCTACGCCCCCCCCGAGCCCAGCCGTGGAGTGCCCCCAGCATAGACACCCAAATCCCCTACCTCTCAGAGCCCAGCTACAGAGCCCCCTCCACCCAGACGCACCCCCTATCTCCCAGCTCGGGGCTTCCCGAGCCCAGACACTCACACTCCCCTCCAGAGCTCAGCTGCCAAGGCCCATCCCAACCCACACACTTGCACCCCCTCCCCACCAGAGTCCAGCTGCGGGGCGCACCGCAGCCCAGACTCCTACACCCCCTCCCCACCAGAATCCAGCTGTGGGGCACACCCCAGCCCAGACACCTACACCCTCTAGCCCCCAGAGCCCAGGGATCCAGAGGGAGAAACAGCCTGATGCTGGGGCCTGGGCTTGTGTGGAGATTCCTGCAGGCTGCCTCCTTCCTTCAGGATGTGCAGGAACTGCAGCTGCCAGGAACCCTCCAGCTCTTTCCCCCTTTCCCCAGCACTGTCTTTTATTTGTGAGCTGTGCTTTGCTGGGTTCAGTGACTCCTAATAGCAGCTAGCAGCTCTGCAGCCTATTTCTATGGGAGAAAAAGGAAATTCTGCATTCACATTAATTTCTGCGCAAATTCTGCATTTGCAATGGTGCAAATTCCCCCAGGAGTAATGTGCTGAGCACTCTGGTCCCAATCTAACAAAGCACTTAAGCTTGTAACCGTTGATGTCAGTGGACTACTCACATCCTTAAATGTTTTGCTGTGTTGTGGCCAGAGATCTGAGCATTTTGTGTAAGTGAGCACTAAATGAGAGGGCAATTGAACCCATTGTGATTATAACCTTAAGTGCTACTGTTCTTTTACTATATACTAGTATCACAAAGCTCAAATGGTATAAAATATGGTATAAAATATCTGAACATATATATAGGCACCCCCTTAAAGCTACAGCAACATAGAATCATAGAATTAGAAGGGACTGCAACGGTCATCTAGTTTAACCCCCTGCCAAGATGCAAGATTTGTTGTGGTTAAACCATCCAAGACTGGTGGCTGTCTAGCCTCCTTTTAAAAATCTCCTGTGAAGGAGCTTCCACAACCACCTGAGGCAGTTTTTCCATTGTCCTACTGTTCTTCAAGTTAGGAAGTTTTTCCTGAGATTTAATCTAATAGACCGCCCTTTATTGGGTTGAGAAGAGAATTCATTTGTCATACTAATTTATCTCTAGAGATATGTTGAGTTAAAACCTCATTTCATTATATTAAACCTGACCTCACTTATTTCTTTAAGAAAAAAAAAGACCAAGGAGCCATTGCCCGGTATTTGCATAAATGCCACATTTATTTCTTAACTGAACAATGCCTTAAGTATACACAAACAGTTTAAGACCCTAAATTCCAACACTCATAGTTTAAGACATCGAGAAAACTAGACTCATGACTTCAGTAGTTTTGTTATTATACAGTAGTACAGGGTGTGCCCACAGCAATCACATATATACAAAGCAAGAGAAACGGTCTCCCAGCACTTGGGGATGGCATCACAGGAAGAACTCATGTGGACAAACTAGATAATGGAAGCACAGGCAAAAACAAACAAAACAAAACCCTTAAAACAAAATAAAAAAACCCCCCAGCCAAACTAAAATAAAATTAACCACAATCGCCTTCATTTTACAGTAAGGTCTTAATAACAAGTTGAATCTCATGAAGAGTTCCTTCATACAGCTCACTGATTACCAGACAGAAAGAGAGACAATAAGAGCATCTTAGAAATGTGTTAGACTTATAGGCTGCTGCTGCTGTTTATGACATGCAGTAGCACGTTTCCTTCATCATTGGCAACAGCTGCAAATGTTTATGTGAGCTTCTCCAGTTCTCAGCCAGGTGCCACCTCCTTTCCCACTGTAAAAACTCAATAACTTCTTGCTTGTTTCTTTTGAGGTCAATTTGGGAAATCTTTCTCTCTGGTTACTAGACCAGCAGTTCTCTGAGGGCCCTTTGAGGGCTGGTATTTTTCTTTTTTGAGTGAGCACCTCATTGTTGGCTGAAGATCTTTAGGATGGGTGCTTCATATGAAAAACTTAATGTAGACAAATGACTGCCCCTTGCATGATTACAAGAGACCAGGCAAAGAGAGTCAATTGATTTTGAAGCTCTTTCCCCATGACAAACTTGTTCCATGAAATTCTCTCTTATCCTAACTTCCTGTTAAGTCATGATTAACTTTGATGACATCATTGTATCTCACTGACCTGTTACACCAAGGAAACAGTATGATTCTATTACAGTACAACTGCTGTCAGGGCCGGCTTTAGGCCAATTCCACCAATTCCCCCGAATCGGGCCCAGCGCCCAGTGAGAATTTCTTCCCTAGCTAGAGGCAACTTTTTAATTTTTACTCACCTGGTGGTGCTCCGAGTCTTCGGCAGCACTTCTGCGGTGGGTCCTTCACTTGTTCTGGGTCTTCGGCGGCACTTTGGCGGCTGGTCCTTAAGTGCCGCCAAAGATCTGGAGCAAGTGAAGGACCCCCACCGAAGTGACGCCGAAAACTCGGAGCACCGCCCGATGAGTACAAGCCCCACGTGTTTTTTTTACGTGGCTTTTTTTTTTAATCCTCCCTGTTGGGGCCCCATCGAAACTGTTTGAATTGGCCCCGCACTTCCTAAAGCTGATCCTGACTGCTGTTACTTCTGAGTGACAAGTCTACATCTCGGCTGTTTAACACTGACTTCAATTGGTTTTCAAATTCATCTACACATACTGAAACATACTAGATGATTTATCCAAATACACCCATTTTGGATTCTTTCTTCATTATAAGGACTATATGGATCATTTCCTATGCCATTCTCACGCTACAACAAAGTTTCTATGCCTCAGCTTTGACCGAAGCTAAAAGATTTGCCCATTCTTTAATGTTTAAAACTTGAAGACTGTTTTCATCAGAGGCGGCTCTAGGCATTTTGCTGCCCCAAGCACGGTAGGCAGGCTGCCTTTGGCAGCTTGCCTGCTGCCCTCGCGGTGATTGACAGAGTGCCCCCAGTGGCTTGCCGCCCCAAGCACGTGCTCAGCGTGCTGGTGCCTGGAGCTGCCCCTGCTTTTCATCCTCAAATCCAGTGGAAAGAACAATGAATAGAATTTAATCTCAGCTACTCTAAGGGCTGGTCGCGGCTGGTCTACTTAAATTTTTGAGAATGCATGTCTCTCTGGGTGGGATTCTCAACAGCAGGGATGCTAAGTGAGGAAGGGTGTGGGGTGTCAGATATAGAAGAGGACTCTCCAGATATAGAAGATATAGAATTAGGACTCTCCAGCCATTCCCCAGATGATACTAAAGAAAATAACCCTTTGGGGGAATCCACATGAACAGCAGATGGCTGCTATTTGGATATTTTATTGGGAGCCAGTGTAAGTCCCATAAGCAGTCATTACTCCTCTACTCTAGATCTTTATATTTGCGGCCTGATCCAAGCCCACTGGTGTCAATGGAAAGACTCCCACTGACTTTGGATCAGACCTCAGTCTCTAACTCAGAAAAGTAGTGTGCTCTGCAGATTTGCTGGCCTCAGGCACACAGCACTGACTGAGTGAAACTAGATGTCTTCTCCATAACCAAACCATCAAGACCATGCTCTTCAGGATCGCTGACCTAAGGCATGACCCATAACCGTATCACCCCCAAGCCATCCTTCCTCTCTGACCTGAGAGGGATTCCCAGAGGACCCAACACTGGCATTTGTATCCCTTCCTCATTTTTTTCCTGTGATTCTGTATCTATTCCAAAACAAATACAGGCATGTATATAAGGAAGCATGGTGATATACTTTTATAACCTAGCTACCTCCACTCTAGACTGCTCTAACCAGGGGAAATCTCTGAGAAGACTGAATAGGAGATTAAAAAAACCCAGAAAACCAAGAATGTCTTGATTTACCCTTAAAATCCAGAGTTCAGTTGGGATGAGAATGGAAATTTAATAAGCCTGTTTTACCAAATGAAGAGGCTTAAAATTTCATATGCTTCTTAAGATTGGCTCCAGAAGACTTTGGTTTACACTAGCTCTTGATAGGACTGTACTAGCCATTCAGGAATTTTCTTGGAAACTACATCTAATATACAAGTCTTTGACTATGAATTATGTTAAAATAAATACTCCAGCCAAGTGGTCTTTACCAAGGGCCTGATTAAAAATGCACTGAAGCTGATGGGAGACTTTCCATTGGCCATCATCAGGGCCTCAGTGGAAGGATCTATTTGCTGCCTGAGCAGAGATTACTGAAATGTATTTTCACCAGCTGACAATCAGTCCTTTGAGCTGAGCTTTAGCAGTTAGAATGAGCCCTAGTCCTTTCTAAGAAAGCTCCCCTATACTGTCAAGCAAAGCTGAGAGATAGAACAAAGAATTAAGAATTAAAATCCCCTAGAATTTAAGACTGATTAATATGGATATATACACAAGGGGAGGGGCGCTCTAACTCTTCTAGGTTTTGATTCAGCAGTCAGCAAAAAACTGCGGCATGTACTAAATATTAAATAGGTGCTTCATTCCATTCAGTGTGATTTAAGCACATGCTTAATTGCTCTGCTGGATAGGGATGGACATAAGCATGTGCTTATGTGCTTTTCTGAACTGGGGACATAGTTTGGAATTTCTCTCTTGCAGATTTTCATTGAGGGCAAAGCATCTCTCTGGGTATATAATGACACATAAGATTTATTTGTATGTATAAAGCGCTTATCCCAGGTATTAGGCATTTAATCTAATTATTAAAATTTAGTCCTGAATTTTAAAAAAATAATTCTAAGGCCATAAGGAATAGCTGTAAAAACAAGAGACCTTCACCTGGGTCTGCAAGTTGCTGTCTAACCCATCTACTCATGTAGGACTGGCACAAAGAAGAAAAGCCCACTGAAAGGAACAAGCACCAGCACCTGCAGGAACCCACAGTGCCATCCAGGTCAGAGAGATAGAATGAAATTCCCTGGGAATGGGAGTGATGCCGTGGAGCTGGTCAAAAGCAAATCGGGGTCGAGGGAAAAAAAAGCACTGGTCATGCAGCATGAGAACTGAGCTAAATAGTGGCTCAATACAAATGCGCTGTCTCTGTGCAGACAGGAGGCAGAGGCTAGGGAATGAAAGCTTTCTTCACACTGCAGCACGGTGATGGGCAATTGCTGGGAGCTTTTGTGTGTGTGTGACATCTCTACCAGCCCATTGAGATTCCATGGAGGCTTTGTTGGGCTCCTCACATGTCCCCTTATCCCATGCCCTAGCCTCCCCAAAACAAGAAAAAGGGAAAGAAGAAATACAGTGCATAGACCATCTCCACCGGAATCACACATACAATACTCAACAAACACAACAGAGAGGATAGAAAAGTGCTGAAGAGAACCAAGGCACAGCCGTGCTGTGCAAATTGAAGTCAGCCGTGAAGTGTGACAATGAAGCATGGACCAGTGATGGTCCTAGGAGATGTATGGAGGGAGGGGGAGCTCCCCATGTTTCTGCCTGGAGTTGCGTGCATACAACCAACTGGAAATCTTAATTAAACAATCTGGGTAATTAAAAATTAATAAAGATCTTTGCTGCTGAAGTTACTTTAAAAAGTTTATAGCAAGGTCAGCACCAGCTGACCAGGTCCTTCCCATGGGAAGAGGGATTATTAATGATGCCATATCTCTGCTTTGGTATGATTCTCCCACCAACTTAGCTGTTCTATGTAGCCAGTCTAAGCCCAATAGAGAGGTGGGGCAAGGGGAAGGAGGATGAAGTTAATGTTTTAAATGGGAGAGGGAAATAAGAAAATGTCATCACATATAAAAGTAAAAAGTCTCAATTTCTCTTATCCTTGCCCATCCTCATGCCATTCTCTCTGCTACCCATTCAGTTACTGCAAACAGATTCTTCCCATAAGAAAGAGAAGGGAAGTGAAAGCCCTTTCAGAAAAGGACAATGAAACTCAGCCATCTGGTTCGAGACAACTGTTCTGAATTTAGACTCCAGTATAATTTTATGATCTAGCTTTAACCCCCACCAGTAACAACCCTTTATTAACTCTGACCATCTGCACAGATGTAACTATATGGGCACCTCCCCAAGATTCACTAATGAACGAGCATTTGGGTGTAGTAGCCAGTAGCCACCTGATAGCCCAGAACAAGCTATTGCTAGTTAAACACAACGCAGGTCTGCAGTAATGCACACGTCAGGTCTGTCATCTCTCTCCGTATTAAACTCACTGGCAGGATGCAATCACTCCTGACCTCTCCCTACTTCCCAGCTGGGTGGATTTGATCAGAGAGGATTCTTGAGCTCCCTCTACAGTGAGTCCCTGTGACACTGATTAGTCCTTTTGGAGGTTCCCAGGCCAGAGATTAGTACAGTACAGTATAGATGGACTGCATACTTACTAGAACAGGGGTATGCAACCTATGGCATGCGTGCCAAAGGCAGCACACGAGCTGATTTTCAGTGGCACTCACACTGCCCGGGTCCTGGCCACCGCTTCGGGGGGCTCTGCATTTTAATTTAATTTTAAATGAAGCTTCTTAAACATTTTAAAAACCTTATTTACTTTACAAACAACAATAGTTTAGTTATATATTATAGACTTATAGAAAGAGACCTTCTAAAAATGTTAAAATTTATTACTGGCACGCAAAACCTTAACTTAGAGTGAATAAATGAAGACTCGGCACACCACTTCTGAAAGGCTGCCAACTCCTGTACTAGGTGACTGAGGATATTGAGAGGCAGGCTGCATTGTACTCATTTGGAGCATTCAAACAGCAGCCCACCCCAAAAGTGAACTGACAGAACCATCTGCCCTTCCAGAACTTCAGATCCCCTTTCCATCCCTTTCACCCCATTTGAAGTTGGGCCCTGAAAACAGATGGAATAGAGGGTAGAAACAACCAGAACCTGTCGTCATTGCATTCTACTTGTCCAGTCACTGAACCCTACATTGCTGGGTTTCAAGCACTTGGGGGAATGGAGGGGATGGGATACACACACAAAATGCTTCGATAAGTGCGGTGACTTGTCTGTGTGCATGTCTTTGCTGTGCTATGTGTGGATTGCCTCATTTGGGAGGGCACAGTGCACTATCCAATCACCATGTGGAGGAAAAGTGGTTTGAGCTCTGGAGTCAAGGCTAAGGAGATGGGGTAGGGGCAGGAGGGTGAGAGTTCTGAAGTCAGTGTGTATGTGTTTGCACAGAGGTGGGAGCATGACCTCCTGAATCCATCCAGACCTCCCAGTGCTGGGATAGAGAAAGAAGACAAAGATGGCATCACGAAACGGCCTGACAACCCCCTTCCCACAGGCCCGCCATCCAAGGCCCTGCCTTCCCTTGGGGAGGCTTTATGTATGCAGACATGAGCAACAAACTGGGATAAACTCAATTTACAGATTTCAGTGAAGTAAACAGAAATAAATACTATATAAATATAATCTCAAACTACCATAACTTAATCTATCTTCTTTTAAAACATCAATAAGTTAAGAAGTATCAGTACTTAAACTTATCACTTTCTCTTCACATGGAAGCAATTCCTCATGACTAGTAATCTCTGATCTTTCAAATGCTCCTTCCTCCTTAAATTGAAGCCTTGCTTTAAAATAAAAAACACAGCTCCTGCTTTTGAGAGTTACAGATCATGTGACACCAAGGTCACTCAATGAGGAGATGGGCAGAAGATCACATACGCACAAGAAATCATGACCAGGCTGTACCAGGCTTTTGCAGATACAACAGAAATTTTCCCAGTGAAAGTAAATCGAGATGGATCCATTTGTGGAGCAGGCAGCTAGGGTGGTAGATGGCATGAGAGATTTGACATTAAGATAGGGACTCTTGTATAGAACCAGCAATCTTGATCCTGCTGGCAGACAGATGAGGTGGAGAATGGTTTTAGGTTAGATTCTCATCTGGGCTGTTCTCCTCCTGGACAGCTTGGATCTGTTTTGGAAACCAGGAGATAAAAGGAGTCAAAGGACTAGAAAAGGAATGCGGAGAGAAAGAAAGGGAGGCAGACACTCTCCTTGTGAGAGACCCTGTCATGGAGGTAGAAAGGTGCCAGACAGACAGAAACTATGGGCTGAATTAACATCGGCCCAGAGCAGACAAGACCAGACCCATCCACAGCCCATCTAATCCATTTGTACCTGACAGGGGTCACCATCAGCATTAATCAAAGAGAGGGTGGGTAGGTATGTTTCTTTATAAAATAACTACAGGGAATTTCTGTTTATTTAGTTATCTTCTTTTAACTCTACTACTGAAATGATGATGATTTGTTCTAGGGATTAGGGGTCAGATCCTCAACTGATATAAAACTGGGTTCAAAAGAGAACTAGATACGTTCACGGAGGATAGGTGCATCAATGGCTATTAGCCAGGATGGGCAGGGATGCAAAACCACGATCTGAAGTGTCTCTAGCCTCTGTTTGCCAGAAGCTAGGAATGGGTGACAGGGGATGTATCACTTGATGATTGCCTGTTCTGTTCATTCCCTCTGGGGCACCTGGCATTGGCGACTGTTGGAAGATAGGACACTGGGCTAGATGGACCTTTGGTCTGACCCAGTATGGCTGTTTTTATGTTCTTATAAATGGTGTCACTCCATTGACTTCAATAGAGTGATGCCTAGTTACGCCAGCTGAGGATCTATCCCTGAATTTCTGTGTTTATTTCAGTGTGTGTGTGTGTGGCGGGAGGAAACGATAGTGTCCTTATAACATTAAGGTGGCACAGTTGGAATCACAATTAAAATGAACTCCTAAATGCTGCACAAAACAATGAGGCCACAAGAGAAGTGCTTGTACAACTTACCCTCATGGTTTACCCCAATCCAACTGGACTAAACCATCATCTTTAGGGTTCAGAATTGTGGAGAAACCCAGCTGTTCTGGGATTTGGAGCAAAATTTCGTATTGTCAGTGGAGATAGAATAGAGCACCACTATGTTGTCTGCCTGTAATTTTAACCCCTTATGATGCAATGTCTGCATCTGCATAGAGTCTGTGAAGCAGATTGGGCTACATAAAAGCAGCATTTGAATTTTATAAGCAATGGTGCTGAGAGCAAGGAAGAAGATTTCAACATCCAATTTGAAATACAAATGGAAGGGACCAAAAGTAGCACCATCTCTTTGATAGAAAAAAATTAAACCAAGACCCCTTCTCACAAGGCTACTGAGCTGAAGTGGATGGAGGGGAAGGAGTGTCTGGAAATTGCCCTATTTTGCTCATTTGATGCTGAAAACTCCTTGCAATAATGTTACAACCACCAGACAGCAGGCCTTGCTCCCTGCAGCTCCACCTTCAAAAATACACAGAAGATGCTTGATAATTGGGTAGGAAAACGCATCACAGTGCAGATTTGGGGAGCAAGAAACCAAGCTAGAGAATCAAAACCAAACTTCTGCTATAGTAGCCTAGAGTGTTACTAACAGGTAACCACGCTGTCTCCTTATGGAATGGTTTAAAATGTCCCCAGGTACCTTATGGATCCAGCTAGCAGAGGGTTAAATGCATACAGCCAGTCGTGCATATCCTTGTCGCTGCTCGCCTGCAGCAGGATTCCACGATGCTCCGTGCATACTGCAAATGTGTTGGGGGTCTGAAACAGACCAATGCCATGAATGAGTCCACAGGGCTACCTGAGATGACACTGAGCAACATGCAGCACAGTTTGGAGCATTAAGGGACATAGAACAGGACCCAGTCAATGCCAGGGAAGACACTATCACAGTAGGCTATGTTTCCTTGAATGTGAAATTTGTCTGCTTTTCTGAACAGTCACAGATCAGAGCTCTGTTGTGGCTTCTCTGCAGAGGGGAGAGTGGATTCTGACACCATGAGAACATTTCTCATTTTTAAAGGTGCAATGTCATCCTTTGGCACCCCATGCCGACATGGAAACTAGGTGTGAGCTGTCGAGCAGCACAGGATCTCCCTAAAGCTGGCTCTGTGGGGAGTATTAGCACACCACTGTGCTCCTAGACTCTCTTTTCCCTTCACCACCATGTTGTGAACGTCGCTGTTCCTTCCATGTACCAGTTTCTGATCCCTATGGTCTTTCCCCATCCTCGGCCCATAGCCATCACTGTAGCCCCTCCCTTTTACTTTTAACATGGTTTCAGACATGTGCTGCCATTCTGGTTCCCCCCCCCCTGCACTTGCAGCACAGCCTTGGACACGAGCTGTGCTTCCCCTGTTTTGCCCATGTCACGACCTCCTGCAATTACCTTGAGCATGGCCTGTTGGTCCTCACTGTACTCCACCTGAGCGGAGGAGAGGTTGAGGATGGCTCTCTCCACAGAATCCTTGTCCGTGTTGTAGATGTAGACATAGGGGCGCCTCACCACCACATAGCGCTTCACCCAGCCATTGGTGTGAGGCTCGAGGAAGTGCAGGTAGCCTTTCTTTGAGACAATAGGACTGCAAAGGGCAAGACAGGGCAGCCTTATGCTTAGTGACTGCAGAAAACCACCCAGGTGAAAGGGTTAAAACCCCAAGGACTTGTCCCTATTCTTGCTGTTTTGCAGATTCTCCCTCACCTCCTTCCTGCAAATCCCGCCCCCTCTCCCGATGCAGACTGCCAACCTTGAACCTCCTGCCCTGTGACCTTCTCGTCACTTAGCAGCAGCTACTATGAACACCTTCCATCTTCCCATGTCCCTAGCAAGGCTTCCAGCCATTTGAGAAGGGAGTTGTATGTGGCTGTACTGAGACTGGAATACCTGCCCACTCTAGCAGGGAAAGCTCCAGCCATGAGGGCATTCAGAGCACACTGACACTTCCTGCTTCAAATAAATCAACTGCTCATACCTCACCCGGATCTCCTGAATATCAGGGACCAGTAAGCGCTGGGTCTCTTTCTCATCTTCAGGCCCATGTGTAGGAGACTTCTTCTGTTCTCCCTCCGCTACAGGTTCTGGCTCAGGGCTTTCTGCCCTGGAAGAGAGATGGAGGGTTCTGGAAGGGGAAGAAAGGTATTTAATCAAAGTGATGTCTTCACAGTGACTTTTGCCAATAGCCATCTCTGATTTTCTTATGAAAACTGGCTAAATTGGTGTACATGACAGTGACCTACTGATAGCAGTGGCTAGACCAAGGCATAGCTATATCCCTGTGGACATCCCCCCCTCCAAATCACTGTCCATGCTTGTCACTTCTGGTCTTCAAACCTCCCGTGATGCTGGCACTGTTCCTCTTTCGCACAGAGACTGATGATTATGCCCAATCTAATGGTGGGTTGGTGTCTGCACTAGCGATCAGGCTGACCCGGTCTGTGTTTGTTTGGGCCTCACAGTTTGCATTTCTCAGCCCTCAGTGGTCTGGCTGCATCTCTCTTACCTGACCTCAGTGGCATTATACCGTCCTTCTAGCAGTGATGGACAGGTGGAAGAGGGAGTCAGGGTGGTGACACCAAGAGCTGTCATGGAGGGGTCTCTCTGCAGGGTCACAGACATTTCTGAAAGCTGCAGGAGGAAAGGAATCATTTCCTGGAGTCACAATCTAATCTGAGCTATAGGACATGGGCCTGAAGGGCAAAGGCCAAAGTTCAGTCTGGTGAACTGAAGACAATGGCGTTTCACCTGCTTATTCCTGGTATGAATTTGGCCCTAGCTAGGTAACGAGTGCTCTCCCATGCTGCAGAGACAATTCCCATTCCATATTTGCATGGTTACTGGGGTTTTTTAAAGGTCACAGTGAACAGATGTGGGACAGCTTCTCAAAGTCAGTGTGATCCCTAGAGGAGAAGGGAGCTAGGCCGATAAAACACAGTTGAGGGTGCTGTATTTTATAGCTCTTGCCTTTTGGTTAGAGATGATATTTGATATACTTGATATACTAATGCCCTTGATTCCCCGCCCCCCCCCCAGTTTACCAGCTAGGGAAAGTTGTACAGCCCAGCTAGCAGAGGCAGACTCCAGGGATGGGGCAGGTCACCAGACCTTCCTTCTCCCCACGTAGGTAATCTTCAGGGCAGGTCATCTGCTCTTTCCCATACCTTGCCTACATCTCCCTCCCTTTTCCTTTCCCTTCCACTCCTGGGTGCTCCCAATGGAAAAGACATCAGGGACTGGCAGAATCAGATCCACTGGGCCCTGCCCTCCTGTGCTCTGCCTTCCTGTGCTCTGCTCTGGAGAAGTAAGCGGGAGGCAAAGTGGGAAGCTTTGTCACAGTGCTGACACTGGCCTCCTTCTGGAGCTGGCCCTCTAGTCCTGAGGTCCCAGAGCACCGGTCTTTCTAGGCTGGTAGCTGGGGGGTGAGTTTCTGGAAGCCGCTAGATTCACAAGACTGATCCTGCTCCTTCTCAGTCCCATAAGGGAGGAACTGCAGTTAGGCAAGGAGACAGCTATTAGGAGAGGCAACTTCTCTTCCCCTCCTTCTTTGCTTAGCCAAAGCAGAGAGAGACGTGGAGGTGGGAATCTCGTGGAATGCAGCACCATGCACCTCTCTAGTAGCAATGACTGTGGCAGGCCATCGATGTTAGCACACAGAGCCTCCTTAAAGTGGAGTGAAATGGCACCCTGAGGCCTTGTTCACATACCAGCAGGAATCTCCTGCTAAGACAGGGGTTCTCAAACTGGGGGTCGGGACCCTTCAGGAAGTCATGAGGTTATTACATGGGGGTGGGGGTCGCGAGCTATCAACTTTCACCCCAAACCCCGCTTTGTTTCTAGCATTTATAATGGTGTTAAATATATTAAAAAGTGTTTTTAATTTATAAGGGGAGGTTGGACTCAGAGGCTTGCTATGTGAAGGGGTCACCAGTAAAAAAATTTGAGAGCCACTGTGCTAAGATTCCTGATGCAGGCCAGGCCAGGAGCTCACTATCAGCAGGTGTCACTGTCTGAGCAGAACCAGCACTTCCATACTGCTTATCACATCATTGTCAGAGGCAGGGAGTGCTAATGGTGCTTGGAAGTTGGTCCTACCTTGCTCTCGCTGGCGCTGATGCAGACATGGCTGTGACTGTACTCTCTGTTAAATGTATGTGTGAGGAGACGCAAGCACTGCAGGGGAAACAAAAGGCAACATCCAAATGGCAAGCAAGACCTCTCCCCATGAACACGTAAACATCTTCCAGTCTCGCCAGTGACTCTCCCCATCTGCCCTTCTCTGCCAGTTTTGAAATGCGCGGCTCAGCTTCCTCAGGATAAATACTTCAAAGGCAACATTCTGCTGATCAGGAGGATCAACATTCTGCTCATCAGCTGTGAGCACCAAATCCATCTAATGGATTCCCCAGCTTGCCTCAGACCTTCCATGAATTCTCCTTCCACATCTCCTGCCCACTGCCTCCTCCCCTAATCACTACCTCTGCTGAAACCCTCTTCCATGCTGTCACCTCCTTGCACCTTGATGAGGGCCACTCTCTTCCCTGTGGCCTCCCAAGCTTCACTCCAGCCTATGTAGGATGCTGCTGCCCATTTGCTCCCCAGCGTCTAGCCTTCTAGAGGGGCTGGCTTGCTGCAATACAATACCTTGACGGCAAGCTCTTTCTGCCTCTCGCTGGGGGTCTCCAAGGGTGAGCTCCTGCCCTCTGAGGCACCATCTGCTGAGAGTGGAGAGGAGACACAGGAAGTGCTATGGGAGTCAGAATCCTCACTGGAACATGGGGACAGGGACTCCAGGCCTGATCGTTGGGTCGTCTCCAGTTTCTCACGTAGGAGCAGGTAATGTCTCGTCTTCTCAACCTGGAGAAAGACATTCACTTTCAAGTTCAAGTGTCTGGCACTTAACTTCACTTGCATTATTCCCTTCCCACTGCACTGCCTTGTTCAAACACACGGTGATGAGTACCTTGGAGAGAACGAATGTCACAGATCCTACATGGGCTACTACAGGAACGCTTTAAGATGACGTTATACCACAATTATCATAAACTCAAAAAAATGCCTACTAGTGGCCTACCAGAAAAACTCAGTTACCTAGCTTTTGTAACTGTTGTTCTTTGAGACGTGTTACTCCTGTCCGTTCCATGCTAGAACTGTGCGTGCTCACGTGCACGGCTACCAAAGATTTTTCTTAGTGGTATCCATAGGGCCGACTCTGGTGCCTTCTCAGTTCCTTCTTGCCTTTGACTCTGACAGTGGGGTAGGAGGGCAGGTCATGGAATGGACATGAGCAACACATCTCAAAGAATAACAGCTACAAAAGGTAGGTGACTGTAGCGGGGTGACCACCCGCTCCAGCCTGGAAGGGATTGGAAAAGCCCTGCAGAGGGCAAAGTAAAACCCTGGCTGACTGGGGAAAGTGGTTGCAGCTGGGGCCATGCCCCAAACTGAGCAACAGGGCCTTATAAGAAGGCCAGGGAAGCCAGGAGCAAGGAGTCTCCCTGTGCCTGTAGAGGGAGATGGGCCTGGCTGCAGGGAGCTGAAGACAGACTACCTGAGTGAAGCAGGGCTGGGGACAGGCGGAGGAGCTAGGGAGCTCTAGCCTGGAAAGCCCCAGACTGCAGCCTAGCAGATGGCCTAGGGGTTGCAGAGGGCAGCCCAGGGGTAGGCCAAGGCAGCAGGTCCAAACCCTCCTTGCCAGTGATGAGTAGGCTGATACTGCAGTCTGCCCCAGGGTGTGGGGCTAGACAATGACTGGCAGTAGCCATAAACTGAGGTGAGGTGGGGACAGAGGGTGGGGGTTTCCAAGGGAGGGGAGACCCTGAGAAAGAGGGGTTACTGCCAGGGGGCAGCACCCCAGGTAAAAGAGGCACTGGGGTCCAGGGAGGGACATGGGGGCCAGAAGACAGGTGGATCACTGGCTGCAGAGGGCGCTCCTGTCTGGCAGTGAGCTAATTCCTAGAAGTCACCAGCAGGAGGCTCCGCAGGGGTGAGTCCACACATCTACAGTGACCATTTTTACTTCTTCGTGTGCTTGCTCATGTTGATTCCATGTTAGGTGACTCATAAACAATATCCCTGGAGATGGGCTCAGCATTCATGGTTGTGCTGCTTGCAACACTGCTCTGCTGAAGCTGGCAGCATCCCAGGCCATGATGGTGTAGTGGGACACAAAGTGAAGACCAGATGGCAGCTCTACAGATATCCTGGATCAGTACCTGCGCAAGGAAGGCTGCTGACGAAGCTTGCACTCTGGTGGAATGGGCAGTCACAATGGCTGGAGGCGACACACCGCTTGCTCATAGCAGAATCTGATGCAGGAGGTTATCACAAGAAGATTCTCTGAGTGGACATGGGCAGACCTTTCATCCTGTCCGCCACTGTGATTAAGAGCTGTGTTGACTCAGTGAAAAGTTTGGTCCTCTTGATGTAGAAGGCTAAGGCCTGCCTAACATCCAAAAAGTTTAACTGACACTTCTTGTTTGTCTTGTGAGGCTTCAGAAAGAAAACCAGTAGAAAAATGTCCTGATTATTGTGGAACTGTGACACCACCTTAGGTAAGAAAGCTGGGTGGGGATGCAGCTGGACCTTTTCCTTGCAGAACACTGTATAAGGCGGTTCAGATATCAACGCTCTAATCCTGGAGGCCCTGAGAGCCGAAGTAATAGCCACCAGGAAGGAGACCTTCTATGAGAGGAGCAGCAGAGAACATGAAGCCAGAGGCTAGAAAGGCGGGCCCATGAGCCTCGCTAGCACCAGGTTTAGGTCCCAAAGAGGGAGTGGATCATGAACCTGCAGGTATAGCCTCTCCAGACCTTACAGGAACCTGATTATCATGTTATAAGCAAAGATTGATCTGTCCTGGACTGGAGGGTGAAAGGCTGATATGACTGACAAGTGAGCCTTGGTGCTTGAGATGGAGCAGGTAGTCCAAGGTGGATTACAGTGATGCCCAGGAGGGAGAGAGACATGAGCCCATGGTCCAACAGGTGAAGCACTTCCACTTAGCCAGATAAGTTTCCCTGATGGAGGGCTTCCTCCTACCCAACAGGATATGCTGGACTTGGTCCAAGCAAACCTCTTCCTCTGCATTCAGCCATGTAGAAGCGACGCCATCAGATGCAGTGATGCTAGGTTCAGATGGAGCAGACAGCCTCAGTTCTGTGAGAGCAAGTCCAGTTGAAGCAGGAACTCTAGTGGGGTTGCCACCAACAGGTCCAAAAGTATGCCAAACCAGTGCTGGTGAGGCCATGCTGGAGCTACCAGGATGCCCTTCACTTTGTCCCTCTTGACCTTCAGTAGGACCTTGTGAAGCAGGGGTATCGGTGGGAAGGTGTACAGCAGTGTTCCCATCCAAATGAGCAGGAAAGCGTTGGACAGGGAGCCTCTGGCTAGCCCGCAAAACAAGCACAACTACTGACAATTCCTGTTATGACTGAACACGAATTGGTCCACCTGGGGAGTCCCCCACTTTCGGACGATCATGCTGATGATCTCTGGGTGGAGTGACCACTTGTAGAGAGAGGAGAAGGACCTGCTGAGGAGATCCACCCATGCATTTCAAGTGCTCAGGAGGGTCAAAGCATAGGCATTGACTCCATGGGAGCTCTGGGGCTGGAGCACCCACAGGGAAAAATTAGTGGGTGCATTGCACCCACCGGCAGCCAAGCTCCCTACTCCTTGCCTCCTTCCCCTCCCCCCCCAGCATGCCGCATCCCCCCTCCTCCCTCTTCCTCCCAGTGCTTCCTGCCTCACAGCCGCCTAACAGCTGTTTGGCAGCACTTAGGACTTTCCGGGAGGGAGGGAGGGAGGGGGAGGAGCGCGCACATGGTGTGCTCAGGGGAGGGGGTGGAGAAGGGGCAGGGACTTGGCCGAAGAGGGTGGGGCAATGGTGGTGCAGGGGCGGGAAGAGATGGGGCAGGGCAGGAGTTAAGCACCCACCAGGCAGAGGGGAAGTTGATGCCTATGGTGCACAGCCTCGAGATGAATGGCATGATGCTCACAGAAGTCTCACAGGTAAAGAGTCTCTTGACACAGAGCAGATGACTGAGCTCTGTCTTGCGTGTTGATGTAAAACATTACAGCTGTATTGTCCATTAAGATCTGTACCACTCTTCCCCTTAGATAGGGGAGGAATACCTGGTAAACCAGGCGTATCACCTTGAGTTCCCTGACATTTATGTGGCGGGAACAATCCTCCTGAGACCAGAGGCCTTGGCCATTCCAGATCTGATTTGTTGGAGACCAACATTACTGATGGGAGCGGAACTACGAAAGGGACCTCATCCAAAACAGCTCCATCTACCAAGACAGAGATGACAGGACATTTGACCACTAAGTCCAAATTGTGTCTGTTGGGAGAGAAGTCCGAAGCCAGCCATATCTGTAGAGATCTGAGCTGTAGCTGCGCGTCAAGCCACGTAGGTATAGACTGCCATGTGACCTAGCAGCTTGAGGCATACCCGGGTAGTCGTGAGCGGGTGGGCTCTGACATGCTCAATGAGATCCAACATAACTCAAAATTGGGACGCCGGCAGGTAGGCTCTGGCATGGGTGGAGTTAAATACTGCTCCTATAAAAGCTCTATTCTTAGAACGGGAGTCTGAGTCGATTTTTGTTCGTTGATAAGCAGGCCTAGATCCTGACATGTGGCTTGCACGAAAGAAAGGCCACACTGCACCTGGTCCTGTGACCCGCCTCTGACAAACCAGTCATTGAGGTATGGGTAGATCTGAATGCCTCAGTGCCTCAGGTAAGTGGCCACCACCACCATGCACTTCCTGTATCAAGATGGAAGGCGCTGCAGTCTGCTCTCCCAATTAGGCTGTGGATGACAGCCGGGAGTAAAGTCCTGGCATCATAGGGAGCCCTCATGGGTTCCAGTTTGGCCAATGTAGTGGCCATTGACCTTGCAGCCAGACATTCGCTGCAGGGTTGGTACCACATGGGCCAAATGGTGCCTTTGGGACTGGGAAACAAAATCCCCTTCTAATTCTGAGGAGGACTTCTTTCTTGAGGACCACGGTGGCACTAACGGTGCCTCTCACTGCTGTCTGTGGTGCAGGGCTGAGCGGTACTGAGGGGAAGGTGACCGGAGGCAGGGACACAGAGATCGGTGCTGCATCGGAGACTGGTGTCGAGTTGGTGATGAGACACATGGAGAAGGAAACCGAGGCATCGGAGATCAGGAACAGGACCTCAATGAGCGGCGGTGCAATGATGGTGACCAGTGCTGGGAGGAGGGCAGCCAGTACCTGGGAGATTGGGACTGACGCCGTGAGGTTGGTGATCTGTGTCTCGGAGCTGGGGATCGGGAACATGGGGCTGGGGACCAGGGACATGGGGTCAGAGACCACAGACGCGGTGCTGGAGACAAGAGACTTGGAGTTGTGGATTGGTGTCAGGACTGTGGTGAATGGTGATGACCAAGTAACCACTGGGGCAACGCCATGGAAGGCTTTCCTTTGGGATGGGGAGGTCTTCACTGGCTCCACCGATGGAGGGAAGTTCCATGGTGTATGCGGTACAAATAGGGCCATCAGGTCCCTGGTCACTTGAAAGACCTCCAGCACTGAGGGCACCATAAGGTATATGGGACCCCTGCTGCTGCCTGGAGTCAGAGGCAGTTCTGTACTGGGCTTGCAGCCCTGGGCAGAGAGGCTGCACCTTTCAGTCCTGACAAAGGCAGATGGGCCAACATGGGTCCTTTGCCTGCCGCCTTTCCCGTCCTTGTTCGAGACCAGGGAGCGCCCATGCTCAGCGCGCTGCTTCCTGTGGTGCTTCTATGGCAATGGCAATGGTGAGCAGTGCCAAGCTGAAGCCAGTGCCGGTGGGGTGCTCTGGACCAAGGCTGAAGTACTAGGCACTGAGTCGGAGCAGGGGGGTTCCAAGGCTGGTCTAAGTGCTGCCTCCATCAGAAGGGCTTGGAGATGAATCTCTCTGTCTTTTTGAATAACGAGGAGTCAGGTGGCATCTTAAAGACTAACAGATTTATTTAGGCATAAGCTTTTGTGGGTAAAAAAACCACTTCTTCAGATGCATCGAAAGCTCATGCCCAAATAAATCTGTTAGTCTTTAAGGTGCCACCAGACTCCTCATTGTTTTTGTGGCTACAGACTAACATGGCTACTTCTCTGATGCTTGACATCATGCAAGGCTCTCTTTTTGAGTGCATGCTGTAGAACAGGCCTGCACAACATGCGGCCTACGGAACCTCACTGTGCGGCCCGTGGGGGGATTTTAAATCCCCTGCACACGGCGCTCTGCGGGCAGCCCTGAGCCCTTTAAATCTCAGCCGCAGCCAGGAATCAAAGGGCTCTGGGCTGCTGTTAGAGTTTCCCAACTGCGGCTGGGATTTAAAGGGCTCAGGGCTCCCCATGCTGCAGGCACCCCAGAGCCCTTTGAATCCTGGCCACAGCTCCGGCGGCGCGGCCGGCTGGGATTTAAAGGGCTCAGGGCTCCCCGCGGCTGCCGGCAGCCCAGAGCCCTTTGAATCCCCGCCCACGGCCGCTGATTGCCCCTTCCCCCAGACCCCTGCCCCAATTGCCCCCCAGGACCCCCACCCCCTATCTAAGCATCGCTGGTCCTTGTCCCCTGATACCCCTCTTCCGGGACCCCTGCCCCTAACTGCACCCCCGGACCCCACCTCCTATCTAAATGCCGCTGCTCCTTGTCCCCAGATTGCCCCCTCCCGAGACCCTTGCCCCTAACTGCCCCTTGGGACTCCAGCCCCTATCTAAGCCTCCCTTCTCCTTGTCCCCAACTGCCCCCTCCTGAGACCCCCCCAGGACCCCAACCCCTACCCGTCCCGATAAACCCCTGGGACTCCCATGCCTATCCAACTGCTGCCTGTCCCCTGACTGCCCCCCCGAACCTCCGCCCCATCCAACCCCCCCGCTCTCTGTCCCTTGACTGCCCCCTGGAACCCCCTACCCCTTCTCCAACCCCCAGCCCCTTTACTGTGCCACTCAGACCAGCATGTCTGGCTCCGTGCAGCTCCAGACACGTTGCTGCCATGCTCCCCCGCGGAGCCCACAGCCCCCGTCCCCGCAGCACCCGCCTTCCAGATCTGAACACCTCAAAATTCAGGAGTGCTCAAGCTCAGTTTGGGCAGCTGTTACTTCATTTCTCCCAAATCAAATATACTGATCCACTGTAACTTGCTGTAGAAAAAGTAGGATAAAATTGAGCAAGAAATGCTTATTAGGACTGGAATTGCTATTTTCAACAGCCGTTGCCTTTTTGTTTGTTTAAAAGGAAGACAGTGATATTGCATTGGCAAATTCCCCATAGAAAGAAAGAGTAGAACAAAAGAATAATAAAGGCACCTCAACTTTTCCTCATTTATGGAGGACAGTCTTATAATATGCATCCAGATATCCTCCAATCACACAAGCTGAAAATTGTTCCACTTTACTGCAGCTCTGTAACCATATGGGAACCAATCCTGTCTGTGTTTTGTGCACATCCAAAATTCCTGCTGAATGACCCACTCTGGGAACGAGTTACCTGGGGCAGCAGGAGGTGTGTGTGTGGGAGGGGAGCACTGGTCGAGGGGGAGCCCAGGGCTGAGGCAGAAGCGGGGTGGGGGAAGGGCACTGGTAGGAGGAAAGGGGGAAGCCCAGCGCTGGGGTGGCAGAGGGTGTGTGGGTGGGGGGAGAGCCCAGGACTGAGGCAGCAAGGAGGTACAGGGGGGAGCCCAG
The DNA here is from genome assembly GCF_025201925.1 of Gopherus flavomarginatus. Lineage (NCBI taxonomy): Eukaryota > Metazoa > Chordata > Testudines > Testudinidae > Gopherus > Gopherus flavomarginatus. Next base: position 57,137,283 of record NC_066624.1, read on the forward strand.
GGCTGGGACAGGGGGCAGCAAAAAACCTTGAGCCAGCCCTGCTGGGTTCCCCCAGTCGCCAGAGCCCCAAGCCCTTTAATTTGACTCTGAGGGCTCCCAGCCACCTCTTCAGCTGGGAGCCCCTGGTTGATTTAAAATAAAGTATCACCTCCCCACCCCCAACCTTCCTTTTTGGCCCACAGCTATTTTGGTGGGGCGGCGCCGGGGAAGGAGGGTTTGTTTCCGTAGGGCTGGGCGGCCCTGGGGCGGGGTGTTTCTGCGGGGCCGGGCGGTTTCGGCCCTCAGCTGTTTTCTTTGGAGTAATGTGGCCCTCGCCGCTTTACGAGTTGTGCAGGCCTGCTGTAGAACCGTTACAAATTTTGCACTTCTCTTTAACATGCAATTCCTCCAGACACTTCAGATAGCTTGTGTGGGGGTCACTGAACAGCATGAGGCTTGTGGCAAACAGCACATGGTTTGAATCCTGGGGACCGGGGCATGCATAAGGGGATTAATGACTATTCTAACTTAACTAACTCTACTTAAGGTAATTATACAAAACTATATACAAAAACTGTGAAAGGTAAATCACTAAGAGCACTTGCGAATCACAAAGGGAGAAAGTCGCTCCAGCAACCATCGTGGGCAGTAAGAAGGGACTGAGATGGCACAGTGCCTGCCAGTGGCACCTCATATACCAGCGCATGAGCACAGGGCTCCGGGGGGCACCAGAGCCAACCCTACGGATACCACTAAAGGAAAAATCTCTGGCAGTCGTGTACCTGAAATTGACATGAACCATAGAAGATTAGGGTTGGAAGAGACCTCAGGTCATCTAGTCCAACCCCCTGCTCAAAGCAGGACCAACATCAACTAAATTATCACAGCCAGGGTTTTGTCAAGCCAGGCCATAAAACCTCTAAGGATGGAGATTCCACCACTTCCCTAGTGAACTAGTGAAATAGTTTTTCCTAATATCCAACGTAGACTTCCCCCGCTGCAACTTGAGACCACTGCTTCTTGTTCTGTCATCTGCTACCACTGAGAACAACCTAGCTCCATCATCTTTGGAATCCCGCTTTGGGTAGTTGAAGGCTGCTATCAAATCCCCCCTCACTCTTCTCTTCTGCAGACTAAGTAAGCCCAGTTCCCACAGCCTCTCCTCGAAAGTCATGTGTCTCAGCACCCTAATCATTTTCACTGCCCTCTGCTGGACTCTCTCCAATTTGTTCAAATCCTTTCTATAGTGGGGGCCCCAAAACTGGATGCAATACTCCAGATGTGGCCTCACAGGTGCCCAATAGAGGGGAATAATCACTTCCCTTGATCTGCTGGCAATGCTCCTACTAATGTATCCCAGTATGCCATTAGCCTTCTTGGCAACAAGGGCACACTGTTGACTCATATCCAGTTTCTTGTCCACTGTAATCCCCAAGTCCTTTTCTGCAGAACTGCTGCTTAGCCAGTCGGTCCCCAGCTTGTAGCAGTGCATGGGATTCTTCTGTCCTAAGTGCAGGACTCTGCACTTGTCCTTGTTGAATCTCATCAGATTTCTTTTGGCCCAATCCTCCAATTTGTCTAGGTCACTCTGGACCCTAACCCTACCCTCCAGCGTATCTACCTCTCTTCCCAGCTTAGTCAGATCCGCCAATTTGCTGAGGGTGCAATCCATCTCACTTGGATTAATGAAGCAAGCACTTGAAGAAGAACATAAGAGACCTCTGCACAGCCCTCCCTGCTAAAGCTTCGTAGGTCCAAACTGCCACACACTAATGCTTGATCTCTGCAAGAGAAGCCATGGGGATGGAGTCAAATGGCAGGAAAGCAGCACCAGCAGTTGCATCTTGTATCCGCTTCTAGTGTACCTCAAAGGCAAAGCATCAGACACACCTTAATGGACATAGGTAGGAGAAGCTGCCAGTTAAACAGGATGTTTGACCGTGCATTTGGCCATTACAAGTCAAGGTCCACTGGTTGACTGAAGTTCCTGGCAATAGGTTTCTAGGGTGCAGTCTTACCTCTTGTAGGAGGCTGAGTTTCTCCAGCTCCCACTGATGATCCAGGATGAGGCTGTCACTTCGAGGTCTCCACCCAGCCAGGTTCTCCTCGCCGCGCACGTATGCAACAGAGGTGTCCAGCACACGCCTGCGTCGTCTCTGCATACCTGAAGGATTGAAACTATCTACTTTAGAGATCATTGTTCATGCCTTTAGATTGGAAGCTGGGGCTGGGAAGATGGAGAATGGCCTAAGGTGATGCACATCTAATTGCAGACATGCTCTATATACCTGCACTGCAGCGTGTGTGTGTGTGTGTGTGTGTGTGTGTGTGTGTGTGTGCGTGTGTGTGTGTGTGAGAGAGAGAGAGAGAGAGATTTTGGGGAGATAACGACATGCATAGATTAGCCATTCTCCGTCTCCTCACCACCCACCATGGGACTGAATATACTGGGTTGCTGCAGGTGCTGACCTTCACAACCTGTCATCTAATGAAGACAGAAAGGGCCACACATATTAATCCCCTTAAGCCAATGGCATGACACCAGGGATGGATTTGTTCCCCAAAGTTTAAGTCCTTTTTAAAAATAAGCAGCCAAAACAATCCAACCCCAAAATGAATCCCACGGGTTTTGGTCCCCTTTAAGTTCCAGCAATGGAGTCCCCCTGGGGAAAATAACCCTAAAACAACCTAGAGGTAGAGATGAACTTCCCACCTGGACTGCCGGCATCAGCCACACGGCAAAGGCTGAGCTCATACACCCCAGTCACACGGTTACTGCAAGCAAACGGAAGGCAACAGGTTACACACTGCTGAGGGCAGATGCTCCTCACACAGACCCTTTTCTGCGGGAGGCAGTGGCTGGGAGGTGGCATCTAGGGAAATGGGGCTCATGTCCCAGCTGCGACAATGGTGGGTGTGCCCTAGTTCTCATTACAAAGCGACTACCCAGTGATAACAATGTGGTACATAATTTATTAGAAGAGTGTTGAACAAGCTCTTGCTCTGGCAATGTCCTTCAAATTCTCCTCCTGAATGTTCATACTCATGTGGTGGGGACTGCAGTCCTGGGACTGAGTCCACTTCTTGCTGTCTAGCACATTGCAACAAAGGGTTAGTAGTGCATTAAACACCCTCAAGTGATTCTTCTTTTCTCCCAGGGAAAATCCCTGGGAGCCCTATGCCTGCCCTCAAGCTGATCTTCTTTACTCTCCCACTCTCAGGTCAATGCTGGATGGACTAGTCTAGCTGAAAAGGACTGGACATTGGTCCCTTCAGAGCCCATCAGTGCTGCCTCTGTGCTGGCTGAGTGGGTAGGTGGGGGTCATGAGGTACTTCTTCCTTGCCAGCTTGAGAACAGCAATCCTACAGCCCCAGCATACTGTGCGACTACTAGATAACCAGGTTAGCCAGCATCCTCCCATGGAACACAGTATCTGGATCCTGGGGCTGTTATAATGCACTGATTTCTCTGTTTCCGGACAAGGGAGGAAGGAAAGGAGAGAAAGATCATTATAGACCATTCCAGAACCTCAGCATTAGTCCCTGTTCTCATGTCCCTTCTGGCAGAGAACAATGCACGTGAACACGCAGCACTGCACAATCACCAGGAAACACAGGGCCTAATTCTTCATGACTTTGCACTTTGTATAATCATTTCCCCCTATGCACTGAGTACAATCATTTGCCCCATCCAGATCAGAACGGAAGCATTTCACACTCACGCACTGTGCACAGATTTCACTGTCTACACAAGGTGCAAGGCTGTGAGGAACCAGGTGCATGATTTCTAGCTGTGCCAGACAGAATATATTTCCTGCGATACCCTTGTTAGAGGACTGCACTTGATGCAGCTTGTTCAAGGCTATGTTGCCAATCCAACCCATCAGAACAGCCTATGCCATTTAGTTTCTTACAAACATAACAAAGCCCTCACCCCATGCTCTGGGTGGCCCAGCACAGTTTCATTCCACAGTGCAATGGCTGGATAGAACAGACTGCTCTTTCAACCCTAATAGATACACACCAGCAAACAAAATAAAAGCCCTCTACAACAAAAATCATAATTTTTCCAGTCCTGAATCGTGCCCTCCTCAAGACATTTTTGCAAAAAGAAATTCTGTTTTAGTTAATAAAGTCCAGGTTTTTGTCAAAAAAACAAACAAACAAACTTTTGTTTCGTATTTGGTAACAGTTTTAAACCAAAACACTTTCTTGATAGAAACCTGAAAACTTTCAACAACAATGAACAAATCTTTTTCATCAACCTTTTTGGCAGGAGAAAATAATCATTTCCTGGCCAGGTCTGGTTATCCCGCCCTCTGCATGACAAACACAGAGCTCCTCTGGAATCAATTACATCAATAAATCAGGATCCTCTGATCAGGAACCTGCAGTGTGTGGAACTAGTTTACTCACTTAATAGAGGGGCAAGGGCCAGATTTGCAAAAGTATTTGATGCAGATAGAAGCATAATGGGATATTTAAAAGCTGCTATATGCCTAAGTACCTTTGAGGACTTGGGCCTAAGTGCCTTGGGAAGGTTTGGGGTGACCAGCACTATGGACAGATAAGACATTGTCACTGTTAATAACCATTGCTACTTATTTTTCAGTGTCTTCCTTCCTCCTTTGGAAAAGGAAAGGAGATTCCTCTACCTCTCTGAGGCTCGCAGGCTCCCACTGCCAAAGAGATTGCGGATGGAGCGAGATGCTGGAAGTTTAGCATCTCTGGAGTAGAAGACCATGCAGAAATCTTTGGTGATCACAGCTGGCTGGGTGCAGTTTTCCATCTGCAGTAGGGTGGAGAAAGAGGATGAAGGGAGAATTATGGAGACGGTTCGTAATGAGGCTAACGTCAATTCCTCCCCATCAGTTTGAGTGAGGGATGACAGCATCTGTAATGTTAGTAAAAACCACTGTGTCTGAGTGGTCCATATTCAGAGAGAAGAGCACACTGTGACTAGACAATGGTGATTCCATGGCTTTATCATATGTTATTTCCTAATATACATGCCTCAAACTATGAGGCTGGCCATTCTAGAATGACTCAAGCATGCCCAGGGAAAGTGGATATCAGCTGGGGGATTACTTCTTTCCTGCTTTACACTTGGGACTTCGCAAAGGCCAAACTGCCTACTGTATAAAGAATATTCAGCAGAGGCGTGTGGGCTTGATTCTCCACTGTGCCAAACTATTCTGCTCCGTTGGTCCTGGGTTTCTGCAAGAAGATTTCCCCACCACTCTGATAAAAAGCTTTTGGTTGGGGAGGGCTAACCTTAGAGAAAATGCCTGTCCTCACAGAGTTAATAGCCTTGAGAAAAACTAGGCCTAAACCAAGCAAGGGCACTTTAAAATGGGCACTGCCTTTTCAGGAACATGCTCAATGAATGTTAAGTATCCTCGTGCCTTTCCCCAGCTGCTGATAATAACCAGCCCTTTCTTCTCTGTTACATGCAGTGACCTTCTTTGTGTTCCTGACACCAGCTGTCTAGTTTTCAGCATGTTTCCTTCCAGATGCTGCCCAGAGCTAAACTTTCCACTTACCCCCAAACTGCACTGTTAGCACTGGGCCCCATCCCACCAGGTGCTGAGCACCCTTGACTCCCACTGATCTTGCAAGAGGCACTCTGCTCTGCACAGGACCACTCCTGCTGACTGAAGACCTGGCCCAGCCCAACAGCCCTACCCCGATGACAGCACTCTGGCACTGGAAAACAATCATCCGTGTCACTGCAGGGAACTGCTGACCATCTGGAGGAGAACACAAGCTCAGAGAGATGGATACAGCGTGCAGAGAAACACCAAGTGCTGGACTGTCACCTGACAATGCAGCCTGAGGAAGGGCTTGTGTGTAGCTGTGCTGCTCTACAAACAGGGCATGACTTAGATTCTAACTTTCTCTCAAGCATTGGTTCTGGTGTGCAGGCTGGCAGGTGGTGCTCTCACTCCCTGCCCACCTGCACAAGGTGTAGTGCCTGTATGGGCTTTGGCAATGAGCACCCCTTATGCCCTGTTACTGCCAAAGGCATAGCAATGTTCCCAGCCAAGTCTGATGGTTCTAATTCTGCGCTGCACCTGCAGCTCTGGGTTATCTGGCAGTGTAAGAACTGTCTGCATGTGAAGGATAGTGTACATTGCGCAAACATCTTGAGTTACTTGGAAGAACTGGAGTAGCTCATGCAAGGGACTGGAGTAGAGAGAAGGTGGAAGAACCTTGCTCTCACAGACCATATTGCCTACTCTGTGTGCTGACGGGCAGGTTAAGGAATAGTGGAAGGTTCTTGCCTCAATGTAAGCAGACAGGGTAATGAAGATTTTCTCTCTGTAAGGGGTGACTCGGTTCAACAGCAGGGAGTTATGCATGGAGCTGTCCCACGCTGCTTCAAACTGGTAAAATGTTCTGGAAGGAAACAGCAGAGGCCTGGTAAAAACACAACTACACCTTAAGTCAGAGCTGCAGAAACATGTAACATGCACACACAACACCACATTTGTGACAGATGGGCAGCCATTCTGGAGTTCTCAGGTTCAAGTCAACTCTCAGAAGGAGCAGGCTGAGGGGAACCCCCCCTCCTCCCCCAGCTCTGAAAGATATTGTAACATTTCCGTGAGGAAGCTTCATTTGAGGGGTTTGCATTGCAAATTTGAGGAAGAATCTCCTGTGTAGATTAAACATAGACAGAGAAGATTTGAAAGCAGTGGGATGCAGCCTACTGGCAATACTATTGAAATGGGAGAAGTGCGAGAAAGAGGTGGAGGGAGAGCAAAAGAAGGACAGAAAGAAAGCTAGAGGAGGAGATGGAGGAAAGGAAATAGCTGTATCAGCACCAGGTACTGTCTCTAGCCAAAAGAAATGTGCAGCACTCCAGGACCACATCTGTGCAGTTAAATGTGGATAACAAACAGGCTTCCTTCCACGCAAAGGAAGAATGACTTTTCTGTGAGCATGGTCAGAACGGAAAAGAGTGAGGATGCTTAGTAGAGTTATTTCTGTCATCTCTCTCAGGCACTTTATGCTCTCTGTGATTTTTTTTTTTTACCTTTTACCTGACACCAAATCCCACCACTTCCCTTCAAGATTAAGCTGTGAGCTCAAAGTGTCCATCAAAGCTTGGCAGTTAATTCGTTCCTACTGTTCATCTCTGGCACACAGCCACAGGTTCTGAGCCAATTCAGCACTGGCCTAAGCGAGTTCAACTCCAGTGAAGTCAATGGAGCTCCATAGTGTCAGGGTGAATTTGATCCTCCATGTTCATTGTCCCCTTGCTCCCCCCGTCATTTAAAGTCTGTGCTAAATTAAGAGGGGCTAGGCTGACAGAGGAATTGAATATCCATGGTCCCAAAGCATTTAAACATGGGCGTAACTAAAGTACTGCTTAGGTGGCTTTGAAGTCAAGGGGATGTAAGCATGTGCCTAACATTAAGCTTGTGTTTCCATGCTTTGCTGAATAGAGATGGATTTCTGAACCAGGGC